>NC_082599.1:0-300000 GCF_030936135.1 Gavia stellata | reverse complement strand
ACAGTGCGTAGCTGGTTGGCGGTGGCAGCGCCTGTGCGCTCTGATTTTGAGTCAGCCCAGCACGGCAGGCGGGGGAAGCAGTGGGCAGTTGTTCTGCGGTGAGGAAGGGGAGACTGAGAGCAGAGCATCTGGAGCCTTGACTTGGCTCCCCAAAACCGTGTTGCTGACTGCAGGAGGTCTGGTGGTGGGAGCATTTCCATGGCCGTTGGTTTCTGGACCTTTGGGTTGCTTTTTCCAGGATTTCCCTTCACTCAGCAGGGCAAGATGCTCCTGTGTCTCTCTGTGTTGCTAACTGGGCCTGGCCTTGTCCATTCTGCTGGAGATCGCAGTGTTTTAGCGTGATGATTAAGTCGTTCCTTGCTGTAGACAGAGCAGTGCTGTTACCGTGTCGAACAGGCGGAGAACTGAGGCAGACAAAGGTCTAGGTCTGCAAAACAAAGCTTGCGCATCATTCCTGTGCTTTGCAAGAAGAAGTAGGTGCTGAACTACGTGCTTGGTTCCGGACCTAAGTGAAGCGACCAGTTTGCACAGCAGCAGCTCACCAGGAGAGCGCGGAGCAAAACGTTACCTTGCGAGATCTGGGTCCGTGCCCAGGCTCAGGACTGGCACCTCCCGTAGCCAGAGCTGCAGGAGGTGATGTCGCAGAGAAGATCCTGGCAGACCTTTTACGGGAACACGTACTGACACTGGGGAAGCAGTGTCTTGTCGGAAAGGTAGGCACCAGTTTATGCACGTGGCCCTCCCTCCCTGGGCTCTGACTGACTGTGTTACACCACACTGGTGTTGCTGGTCCTGGGGCAGTGCTCAGGCCACAGCGCACTGCTGTGACCTGTCTCTTGAGATACTGTGGCACTCTGAAGTTGCTGCCCTCCCACTGCTTGACTTAAACAGTTGTGCTACAGCAGCTTAGGAAGGCACAGATCTTTGTTCCTAAAGGAAGAAACAGGCCAATATCCACATGCAGGTTATGGGGGATTGGGTTGGTGTACATACGCAGTGCGGTCGGTCCAGAGTAACGTTAGAGTCCTGCAGTTCTGCACCATCCCTGCTGTGGCCCTTTGCCGGGTCGTCCCTCCAGGAGGAGCGATGACTTGGTACCACCAATGTGCAAAGGAGCAAAGACTCTCAGGAGCTGTAGCTCCACATCGCAAAGATTCGGGATAGGTGGTGATTGCTCTGCTCTCTGGTCTGGACCTGTCCTTTCTGGAAGATCATGGAGATCTTGTTGCTTTCCATCTCTGTGAAGGGCAGTGAAAGAGCAGGGCTTTTAGCTAGTTTGACTCTTACATGGTCTGGAGGTCCTGCCCAGCCATAAAAGAGCAGAGAAGCCAGTCATTTTGAGGGCTGTACAGTGGCAAACGTGCAGGATCTTCTGCCTGCGTGCTTGGCCAGTTTCAGACTGCTTCGCTTCCCTCAGCACGCGCACTGCTGGGCTGACGGCAGCAAATGCTGTGGTTGGGGCGCTGCGGCCACCGGTAGGTAACCTCGGGAGCGGTTTGATTCCTACAAGACTGGTGCGTGCTTAAATTACCTAAAGATAGTTGAAGTCAGCGGGTGATGTGGGGCAGCAGTAGGGGCAGTTGCCCTGCAGACTCCTTCCATGCTCCCTATGCCCGTGATCAGTGTGACCGGTGCACGGTCTCGTCCTGGACTCTGCGGGCAGCGGGCTAGCACTAAGGACTGCTGGCAGCCCTGTTTGGCGCTCGGTGCTTTGGGTTTCTGCACAGGGCCAACCAAGTCTGATGGCGGGGAAGGCTGACCACGAAGTGGGAGGCTGGGTTGCGTGTTGCAGAAAGGAGAAACATTGGGTGGAGATTTTGCTTGGCTGAGAAGGGACGTGTGCTGCCGCGGAGGTGTGGTGGCTGGCTGTCACTTGTCACCCCCTTCTCCAGCACAACTGAGAACGATGCCTCCGGGTCACCTGCTCTGTCTCCCTTATGCCCCACGCACACCTAGAAAAGATGGAAATCCCCAATGGGACAGGTGAGACCATGGATGCTGGGGCATCTCTACGCCTAGGACAGCACCTCCCCTCCCTCCAGGCTGCAGAGGCAGTGCCTCAGCTGGGGCTGCTCTGCGCCGTGGGCTCGGGATCCCCTTGCTGCCATGTCCTTTTGGTGATACGTAGGTTCAGATGGTCTTGCAAGGTTGGAAGAGCTTCTTCATAGCTGGACGCTTGTCTCTGAGAAGTGGGTTAATTAGGCCGGGAGACTAAGCTTCCCCAGCTGTTCGTTACTAGGAATGAACTCCTAATTGCACGTGTACCAGATTCTTTCCGGGAAGGCTGTACTGAACGCACAGGCAGCCCGGGGGTCCCCAGGTCCCTGGCCCGGCTCGGTTTGGGCCGCACACGCCAGTAGGGCCCAAGGCGGGTGACTCCTCCTCCTTGGGAGCTGGGATCATGCTGGGAGCTTAGATTACATTTAAATTGCCATTTGCATTTTCCAATCAATACGCGACTTTACAATTAAGTTTGGTGTTAAAATTCTTAGCAAAAAGTGAGTGGAAGGGAGATTTGTGGAGTAAACGAGTCCTTTGGGGGCCATCGCTGCTCCCTGCTTCATTACGCTGCATATTGCTGCTGCTGCTTTTACCGTGCACCACCACAATCCAAACACAACACAGAGACACTCGCGCTGGCCGACAAAATGCCGGGGAAGAAAGGAGAAGTGGGGAGAGGAAGAGGGTTTGACTCTCTTGCCTTTCATCTCTGGCAGCTTCTTCCCTTTGTGCATGGCTTCCACACTCGGGAAGAAACTTGTGGAAGAGTTATTTCTTGTAAATCTTTCCACGAGAAGCAGAGGGAGCTTGAGGTGTGGCAACGCACGCCGGCGCAGGGGGCTCGGCAGACCTGAGGAGCCTGTCCGGGAGGCACGTTGGGGTACGTGCGCAGGAGCACACCGAGGACGTGCGTGGAGGGCACGAGTCCAGCTGCGGGGATGCGCCCGCCTCTGGCCCCTTCTCCTGCGTGTCACCTGGCTTTGTCCTCCTTGCCACCTCTCGCTTCTCTCTGAGCTGCCGTAGGGGCTTTCCTCCAGGAAAACCAGAGTTCTCTGGATGCTGCTGGGCCACGTTCTGCCATCAAAAAGAAGTTGGGCTATGGAGCTGTAACCTTGATGAAGTCAGCACAGCAACGCTGTTAAAACCTGGAATCCTCTTGGCTTCTGTCCCCGGCCTCTTAATCTCCAATACAGCAGCAAACAACAAGTCTAACTGAGCTCTATCCCTCGATTCAGCTGTTTCTTGCAAATGTTTGGCCTTAAGGGCCCCTTCCTCTCCCCCCCATTTTATTAGATGTTTACTTAGACTGTGTAGTTGCTCCCAATTTTGGACTTTTGTGCCTTCTGGCTTGAAAAAATGGGTTGCTAGTGCTCGATTCTCTATTTCCAGGTCTGGTTTTGCTTGTGTTTCAATTTGCAAAGTTCCAGATTTGTAGCTGAACTAACCGCAGCTGAACTCTTCTCTGCAGACAACACGTTTCTGGGGCTTGATAGAAGATGCAGCAGACTGAAAATGTTGAAGTAGGTATTCTGTTAGCACCAAGGTGTGTCAGGCTGAAGACACATCACGGAGAGGGGAGGCAGCTGGAGTTGTTGTATCTGTTGGCAGGTCAGACTGTAGAGCTGAGCCGGGTTTAAGGCCAGAAGGGACCTTTATGCCCAGAAGCCAGAGAATTTCACCCAGTGACTTTGAGCCAAATTTGTAACTTCAGCCTGGTCTGGAGCAGATTTGTTCGAAAGATACCAAACAAATGTTCTCAAATACAGAGAGTCCACCATTTATCGGGATTAGCTGGTGTAATATTAAGCTGTCTTTATATGTGAGGAGGAATAATCATCTTCACACACCGTGTGGGAGACGCGTGGCCAAGCGGTGCTGCTAGAGAAGATGATTTTGTGTAGGTCAGAACCAGAGCAGAGCCAGCCGTGTCCTGGCGTTGAGAAAACGCAGGTACCGCTCGCTGCGTGTGAGAGGATGGCTTACGAGACCCAAGAAGCAGTCTTGCCTCTGGCACGGTAAGGCCTCGGGTGCGCTGCCGTGTCCCGGTCAGGACACTGCCCTTCGAGCTCTGGGAACGCTGGAGACTCCCCAGGACGAGCAGGTTAATGTTCTCAGAAGCACGTTCTGCAACGCGGGAGCGACAGATTTGGGAGTGCGAGTCCAGAGGAGAGAAGAGTGTGCGGAGATGTAATCGCAGTCTTCGGATAACATGAGAGGCTGCTGCAGAGACGTGGGACTGCTCTGAGTGGTCGCCACGACGGGACAAGTGCTGTGCTGCCATTTCATTGTGGAGGTGCGGGAAGCATCGGGGTCTGATCTCCGGTGGGGAGGAGCACGGTCTCCATCACTGGCGGTTTTTACGATGAGGTTGGAGTGACGTGGGTACACCTGAGCCTGCCCCGGGGAGGGATGTGACGAGGTGACCTCCGAACGCTCTTCCAGCTCTGCTTTGCTATGGTAATATCACACCTGGAGGTAATACCGTCTGCCTGGTCCGACCCGATAGTCCGCTGCTCCTCCACTGCCGGCTTGCGTTACCTTCCTAACTGAACACTGGGAGCTCAGGATCCGCGGGGCGATGGCGCGCTCAGCCCAGAGAGCCCACCCCGGGGCGCCCCGGCAGTCCGTCCCCGGGGGCAGCAACTTGCACGAGCTGTGCTAAAATCACGCTCTTCTCAGGAGCCCAGTTTGCCAAGTGGTACGAGGCAATTTGTGCTAATGACCAGTCACCGCAGTGATTTACGCTGTGCGGTTTCTCTGTTACCTTCAAGTTTTCTGGTTTTATGTTTTCTTTGAGCTCGTTTGGGGAAGACGGTGATTAAATAGTATGAATCAAAAGCAGATTGGCTGGACCTCTATACAAGTACTTCTGTTGGACGTGGTTTTGTCATTTATGATTACGCTTGTTCTCGTTTATGATTACGTTTTGAGACCTTTCAGTTGACCAGTTTTTACTCCATACACTAATGGCTTCATGGGTTTTGTACAGTTGGTTTTTAATGGTGTGTGCTGCTCAGTTAAAATCCTTACAGAAGAGTAAAAATGCTGTGTCAGCACAGTTACTGTTGTCATCAGATATTGTGATCTTACCAAAAGTAGCATCAAACTTCTCTGATGTCCTCTTTCCGCGTTGGTTGGCATTAGTTACACTGCTGTCCTCTCATTCTTTGCTGATCACCTCTCGCGGTGGCTTTTCCATGGTTTTGCCCAGTGTATGCGTCCGGCTCAGCGGCCGTATTTACAAGGGTCGTTGCTTTTCCCCTTGCAGATCTTGGCAAAGCACGAGCTTTCAGACTGCTGCCGTGTTCCAAGGCATGTTAAAATCAGCACCTCTTAACCACTGCCGAGTGAGCTCTTCAGCCCGGTCTCTCGGAGCTCTTGAAGGCAAGGGATCAGATCTTGCCACCAACACGGCTTAGCTTTTGCCGCTCTGTTTTAACTTTCTCTCCCTTGCACGAGTAGGAGGCGTTTCCTTTTCACACTGTTTGCTTCCCAAGTACTGAACACAAGCGGTCTTGGAGCACTTCTGTCTTTTCTGCATCATTTATTGCCGATTTCATGGTCATGTCTGGCAGCGTTGTTACCCCAGCATGTGCCAAACCCTACAACTTCTTGTTGTGTTTTTCCATCACGCAGGCGGAGCAGCCTCAGTCTCTAGGCAGTGGGACGGGGCCCCCAAATATGCTGAGGCTGGCAGGACAGAGACTTTCTGTCCAGGTTTTTGAGGAGTTGCTGGCCCAGGGCCCAGATTTTTGCCACGTTAGGAACAGCCAGTCTGGATGTCTGTCCAGACAGTGCTTTTGGAGGGCCCAGGCCCGACAGTTGGTAGATCCAGCTTTTTCCCAGACTCTGTTATTCAGTCGTACTTTTGTCCCCCTGTGCTGTCCTTTCCTCCCTGCTGGCAGAATACTTGATGTTCTCTCCCTGGTCCCTGCTCCGGAGCCCTTACGCCTGGCTTCTCGCCGTCTTCCTTCTCCCTCTCCACCTCTGGTCTCCGCCTCTGCTAGAAGCAGATTTCCTGGGAAGGCAGGACGGGATGGGGAGGGGGTTAGGAGGTCCCAAGCTCTGAGTGTTGGTTCAGATCAATGGCAGTTAGTTCTGGGTTGGGCTGGTGGGAAGAGGGAGCTTCAGGGCTTTTGAGCACAATCGTTTTCAGGCCGTAGGAGTGTGCTGTGCCTGAAGACCACAGGATGGGTCTCATGTAAAATCCTGATGGGGAAGGGGGCTGAACCGACCCCTCAGCTGCCCAGAACCTGCTCTACCTCCTGAAATGTGTCCCCAGCTCCATCTGTTTGACATCTCTAAGAAGGAAGTGCAAGCAGCCAAGAGAATACGCATCCCTTGTGAGAGCTGTACCTTGGAGCGTTGTTCCACTGATTGGCCCCTGCCTGTCCCAAATTGTCCTTGCCTCGATCATCCCTCTGGCTGTGCTTTGGGTGATGGAGGAAGGTCTGGGAGCACCGTGCTAACAGAGCAAGAAGTGTCGGTTGGTGGTGAGGTTGGCTTCTGCCTTGTGTTGGTGCTGTCCTTCAGCACAAGAAGAGTTGCCCAGAGGGAGTGATTTGGGACCGTGGAGTATGTGATAAGTCCCTCAGAGGCTCTGGGCAGCGGTACTGGCATGGGGAGACCCTCGTCTCTGAGAATGGGGGGCGGGGGGCTGTCCGTGGAGACATGCTGGGGTTTGCGAGGAACCAGGCCCAGGGAAAACGCTGTTGGGAAGGCGAACCTAGAAGACGTTTTCCTGAGTCCTGATCTTCGTGTGTCTTCAAAGACTGGTCTCCTACAAGGGGCAGTGCTGGAGCTGAGCGGGAGGTGCCTGGGCCAAACAAGGTCTGAGACTCTTGACTCTTCTCTTTTAGGGCATTCTCCTCAAACGCAGCGGCAAGTCTCTCAACAAGGAGTGGAAGAAGAAGTACGTGACGCTGTGTGACAACGGAGTCCTCACCTACCACCCCAGCCTGCATGTAAGTGCTGCGCTGAGTTGGGTAGAGGAGCAGGGTGGGACAGAGCAGTGTCCTCCTTTGTGCTATGGCTGCTGCTGCAGGTCCTCTGGCAGCTGCCACAGTTGCAGGGAGTTGCTTGGGAAGAGTTTGGCAGCAGACGGAAGCCCCCGTCGCGGCCTGCAGCGGGGCCCTGCGCAGGAGGTTCAGCACTAGCCCTCCACAGGGCAGGTCTGGAGAAAACCTCTTCCCTCTCACGAAGGCTGTCTCTGCAGCGCCAGGCTGGGTGGGAAGAGCTGATAGGAACATGCTCTGCGCAGAATTATGCTAAGTAAATGCATCTTTCTTTTCTGTTTCCCTTGCTCAGTCCATTAAAGCAGGGGGTGCTGCCTCCCTGCCTCTGGGGTGAGGAGCAGGCAGAGAACTCCTTGCAGCCATGGCTGATGGTGCCATTTGGGTGTGGAATAATTTTCCTGGCTGCTAGGTATTGGGTAATGGAGATGAGGTGCCTGCGCAGAGCCTGCCGAGCTGAGCTGTCACTCGATGCATCTCTGATCCTCCTCACTGCTTGGCTCAGGCGCACAGCTGCCTCCCCATCCATCTCTGTCGCCTCCCCACTGTGGGGCTAATGACTTCTTCCCCGTTCCCTCTTGAGCACAGTTTGCTGCTGAGACAGTGAGCCGCGGACAGACACACCTGTGACACTGGGGCCACAGCACCCTCTGCGGAGGGGACGTGCTGCAGCAGGACAGCCGGGCGGCGGCTGGGGAGCGCAGGGGAGAGCTTGGGCGCGGGGCGCTTCAGGGGGTGCTGGAGCGCTCTGCGGGGCTCAAGGGAGAAGAGCAAGGTGTCGCTGCTCCTGTGCTTCCTGAATGCTCCTGGGCGCTTGGTTTGTCCCCCGTCTCCTCACACGCACCAGTGTTGGAGTGCCCTGAGCCTCAGAGTCTTTCTCCTCATTTCTGACCCTGCGTCTCTAACTCATGGGCTTGCAATGCCCTCCTGAGCCACTGCACCTTTTAACCCTCCTATCCTTACACTGGAAAGCCAGTCCTTGCTTTTCCTTTTCCTTAATTTGTGGGAGCTTTGGGAACAGGGGTTTTTTTTTCTTTGAGTCTTTGATCCCTGTACCATACTGTGGTTCTGCAGTTCCCTAACTTTGTAACCCCATTTTTTGGTCTTTATAGAACCAAACTGGGAGGGGGTGGCTGCTGCTGCTGCCTGCTCTGCGTGTGTGCTCACACGCGTGTGCGGGTTTCTCACATTTCCATTGGCATCATCATAGGCCATTATTACAATCAGCTGTAGTGACAGAGTAATTTCTGGGATGTTGTTTAACCGGTCTCAGATGATGCTGCTACACACCAGGTTCCTCTCCTTTTTACACCATTTCTTCCTCAGGGGGTGATCTAGATTGATGTCACTTGCTTTCCTTACTGCACTTCTTCAGCATTTCATTTCATTACTGCCGTGCCCCAAGCAAAAATCTGGTTTGCTTCCACCTGGTGCCACTGGTGATCCACAGCCTGTTGCTAAGGAAGGTACAAGATGCGCCTCTCCTCCCCTAGGTTCCACTGGAAGCTTTGAACCTTGCACCCAAGATAGGGGTTGTATTGCCCTACGTATTTACCTAGAGCAGGGACTAATTACGTGTGGGCCACAGACCGCAGAGCTGCTTGCTGCCCAGCTCGGACTTCTGCAAGGATGGGGGGGTCTGCGTGCTCCCTCCGTGGCATTGCCTCCCTGGGAATTGGGGAAAAGAGCCATGACACCTGCCATCGCGTTACGTTTTTTACTGCGATGCTGGCAAAGGCTTTGGCGAGCAGCGTGCTATTCTGATTAGCAAAGGCGCCTCTGCCTTGCCTTGCCTTTTCTCTGGATGTCTGGCTTACAGCCTGCTTGGAGGGGGCAGGTGCAGAAGGAAGCCTGGAGGAAGAGGGGGTCCAGAAGAGGATGTCCCATGATATCCTCTCCTCCTGGTCTTCTAGAGTGGATCGGGAGATGCTGCAGTGCGCTTGTCGCTGGGTTTGTCTCCCCTGGCATGAAGCGAGTTCCCATGTCCTTTCAGAGGGTGACCCAAGCAGAGCACGTTAGGGTTGACCAGCCTGGGTCACTAACGAAACCTGTGCTCCTGAGGAAGGCCACGTGCTTCTTTCTCACTTCCATTTGTGGCAGCAGCTCTCAGGCCGGCAGGCCCGTGGTGAGGTAAGCTTCTGCCAAGAACACGTCTGTGGGATCCTCAGTCACGGAGACACTCGGCCTCCCGAAGTTCCTTCTTTGAGATGGGAAGTCCCGGTTTCTCCCGTGCCTCGCTCAGGGCGAGCCTCTCCTGCCACGTGCCCGGGGGACGGCAGCGTTCAGGGTGCAGCAGCGGGGTTCCTGTGGGAAGAGGGTCTTTCCCAGCCCCTGTCAGGATGTTCAAGCCCCGGAGCACTTTTGTGCTGCTTCTGTGTTCCCAATGGCTTTTCCTTGGCAGGGTTCAGGGCAATTCCCGCCTAGACTTCTCTTCTCTTGTGTCTCTGTTACGTTCTCTCCCTGTCCCTCCCTCTCGGGATGGGCGTAGGTACCCCCGGGATCAGCAGCCCTGCCTTTCTTCTTTTTCCTCCAGTAGACATATCTGCTCCAGATGTGTCTGGGCCCCTTCGGATGAAAATTACTGCATGGCTCTGGCTGGGTCATACTTCTGATTTTACCAACCAAAAGCTTCCTGGTGGGGCTATTCATCTGCTTTTGGGTGTTTATCACTCGACCTGTTTCTGGATCTGGATCTTGGCACCTCCAGTCCCCACTTTGAAGTTTCCTCAGTGGCAGTCAGGCTTGAACTGTGGGTTTGCAGTCACAGGTGGACAGAGAGCTCTCCGGTGAGCTGGGGCCAGCCCTGAAATCAAGTGTTCTCCGACTCCTCGATGGAAGCATATCTGCTTGGCCCTATGCTTGGGTCGTTCGGAGCTGTGTGTTCCTGCTCGCAGGTGCCACCTCTGCCTCCTCTCTGGAACCGTCAGCGGTTCCAGAGACTTTGCAAGCAGGATGCCTGGAGTTGGAGCAGTGGGGAGCAGCTCTTGCTCAAGGCAGGAGCGCTTGGGGGTCTGATCCCTGTTGCATCTGTATTTTTCTTACCTTTCTGTGAGTGTGTTCAGTGCCAGGAAAAGAACAAGTTCTATGAAGAGACTGGTGCGGTTTCCTATCACTTTTTCAAAGCCTTGGAGAGTAAATGCTTCTGCTCGTGAGGAAGGCGTATGTGGTTCAGCCCAGCTTCGCTGGCCAGGCTGTGCTGTGCTGCGCAGAGCTAGAGAGAAAGCATCTCCCATTTTGCAGCCAGTGGAGCCATTCACACAATCACCTTCTGTTAATTCTATCTGCAACATCAATTAAATTGTTTGTAGAAACTAATTGAATGTGGCTTAATCACACATCTTAATAGCTTTCCACGCTTTGAACTCGTTGTTAATTCCAGTAATAAAATGAAATGAGAGAACTGGCTGGGTAATTAGCGAGGAGGCTTGGGAAGAAATTGCTGTTTTATAGCATGTAATAAAAGCGGTGCGCTGGTGACCGCTCTCTCCGGCAGGCAGCCGGCTAGCGCAGCAATTGTGCTGAGTTAGGGAAAATCCTCCAGCCCCTCTGAGATTCCCTGCCCCGGGGTGCCACCGGGCTCCCACCCAACCAGGAACAGCTTGGAGCAATGTTTGCTTGGGCTGGTTATCTAGGAATTGCCCGGGGCACCAAAGGCTGTGGGCATGTCATCTGAGGTCAAGTCACCCAGAAGTTGGTGACACAGAAGGGTGTGCTGCCGCGCTGCCCCGTCTCTTGGGTTTGCTCTGAGGGCTGGATGCCTGCACAGGGGTCTGTGGAAAGAGAAGAGTTCAAACCGAGGTGTTGAGGTGCTGCTGAGAGGTTGTAAGCCCTGCAGGTAGTCCCCTGAGACCACAGAGCGTTGCCCATACAGCCCCCACTCACCCGCTTCTTGGAGCCAAGGACTGGGAGAACGCTTCGGCGTAGACTGATCTTCTTCCTGTCTTTATCTTCTTGGATTTGGAAGCAGACAGGAACCAGCTCTGAGTTAATCTTTTTGGTGACCTCCTTGTGAACTGGAGCAAGCCCGAGCCTCCCTGCAGCAGCCGCAGTCTCACCCTGGACGGTTGCTGCCACACCTCTCCCAACTGCAGTTCGTATCCCCAGCGCAGAGACCCAGGGGAGGATGCGCCCGTGTCGCGATTCCTCCCGGAGTCTCTAGCTCAGCTTTCGGTCCCTGCGGGGCAGTCCCCTCTGTGCATCTCTCTGGAGACTACATCGGTCGGGTCTTCTTGGGGCGTGAGCCCAAGAGCCAGCCGCATCGGAGAGGCTTAGGGGAGAGCTGCAGTGCCCTGTGGAGCAGGGAAGGGATGGAAGGCGTGGGACAGGAGACAGCTCTCAGGAGAGGGTAGAGGTCTGCAGCCTTATTTTGACCAAAAGACGAGATGCTGTAAGGAGGCGGTGCAGAATGCTATTAACAGTCTGCACGTAGAGTTTCTGGTTGTGCAATAAATAGGCTACCAGAAGAAACGGTGGAAGCACCAAGTTTTGAATAATGTAAAGCTATGCAGATGAATGTACAAGGGAGTTAGCCTGAGTTGTGTTGTTTTGGGCTTGAATTATGCTAGCTGTGACCCAAGAGGGAATTTCCAGGTATCCCATTACTTACACCATACTACATTATATTATTAGCTGTTATAGCTGAGTGCTGTGATTAAAAAGACAACGGATGACAGGGAAGAAGAACTGCCTGCCACCTACGTGCTCTTTTGCTCTATCTAATCTCTGATCCCCAGCCAGGCTTTCACAAATGGGCTTGTCATGGCATCTGACTGCCCGTGGCAGCATCCCGATGTTATTCATATCAGAGCTGACTAGTTCTGGGCACTGAAAGTGAGACCTGGCACTTCTCCGGAGCCAGTTCTAACACACCAGCTAGTCATGGGAAGAAGGCAGGTCGGAGTCAAGACTTTGCATCCACGTTGTCAGAAAACAGCTGGCTGTGGACACTGGGGAAGGTGTAGGGTCTTTTACCTCTAGCCTGCCTGACTTGGGACTTCAGTATAGTGCAGGAGAAACCAGCATGTGATGAGCTCCCAAATCACCTCCAAGTTACTGGCTGACCATCTGTCTGTTAACCAGGTACCACGTGGGTAAACGGATCCGGGTTTTAGTTTTGAGTATGTGAATGAGAGGGGAGCTGAGAGCGGTGGGCCAGGGCAGGGCTGATCCTGAACCGTTCCATCTCTCTGCTGTAGGATTACATGCAGAACGTCCACGGGAAGGAAATCGATCTGCTGAGAACTACAGTGAAGGTACCGGGCAAGCGGCTACCCAGGGCAACAACGGCAGCAGCACCCAGCGCTAGCCCCAAAGCCAACGGGCTTGCGAAGGAGAGGAGCAGCACACAGCTGACGGGAGGCACAGGTAAGAGTCGGTGTGGGTGGCACAGAGCTGGCAGCCATCCTTCCCTCCGGTGCATCAGCAGTGCCTTGCTTTGCTGAGCCGGAAGCAAAAAAGCTCTTCTGGAGTTTCTTGCTTTCACCACTCTTTGCGAGTGCCTTCGGCGGGTCTTGGCGTTTCTGTGCGGGTCTCAGGTAAACTCCTGTTGGGGTTTTATGCTGGTTAGTGTCCAGGACGGAAGAAAGAGTAGAAGGGCTTTAACTAGTGTCATGAGCTCCCTGAGAGGGAACACTTGGCTCTGATGAGTTGGTGGGTGTTGCTCCCTAGAACAAAGGAAATCTCAACCAGGGATGTCTCTTGATCCCTGGCAAGTTCTCTTCTGCTTCTGTCCCTTTTTGTGGCCCCTTTCCCCCCCACCTCCACTTTTCCCTGGAGAAAGAGTAACGTGAGGGGCTTGTTTCGTAATTATTATTCTTCTGTGTGCACATTCAAGAGGCGCAGCTGCCGCAGAGCGCGGTGAGAGGTGAGGTTGGGAGGCTCTCTGCTTTCTCGTGGAGTTCATGCCACACTGCTTGCTGCTTCTCCTGCCCCAGGAGGTATCTCACCCTGCCCAGGGGAGCTGCTCAACTTAGAGCTTTCCTGCCCAAGTTCCCCTGGGTATTGACGTGCCTTTACTTTGTCCTCGGGGGTTGGTGTCCTTGGCCAGGACGGACAGTTCCCACACGCATTCTTCCCAGCCAGCTGTTGGCAGGGGTCTAGTACAGCAGGGTACGGGTACCTCTCCGCTCCTTGGCCTAACGAGGGAGTGCGGGTAATGCTGCTGGTACCAGAAAACCTTCATAATCTGGTACTGCACACTGTGCTACCGAGAATGAACGTGGGTGACCACATCCTCGTCGCCGTTCAGCCCCGCTCTGCACCCCGGTTGCGTCCTGTGGTCAGGGTGTTGTCGGCACTGTGCTTCACAGCTTTCTGGAGGTGAGGACTCAGGAGAGGGGGTGCAGCTGGAATGAATGCCGGGAGCTGGCTGGGGTCCTCGGCCTCACACACAACGCAGGGAATGGGGCATGCTAACATCGCTGTGTTCGCGTGGTGCCGAGTGTGAAATAAGAAGCCCTTCTGAACCGAAACTGCTGTTTCTGTAGAGTCAGAATTAGCCTGCAGACCAGATGAACTGCCAGTGAATGATTGCAATTACTGTCTTTTTTGACCAAGGGTGTGCAGCTCTGCCTGTTTTCTGCCACGGCTCTCCGCTGTACACTGTCATTTCTTCACCACCACGGTACACCCTCAGCGTTCCCGAGCGTGGTAACAATTCCTGCCTCTGTACAGAGGCACTTCTCAATCGTGCATTTCTAGGGTGCTTTGCTGAGCTCCTACTTAGAGAAGGTTATCGGAGCTGTAGGAAGAATTCAAAGACAAACCACAGAAAAGCTTATGGTGATGTCAAACCAAATGCCTACGTAACCCTGTATCCTGCTTTCAACCGTCATCTCAGTCCTGTTGGACTCAGGAGAGCAGACTGAGATGTGACCTGGTTACTAATGACCGCTGCTTGGAAAACCAGCGCCTAGAAGTGAGCGCTGTGCAAGGCCTTTCAGTCTGGTTGGCAAAGCTTGAGGAGACGCAGTGCGTGGAGGCTGAAGTTAGAGCAATTTAAACTTGAGAGGAGATGTAGTTTCCTAGCAGGGAGGGTAATTAAATGTTGGAATAGTTTATCTGGAGAGCTGGTGGACTTTGCACTGCTTGAAGCCTTTAAAATGAGATTAGTTATCTTTCTACAAGATATGCTTTAATCCAGCTCACGCGTGTGTCGCTGCGTGCATGCGTGCAGGTGACCAAACTGGATGGATACGGTGGTCTTTGCTCATGTAGAAATCTATGAATTCGAGATCCCCTGTTCATTGTCTTCCCTCTGGGCCCCTGAGCAGAACAGCGCTACTTTGCTACCCAGAGCCCATGCATCAGCACAGGGCTCAGCGTTAAGACAGCAACCGTAATCAGATTTTATGTGTCTTGGCTTTGGGTGGTTGTCTGCGTTGGTCAGAAAGGCTTTTTTTCCTCCTCGTACACAAATGGTAAGATGTTTTCTGAGGAATTTTTTTCAACTCACTCTGATGCCTCCCAGACTGATTGCAGCTGACGATGCAGTCGCCACGGTAAGTGCACTGACATGATAAAAATCCTCTGAGGTGTCTTGCTCATATCCCTGCGTAATGCAGAGTACTGGATTTGGGGTCGGTGAAGAATTTGCCCTGCATCAAACTGGCAGGGACTTGGCAATTTTGCCACCTTTGGGGCTGGGGACAGGACTGTTACTGGAGTCCACTGGGCATCTCGCATCTAATCCATGCTTTGGGCGGCTGGAGAGGGAAACCCTCAAAATCTGCAGTTCTCTTCCAGTGCACAAGTTAGTCTTCAGAGGGCAGGAGCTTTGGAGACCTGAATGATTTGCTGTTTTACACCAGGAGTGTCTGGGTAAAACCAAATGGCCTGTGGTTAGAGTTCAAAGCAGGTGGTCTGTGGTTTTCGTGTGACCTGAGCTCCGCCAAGGTAAGTGAGCGCGCTAAATAATGTCCACTAGATGCACAGTCCTTACCCAGGGGCAAGAAAAGAAGAAGTAGATAAAGGAGAGGAGGAGGAAAAAAAGGTAAAATATCTCACACTGCCCTGTATGTGGATAAAATACACATATGCAGCACTCTGGGGGTGATTCAAAATAACCTCCAAAGTAGGTACAGACAGTACAACTTGGAGCTAAATAAAGTAAGAATGGGGAAGGAGCTTATATTTGTGAAATCCGTGGGACTGTGAGCTCAACGGATGATTGTACCCTGGTATTTAAACCATTAAAGAAGGCAACTTTACTGGAGTCAGAGTTGGTTTTAGTTTAGGTCGCATGTGTTCCCATTGTAAACCCTGTTTTCAGAGGCACAGAACATTGTCAGACTTTGCAGCTGCCTTATGTCCACCTAAGGCTTACTCTTTGTGGAGCATGTACGCAGATGTGACGTCCTGTGTGCCCGGGGAGGTTGTGCAGTCTCCCTCCTCAGAGATGATCCAAAACTCTCCAGACACAGTCCGGGGCAGCTGGCTCTGGGTGGCCCTGCTTGAGCAGGGGGGCTGGACAAGACGACCTCCAGACATCCCTTCCAGCCTCCACCGGTCTGTGGGTCTGTGATTCTGTGAATACAGAATTTGTCAGTATTAAAAATGTTTCTCCAAGAGCTGTAAATCTTCAGAGATGCGGTGCAAAGATTGCCTAGAAGCAGGTATTTTGTCCTCAATTAGGAACTTTTTTTTTTTTCTTTGTCCCCTGGAAAATACGCTGGGATTTGATCAAAGCTTTGGAAGTTGGTTACTGGAAGCTGTGGAGCACTTAATCTCCTCCTGGGCTGTCAAGAGCTCCTGGCAGCATGGTCTCTGCTTTTCTGTGCTATTTTTTCTTCACTTTCCAACTGTAATGTTCTCCTAACTTCTATTCTTGTATGAAATTTTACTGGTAAAGAGACTATCCAGAGATGGAAGAGTAGTTGAGAACAAGCACAGGGTCTGTTAACAGGTTTAGAGCTAACTAAATGCAAATAACCAGCATTAGTACCACACTGACGGCTGAGCCCTAAATCAAGCCCTTCAACGTCGGGAAATCCTGAAGCGCAGGCGACGGGCCCCCGTCGCCTCTGCCAGCTTGCGCTCCTTGCCTGCCATGTTCGTGGCAGGCAGTGCTGTGCGCAGAATTGGGCCTGACCAAGCCGACCGGCCTGGGAAGCGAAGCCCCGCGCCTGGACCTCCGTGGACTCGAGCGGTGTGTTCTTCATCCGTGTCCCGACGCAGGGTTTGCTGTTTGTGCATCGTGCTCGCCGTCTCCCTGGTTATGTCCTGGAAGACCAAGAGGACGCCTGGGAAGTGCCAGCCAAGGGCAGCTCGTCTGAGAACGTTTTGGA
This sequence comes from Gavia stellata, assembly GCF_030936135.1. Lineage (NCBI taxonomy): Eukaryota > Metazoa > Chordata > Aves > Gaviiformes > Gaviidae > Gavia > Gavia stellata. Next base: position 283,703 of record NC_082599.1, on the reverse strand, counting down.
TATGCCTTCCAGAAGCATCTCTCGTATGCCCAGATATTTCCGTGGCGCTTTCCTCCCACCTTCTTGTCCCCTAGGCTTTCTTTGGAGACTTCTTGCAGCCTACCGATTGAACCACTCGGTCCAGTGCGCGCCAGGCAAGCCAGGAGAGGGGTCCACCCAGTGCACGCTGCTGTCCCGCTCAGCACCCCACGCTGACGCAGGTTTTTAAGCGGGGGCCCTGACGGCTCTTGTGTTCTGCTGCAAAGATAATCCCTTTAGTGGCACAGATGTGGTCAGGGGCAGCGATGAACTCATTTGTCTGTTTGAGCCATCCCTCCTTTGCGTAGGGTGAGAGGGTGTTGCATGTACGGGCTCCACCTTCCACGGTCGTATCACAAGACTTCTTTGGGCCAAGCATCCTACGTCAGGCCTTATCCTGGGAGGCAGGCAGGGAAGAGGGGGAATGTAACACTACTCCTGGAAAGCCGCAAGCAGGGGAGGGGGACTCGCCTTCCTGAGCACGCCTGAAGAAAACAACTCATGACTGAGATGAGAATAGATTGTGACTGATGTGCATGAAGGCTAAGAATATGTTAAAGGTATAAGCAATACGTGGATATAAAGAGAGTAAACGCTTCTTTCGATTTGTAAAGTGTTGCTCTTAATATAAAAACAGTCCAAGAACTGCTTTGAGTAGCAAAGGCACCAGTGCCTCAGAAAACCGTCCGTAGCGCATTGGCATGAAATGGGAGCACGGGCAGGCCTTGGCAGAAAGAGAGATTCGCCGCGGACAGCTTAAGGTCACGGGGAAGCGCGCCCCGGCAGAGGTAGGCTGGTTGTCAGCTTCCGTGTCGGCTTCAGCGTTGGGATCGGTTAGCTCTCTGATGGAGGGGGTGGTCACGTGAAGCTGAACCCCAGCTTTTGGAGCTGGGTAGGGGCATGGGCGTGAAGTGGTCTTGCTGATGGACGCTAAGACAGCGCTACGTGTTTTTACTCTTTGTAACAATTTCTTTCTCAACTTGGAGTGAAAACTCAGATGTATTAGCGTTGCTTACTGAATCTTTATTTTACAGTTAAGTCCTCCTTCTTGTTGGGGCAAGATGAACCGGGTTGGAAAATTCAGGGTGCATTGCGTGGAGGTAACTAGTCACAGCAGAGCGGGAAGCACTGGCACTCCTGGCCAGCTGCACCCTGAGACCTGAGGAGGGAACCCCAAAGTGGGCAGCCAGTTCCTGGCGCGGTCTAAAGGCCCTGTGTAAAATGGGCATTCTCTGGTGCCCCTCTGGGGAGAAATCCTCTCTAGTGGGCACCAGTCGGCGCCTTCCAAATGCAGCGGAAGCCAAAGGACACCCACGCTTGCAGGTGCTGGTGGGGTTCGGCAGTACGAGCCCTGCCATGGCCCCGTCCTGCACGGCTCTGCCCGCGCTCCCGGCAGAGCCGAGCTCCTCTGTCCCTCCCCTGTGTCTCTGCCACAGCCAGGGCTGTTCCTGCATGGTCCCAGCCCCGCCGTGGTGGGGGCAGCCCTGGGCTCTCCTGTCCCCGCTGCCGGCAGCACCCTCCTCCGCTCCCCGCCAGTGGGGCAGGGGCTCCTGCCCGCCCTCCCGTGCGGGACACGGCTGTGCTGCCAGGCCTGCGGTCCACCTTCCGCAGTCACATCTCCCGGTCTCCTGGGAAGGATCGACACCGTCGGCCATCACCAGGGCTCGGGTGGCAGTTCAAAGGCCCCCCCACCTTGGTGCCGGCTACGCGTCCAAACCACTTGCACGTCTTCAGTGCCAGCTGGAGCTTTTAGGGACAGTTTTGGCGTTGGCGTGGCCCCGGTGCCGCAGCTGGCTGTCAGGCACCCGCGCCAGCGCTGCGGAGGCTGGAGGGGACGGCGGGGCGCACTGGGTCGCGGGCGCTTGGGAGGGCACAGTCATGCGAGGGGCGCATGGTGGAGACCCGGCATCCCCTGGGATGTGGAGAACTCACCCGCGTCCCTGTCCCACCGGCCCCATCTCCCTTCCTCCCTCCCGCGCGGGCTGTCCTGCGCCCGCGGCGCCTTGCCCAGGGCGTGCCCTGCCTGGCCGGTGCAGGGTGTCCCCGGGACACGCCAGCCCCTTAGGCTGCGTTACAGTGAGGATGCACGCGGCTCACGCTAGAACTGTCCTGACGGACTCCTTCTTGGCATTCTCCAACTTTTGGTACCTTAACTTCATAATAAAGACTTTTTTTTTTTTTCCCTTTAATACATTTTTGTAATACAGCTAAAAGGCCCATCCTTTTCTGAAGAGAGGACCTTCTGCCCTATGTCTCATCAGCAGATTTATACCCTTGATCTGGTGAAGGGCTGGGCCAGCCGAACACCCTTACTCTCCGAGCGAGTCTCCTGTGTCAGGAGGTGGGAGGCACCGTGGGCTGGGAAGACACTTGGCTCTTCCCTGGGCACTTAGGGTTTGCTGGGATGCGGGAACAAGGCACTTGTTCCAAGAGCCGGTGGGTATGGCTGGTGATGGGCAGCGTGAGCACAGGAGAGGTGTCCTGGCGCTGCGATTCCCCAGACCTAATACTACAGCAGCACCGGGTGCCAGGAGAAACTCGTGCTGCAAACCAGGCTGCATAGAAATAGGCACATATGCTTACCCTGTTCATGTCAAAGACTTCTAGGGACTTTGAAGGACCCATCTGTGCTTGTCTGTTTAATTTTCCACAACTAGAAATGAGACCACCAAGAGCACCTAGGTTAGTCAGAGCATCCCCGCGTCTGGGTTTCGGAGTCAGATTGTGTCCTGAAAGGACAGTGATACTTGCTAAAGGTCTTTTTTGAAACCGCTAGTGGAAGTTCTCCACAAGCAATGGGAACTGTGGAGGCTCCTGAAGTCTCAAAGGAGGAGCACAAGTGGGTATTGGCCTTTGGAGAAAGCTGAGGAAGAGTTCTTGGCGGTTGCTGCTCGGTGTCATAAATCCCCGGTCAGGTGAGATGGTGCTGGCTGTGGGCCGGTGGTGGAAACACCTGTGTTCTTCTGGGTTTCTGGGCTGGAGCGGTACTGGGGCAGCTGCTGGGCACGCTGAGCACGGGCAGCTTCCGTCGACTGCAGCTGGAGCGGACGGTGCCCAGCAGTGCCCCAGGTGAGCTCTGGGCACGTGGCTTCACGGGGTGACGTGGGCACCTCGCCAGCCAGAGCGAGCAGCACTTCACAGTGTCTCCTGTGCCAGGCAAACCCAAATGGTGGTTGGGTTGGAGAGGGCAGGAAAGGGATGTGCGGATCTCGCTGCCAGGGCTTCAGGTCGCTGTGTTCTGGGTATAAATCGGCTGTGAGTATGGAGCCTGGCAGCGTGTATTCACTGCACGTGTGGCGTTGCTGGTTCAGGTGTCTCCTTCAGATCCCTGCAGGTCTTCATCCCACTGGAATACTGCTTCTCTTGCGCCCTTCTTCAGGGATCCCCAGCTGTATCTTTACTTGTAGTTCAGCAAGCTCACCCTTTCTGCTTCTTTGCCCCATCTGTACCTCATTACCTGATTCAGTGTGTGTTTCTGGCTTGAAGAATGAGGACAGCTCTTATTCAAAGTGCAGGCTGGATGAAAAGGAATTTTTTAGTGGGGAAGGACAGATGGTAGCACAAGAATACGGAGACAGTGTCAATCAGCGTGAGAGCCTGGTCTCAGCACAGCTGCAGCCCTGAGCTCTTGCTTTGCAGAGGTTTGTAGGGACCTACTCCAAAGCAGTCAACACAGGGGAAAAGGGCATGAAGCAGACTGCCTGAAAATGTGGTACGGGATGCCTGTGCACGTGCTTACGCGCACACTTAACGTGGGCACGCACAGAGCGCACGAGCCTGTTCCTGACACTGCATTGCAGCTGAGCAATGTAAGAGGAAGCCAAGCAGCTGAACACTGGAAAACCTGCCTCCAGAGGAGGGGTTGAAGTGTAAGGAGAAATCGGCCGAGATTGCTGAGGTGGTTGTGGTTGCAGGCAGCTACGTGGAGGCTCAGTTTCCGACAGCAGAAGGCTGTCTGATCTAGCAGGCAGAAGCAGTGCAGATGCTCTACCTCAGCCAGGAATGCTGAGCTGATGCAGCAGTCCCCAGTGAGGTTGTCTGGCCAGCGTGGCACAGGCAGCCGGGCTGCGTGGCTTGGGGATGGGACTACAGCAAACAACGCCTGGGAGAGCCGGAGCGTGGTGTTAGGGGAGGAGGTTCAAGCAGAAAGCTCTGCCTGTCTCTGCAGTGGCTCAGCGTGGGGCTCTCCAGCTCGCGGGGGACCATGAGCCTCCCGTGGGATTTGCTGCCAAGCGGTGCAGGAGAGCAAAGGTGGCACCGGTGCCTCTGGCACGGAGGAGGCCAAGCAGGAGGAGCCGAGTTGGTCTCATGCAGGGGTGTGAGCTTAGGCACTGGAGTCTTCTACGTGGGGGCAGAGCGGGAAGGGTGATGCTGCTTGATTGCCTTCGCCCTGAGGAACGGTCTGACATGAGTGTCAGGGCAGGCTGCGTGTGAGCCCTCCTCCTCCTCCTCCTCCTCCTCCTCCTGCTGCAGGATTGCTTCTGTGGCCAAGGGAGAGCATTTTCTTAAGTGTGTCTGTGGTGGTGGAGGCACTGCTTGGGGTGGAGTGTCTTGGCTGGTGCTCATGTTTGCTCTGAAGTGTCGCGGGTCCAGCTCTCCCCTGGCTGAGTTCTGAGCGCTTGCACTGATCCGCAGCTCCAAGCCGGAGCCAGCCAGGCTCCTCAGGCACGTGCAGGAGAGCCCTCGACGCCCTGCGTGTGGGTGGCTTGCCTCTCCCCTCGGCTTTTGTGCCAGATGGGGCGATGGGGAGCCTGCGCTGGTCTCAGCCGCTCAGCAAAGCGCCTGGGAGCCCAGCCGGGGCCGAGATGGTGCTGGGTTTCCAAGCAGCTGCAGGATTTTTGCCGGGTTCGTGCTGACGCCTAGCAGCGCGCTTCGTTGTCGCTTCCAGAGCAGATAACCCGGGAGCATGTTTGCACAAGGCAGGCGGGAGGAGAGCACCGTGCCATTGCCGGCGCCTGCCTGGCCGCTGGTGCTGGGGGAGCGTGGCGGCAGCGGGCCCCCCCTCCGCCCGGCCCGGTGCGTGTGCTCTGCCCCCCGATGCTCTGCCTCTGCAGAGTGAGGGATTGGCTCCCCCAGGCCGGGGTTGCTGAGCCTGCTGTGATCATGTCACGTCGGGCTCCGTCGATGTTAACATCTCATTATCTTTGTTACTGTAATTACATTATCCGCTGCTTTATGCAGAATTATTCTCCGAGGACTAATTGATGGATCCATGTTTAATTCATTAATCATTAGCATCAAATTCGACAATTACAGTGCACACTGATTGTGGAATTTCAAATGTAATGAGGGAAGAATTAACAAAGAAAAGGGAAAACCTGTTTCCCTGGCATACCGCTGCTCGCCATGGGGGACAATGACATTGAGGGAAGAAGAGGCAGCAGAGAGCAGGGTGGCGCGGGTCATGGCAGACAGGAGGCTGGTGGGATCATCTTGTGCCTTTCTCCTGGTTGTGGCTGCACAACGTATTCTTTAAGGTCAGAGCAGGGTCATTCATCTCCTACGAAATGGGTATTTGGGTACTGAGGAGGAAGAGCTCAGCTCTCACTTCTGGAAGAAAGTTGCCTTCTCCACCCTGCAAACAGCCCGTGGGTGCAGGAGCAGCACGTCTCACCCTGCCGTGGCAGGTTTCTGCGGACACCAAGAACATCCCCAGTGGACACACACGCTCACTCGGCAGGGAAGGCCGGCTGGTCAAGGTGTGATATCCTCAAAACGAGCTTACTGCCCCCGTGATTTGCCCGTAATCCTGCGGCTGGTCTGTTACCTGCACGGTGTGTAGGACCTGCTCTTAAAACCTATGGCTACCTCTCGCCATTCCAGTATTTCCTACCCTGAGGCAGGAATCCTGTAACGCTGCTCTCTTTATTTTGGTGCCTGCGAACTAGTTGGCAGAGAGAAGGCCAGAGCCGTCTTTCCAGTTCTGCCCCGTCAGCCAGTGGATCTGCTCATCTCAAGGACCAGGGCTGGTGCAGCATCCCTACACAGCTGTTTGGGTGCCAGATGTGGATACAGTCCTTCTCTCCCTCTAGACATGCTACCACAGGGTCTCCTTGCTTATGGAAGTGGGCAGCCTCTGCTGCATATTTCGGTGGCCCTTGCCACTCTGCTCAGGCTGAGGATGTAGCCAGGCCTTCCCTGTGCTCCTCTGCGCAGGGCCATGTGCTGCTGACTGGGAGCCTGGTGTTAAAACCATGGCTGGCCCTGATTTCCGCTAGCTCGCTTTGCTTTCTGTTGCGTCCGACTGGAAAAGTTCAACGTTAGTTACTGTTGTTCAGCCAGGGGCCAAGAACTTGGACGTGGGGACGCCAAAGCTGAAAGGAAGAGGATGAGGGTCTGTCTGTGATGTTTGTCGGTGTGGGACCTTTATCCTTCCCAACAATATGTTAAAGGGTTGCTTGTAGTCTGAAGTTGAAGCAGAGATCAGAGATTTAGTAAAATTTATCTGCAATTAATACTTTGCATCATGAATCATGTATAAAATACTGCAAATTCATATGTATATCAAAATATTATAAATTCACTATAACATTCATACAGTAACATCTCGCAAATGTTTATCTGGCTGCCTGAAGTAGGAGGATGAATCCAAATGTGAGGTTGGAGCCGTGGCCTTCAATGCTTTGCATTGAGTAGAAGCTAGAAATTGTTGGGACTTCCCGGGGAGAGGAGGAGTGCATCAGGAACGTGAAGGGGTGACACGAGGTAGGACAGTTCCAGCAAACCTTGGTGCCCAGTTCTTGTCGTGGATGGAAGCCTGAAGGACCGAGATACGCTGGGTCAGCTTGAGGTTATATTTCGCCAAATTTGCTAGGCATATACTAGATTTACGATGGATGTCATATTTCCAAACGTTCTAAGTCTGTTCTCTCAGCTGTTATTATTTCTTTCTATAGAAGGAAAACTGAGGCAAAGAGAAGATAAAGCCAACATTGTCAAAAGCATCCGCTAACTATGTGCCCCCAGTTTACAGCATAAGAATTGCTTTTTCTTTCCCAAGAACTTAGCCTTTTTTTAAGCCTTTAAAGTGTAGATGTGAGCAGTGAGCTCCTGTTTATCAGTCTTCAGAGTCTCCACCCGGGCACTCAGAAGAGGAGGAACACATTATTAGTGGCTGGTTTTGACAAGTGTTGGTATAAGTGACTTGAACAGTAGTTCTGGGAATTTTGCAGTGGTGTATGGATTAGATCCCAGGTCCCCAAAGGAGATGTTCAGCTCCTTGCCCTTGGACTGCCCCTGCTTGCCCTGCTGCCTTCTGCGTTGTTCTTTTGGGCACCTTGATTCCGCAAGAAATCTTTCAGAAGTCCTGAAGGTAACAGACCACCTCACTCCTCATCGTCATCCCCATCATCCTCAGAGGCGTGCTGTCCCTAAGCCTGCCAATTCCTCTCCAGCCCACCGTCCTTCCCGTGGGCAGGAGATGTGCAAGCACTGGCCTGTGCAGTGGTCACCTTTGGGCCCGGACGAGGTGGTGCATGTGTAGAGCTGTTGGTCGGCACCACCGTACTGTGCTGAGCTCTTTCCGCTGTAGACCAAGGGGATGGGATTTTCCGAGCAGCGGTGGGTGAAGACATGCCAGCCTCACTGTGCCCATTGCCCGGGGTGCGGGGAGCGTGCTGCCGACCAGTTCCAGCCCGGTCCGGGGAACTGGACATCCTGCAGAGGTGGCAGCACGTTAGGAGCAGCGCTGCAGCAGGCGTTCTTGTTTAGTTTCATCCATTTTCTGTGCTCAGAGACCGCTCAGGCGCATGAACCAAAGGCGCTGGCCTGGCCTGAGCTAAACGCCGGTGCATACTGGACTCGGAGGCTGCGCTGCCCGTCCATCGCTCCCTGGGCTGTGTGCCGATGCAGAGCGCAAACAGCGCTATCCGCTTGATCCAAGTCCTTCCTGCCCTGCCCAAATCACTCACGTGGGTCCATTCTGAGTGCAGGACCTCTCCCGTGGCAGGGTGGTCAGTTGGCTAATGTAGGGTTAACCCCCTGGTTCGGAGGAGTTTACCTCTGCCTGTGGGTTAGTCACCGTTGGCTGTTCCTGCACAACCTCTCAGTGGGAGACTGGTGATTTCAGGATGAGCGTCCTCTCCCTGCTCAAGGGACTCAGTTGCCTGTAACATCTTTGGGGGTTTACAGTATTCCGTACTCCATAAAAGCGTTAATTTTCTGTGTGTTTCAGAGAGTCCATGAACCTTGGCTCATCCCCAGCTTTTGGTAAAGGCCACAGGGTCTCTGTGGACGTGCTAGTAGATACCGGAGCCAGGAGCGAGGTGCTTGCCAGCCATGTCTCCGAAGGCTGGCCGTCCTTCCGCCACCTCGCTGGCTGTCAGGCTCCAGCGTTATGCAGGGCCGTTGCACTTGGGAGACTCAGGTTGTCTCTTTGGTTTTGTTAGGGACTCCTGGGGTGACCAGCAAACTGCTGCTCACGGTCTCTCAGTTCTCCCATCTGTACAACAGGGCTGGCTATGCAGAGCATTCCTGCTTCCCAGAGGGACATTGCAGCCCTGGCCCTGCGACACGCTCCCGTGTCCTCCCCACAGATCCCAGGGACAAAGCACAGCACTGCATCACGCTTCCTAAATTGCTGAGCAAGGCCACTGTCGCAGGATGTTACCGGGACGTGCCATGTCACGGTGGCAGTAGTATTTACGGCATTGCAACAGACTGCATCCTTAGGTTTTACCACGGTTTTGTCTCCCTTTAGAAGGCCATCTGACTCACTCTAGCCTGTAGGTAGGCAGCGGAATGATTTTTCCAGAATGAGTCTGCCCTTGTGGGCGGAAGGAAATGCTTTCTACCAGGGATGAAATCAGATACGCTAAGGTGTTTGAGGTTTATCTGGAGTGGCAAAGGTGTATACCAGCACTGCAGGTCTGAATTGGGGCATGCTGTGGCACATCAGCTGAAACTGCTGATCTGTTGGTTGTAAAGTGGAAAGGCACACTGAGCCGCTCAGCTGAGATATCCTGGACTCTGCGTGAATATGCAGAGTTGTTACTGAGTTGTGCAAATTGGATTGTGTTTGCACCAGCCAAGAGAGGAGAGCTGCGGGGGTATCTGTGAGGCAGAGCGGCAAGGAGCAGCTCGGATGAAACCCCACAGCCTCTGTACAGTCTGTAGCAGCTCCTTGCCTGCCGGTCCACGTTCCTCCAGAGTCTGTCCTCATTGCATCTGAAGACCATTTTATCTGCGCTTGAGCTATTATGTGAAAATACTGGTAGCCTATTCAGTCATACAGAAAAACTATTACTGTTGTATCATTTTCCAGCTTTACTGATGACTCTGCAGACGTTTGCAAAGATGCTACCGTTCTCAGAGAGTTGATGACGCAACCATCTTGAGCGTATTAAGTAGCTTCATCTATTGCTTGGTTTCCAGAAGGGCCTCACGCTCCCCTTGTCAGAACATGACTCCTCTATGGAGCAGACGAGCCAGGAATCGTGCCTGGGAGCAGAGCTGCCTGCTCCCACCATTCCTGGGAGCCGCAGAAGCTGTCGCCCCGCCATGAAAATGAGGTTTCGGCTCCTGCCCCGTGGCCAGGGTTCGGTACAAGCATGGGGAGAAAGGCAGCACCTTCTTGCTTCAGACCTGCTCTTCTTTTTGCAGGCTTCCTTTGCCAGAAATCTGGCTGCCATTCTCCATTTTGACCTGCCAGTTGCCAGAGGTTTCTGTCCAGAACCGGTTCTGTCTTTGCCCGTCTTTTAGATAGCTGCTCACCCGTCCCTCTGCTCTGTATGTCCGCACCCAGAGCCTTGCTGCTCGGGAGGTGTGAGCACTCAGCTCACTAGACTTGTAGGCTGGGCGTCATGGACACGCTGTGTTGTGGGTTTTCTCAAAAGGCAGCTTCGCTGGTGTAGGACAGACTGCTCTGGCTATTCCTCTTCCAGTTTTCACGCTCATCCACAGCTGCCTTCCAGCGTATCCAGCCCTCCCACTTGTTACCCTTTCGACCGCAGCAGTGGTGTCACTCACACACGGTCAGCCGCCACGTTCTCCAGGAGTATGCAGGGTAAGCGTGCTGGGGTATGGATTGTACCTGTGACCTCGGGCTTCACTCAGACTGCGGAGCATCGCTCGGGTGAGCTGCCGTCGCCTGACGAACGCTGGGCCCCCAGGAGATGTAGGACCTTCTCGGGTCTCTGCTCCGTGCTGCCCTCCGGGGAGCCCAGCATCCCCAGCACCCCACGCTGCGTCTTGCCTCCAGACGCAGGGCACGAGCCCCCGCGTCCCCAGGAGAATTCTGTGGAGGTGGCCACAGTGTTGTGAGAGCATCCAGTGCGCTGGCCCCAGCGATGCCGTCACAGCCGCGGCTTTGCTGTGCATCCGGGGGTGGGTGGCCCTCCCCCTTGTCCAGACCAGCGAAGGAGCGAGGCTGTGCCCGGGTTGCCGTTGCTCAGACCCATCTCCCCCGCACGGAGCTCCTGGTCCTCGGGGCGAGCGGTGCCGTTAGCAGTGCGGGCGGGGAGAAGCTCGCGGGAGGAATCGGAGCACGGGAGGGAGCTGCCAGTGCCGGCTCCCCTCCCCACCCCGACTCTCTCTGCCGTCCCTGATGGGAAACCAGAGATTGATTTTCTCCAACCCAACAGTATAATCACTAACCCTAATTAGAGATAATTACTGGGACTTGATATACTTATTACTTGCTAGAACACTAAAGGAGCTGTGCATTGCAGGGCTGAACAGGGGAAAAGGCCTCAGAGAAAGCGAGGAGGGGAGGAGCAGAGAGGAGAGGAGAACAAGGCAGACAAAACACTCTGATGATCAGAGCCCTGCCCGGGGATGATGGAAGTGCCGAGGGAAGCCAGATGGGCAACGCAGCTTCGTCGCGCAGGGGCAGCAAGCCAGAGCCATCGGCTGCAGTTGTAGTTGTACGCATCCTGCATTTCTGAACATCTGGCTCTGGGTGTCTTGCACAGGGCACCTGGAAAAATGAGGAGGGTGTAATTAGTAGCCACCTGTAAAAAATCTCAGTATAAACAACTTGCCCCACGTTGCCAAGGAAGACCGGGGCGACGGGGTAGCTGGTATTCTCCTGGTCTGGACTAAGGACCTTTTCCAGAAAACCATGCTTTCTCTTCCATCCAGACCACACTTGTGCTGCAAAAGGAGAGGGGCAGGAGAGCAACTTTTTACAGGCAACAAACTCGTGGCCCTTCTGCTGTCACCCAGTCTTCCTGCCAGCTCATCCCTGCTTGAGTGCAGGCTGCCGCTCCTGTTCCGAGTCCCCCTTCCCGGCCGCTCCTCTGCGGCTCTGCGCTGCAGGCGCGCCGGTCGGTGGCTGGGCTCTCCTTTCTGTCGCGGGGCAGTGAGGCGTCTCAGAGGAAAGTGCAAAACCCCGTTGCTAGCAGACGAGGGATAGAGTCATCCTGTTACAGGCTTGCTCCAAACAGGGTTTTTCGTACCACCAAACTTGTTGTCGTTAAGGTCCTGCCCGGAGCCACGGGCTGTGTTTTGGCTCTTTGTTCCTGGCAGGAGCAGTGCTTGCTCTGCCCCCTCCCAGGGACCTGTGCCGAACTTCAAGCTGATCCACGGTCTCTCTTGGTATTGCGCACACCGGGTGGTTGTGTTGCTCGGTGCCAGGCAGCCTCTGTGGACAAAGCGAGCAGGGGTGGATAAAACACGTTAGGAGTGATTAGCTTTAGAAATGGAAGTTATGTAAGAAAATACAACGCAATTGTAGCATAAGCTGAATGGCCTTTTCAGTTGCTAGCATTCGTGAGCTGTGTGCAAATGCTGGTTTGTCATCGTTCACTGCAATACTTGTCCAGGTCCACACTTCTGCAGCAAACCCAGAAAGTTCTGGGTCTGCTTCCTTCCTCCCTGCCATTTTCTATCACTCGGCTTCCCGCTTCTGACTCTAAATGCAAATGGTGATTCGTATCGTTGCAACCTGTCATGAGCGCCTGTCTCCCACCGCTGTCTCGGTGATCTCTTTTGGACTTTTCAGCTGCACAGTATCTCTTCTGGTTTGTATTTTAAACAGTATTACTTGTACATTTTCTGCAGCTTATGATTCAGGTTTGTACAGGGGCTGTAAGTGACACCTCTGGTCACATTAACAGACCAGGAGAGAGATCCGAAACAAGGACCGTCTTTCCTTCATCCTCTCCCCACTGCTCATTCCCAGCACTTCGGTCTGTGTGTCTCAGAAACAGTTTCTGAAGTATTTCACTATAACGTGTTGGAGAGTAAATTACATTAGCACGGTGATACTCACCAAAGGACTTTTAGCCAAGTGACACTAAAGCTTCCTTACACCTTCTGAATCCTACTGGTTCAAAGAAGCAATGCAGCCCCCATGGAAAACGCCGTAGTTACCCTCATCCAAGCAGATGGGGAGAATGAATCACAAAACTAAAATTTGGTAGTGGCTTAGGTAAAAGTAACCTTGACTTCGTTGTGTTGGTGTTCAGGCAGAGTAAAATTCAAATCAGAGATAAAGTGTACTAAACACACACACACACAGAGACACACACACACAAAAATATATATCCGAGCCAATTTCACAAAGCTGAAAGCAATTATGAGCCAGATCATTTGGGAGAAAGAACTTCAACAGAAAAAAAAAGTGAAGCGTAATTAGGAGTTTTTAAAGAACATTTTACTGGATACCAAAAAGTTAAAATCAAAAGGAAGATTGCACTGCTTAAAAATGTATTAATCTGGGCTAAGAGGAGACATAAACTATTCATTCTCTCTCTGTCCAGATAGCAAAGAATGCACAGGAACAAAAGAAAGTGGAGGGGAGCGAGCTGTGTTGCGCTAACGTATTTTGTACATCTGTGTAACTGTATATATATTAAAAGCAATAAAAATAACGGCCACGTAATAAGGTAATCGATAAGTATTGAGCAGAAGTTGAAAGCTCCAGTAGGCAGATAGTTGATGGCACCAGTGCGGTCCTGCATGGCCAGCTGGAACCACGGGTGGAGGCTCTCTCTGCCACGTAGCCCTTTGCCAGAGCTCCACAGACTAACATCCGCCGTGAGTGATTAATGATGAGCAGCCCTCAAAGTGACCCTTTTGGCTTTGTGGGAAGCATTCCAGCTCCTGACATTCCCAGACTTGCTCTGGTTGCAGCCGCACAAAGGGTTTGTTTCACCGTTTGCTCTGGGTTTGTTGTTCGCGGAGAAGTTGTGCACCTTGTGCCTGCCCAGCTTCCCCAGGCCACGCTTGGTACCCGTCAAATTTAGGGAAGAAGTGAAATACATTTAGCAAATTGTGCTGTTGACCAAGAACTTGGAAACAAAGTCACCAGTGAGGTAAGAATACCAGCACGCCGCGGCTGCTGGGCACGCCGCCTTCCTCCATAGGGACATCAGTGTCTCAGCTGACGGGAAGACCGACGCTGCCTGCCACGTCTGAGAGCTTCCTAGTTTGCGGACTTCTGCCTGAGTCTGTCATCTCTGCCGCCTTTCTCTTGGAGGGAAAGCTCTCTTTCCTTCTCTTTCATAGCTGCTTTACTTGAAAAAAAGACAAGTCTTCCATCTTGGTTCCTCCTCCAACACAGGTCCAGATGTTGAGCTCAAAGCAGCTCCTGTGTCCTCCCTGGTGCTTTTTCCTGTTCTGGTCTCAGCGGTGCGGCGTGGAAATGTGGCAGCGTCTCCTTTACCACCACTCGCTGCGTCTTGACTTTACGCTCATCTTGTGCCTTGGACTTGGTGAGCTTCTGCTGAAGTGGCTGCCTTGTCCACAGCGTCTCCGTCTCTGTAATACAGTACTTTTAGCCTGTGAATCATGAGAACAGTCGCTGTTCATACACCTTACCAAGTTCCTAATCTTCAGCTTTTACATGTTCCATGGAGACTCTACATAACATACAAATGAAAGTGATGGATTTAGTATCTGAAGCTCATTTCCCAGCTCACCTTCCCCCCTCTTGGCTAGTTTCCGGAGCCTACATTACCGTGGTTGCGCAAGGGGCTACAGAAAAGGGAAGCAGCAGGGTTAAAGACAGTGAATTTTTTTTTTTTTCAAGTTTATTAGGAACTAATGAATCCTAAAACCAGCGTTCGTTCATTCCTGGAAGAAAATAGTAGAATGGTTGCTAAAGAAAAAAAAAGAGCAGTGTTCAGTGAAGACTTCTGTTTGGTGTCTGGCAAGAGGCAAGATGATGTGTCTTATCACAGAATGATGAATTCTTCATATTCCAACTGTAATTAGGGAGCATATTAAACAGCAGGTAGGAGATTTAGACATGTTTGAATCAGCAATTCTGAATTATTTAATTCAGGAATTCTAGAAGATGTGGTCAAGGTCTTTGCGAAGTGTTGATGGTGACTGTCAGTTTTGGGACGGAGAGGACTTCCAGAGAGCTGAAGTTCATGGATTTCACATGTCCGCAGTATCAGAATGAAACCAATAGGTTGGAAAGGGCTCAGAGAATAGCTGTGCAAACGATGAAATGCTCGCAAAATGCACCTTGTCGTGAAAGGTTCAGGGAGCTCAATTTGTTTAGTTTATCGGAGAAAAGGTTAAGAGGTTATTTCAACACTGTCTGTAAGTACCTGTGTAGGAACAAAAATGTGGTAATGGAGAGTTCTTTATCAGATAAAATATACCAAGATCCAGTGACTGGTAGCTGAAGCAAGACAATTCAGACTAGAAATAAGGTGCCAATTTCAACAGTGAGGGTAATTAACCACTGGAACTACTTATCAAGAGTTGCTGTGATTTCTCTGTCAGTGACAATATTCTAATCAAGATTAGAAGATTTTCTAAAAGATACGTTTTAGTTCAGGCAGGAGTGAATTAGTGGAAGACCTATGGTGTAATTTTATGCTATGCAGAACAGAGCAGTCAGTCGGAGGGCTCCTTCTGGCTGCTTCTGGCTTCTTGTCCAGATGTGCTGTCGCTTGCTCTCCGGGTGGATTTGCCTCTTCCCCACGCAACTCCGGCCACCCTTCCGTGGCGGTGGAGCCGCACGGCGAGCGGACAGGCGTGCCCCAGCAGGCTCCACGGGCTCTGTGTGGGTGTGTGGTGCGGTCAGAGCACAGGCTGGAGAAGGACTGAGTAGCTGCGGCTGCCCGCGGTTCCCGGGCTGTCGGCGTGCTCTTGGTGCCTGAGGATTTTGAGGGGCAGCCGTGGCTGCAGTACCTGTTCGCAGGCTTCTCCAGTTTGCTGGGGTCCTGCGAACTCTGCGCGGGGAGTCAGCCACCATCTGAACCAGAGGTGAGTCTGGTGTGTTGGCTGGAGGTGCCTTGGCTCTTCTCGTGGGCCGCTGAGTTTCGGCTGGGAGACGGGAGTATAAAATGGCAACCGTGTCGTGGTCAGCTCTTCCCGTCCTGCTGCAGGCAGCTTGGCTTTTCAGTCCTCCCAGAGATGTCTGGGCTGCGCAGAACTGTTTCTTCTGGCGGTTCGTACCCACCACGGATTGGCTTTGGTAGGAGCTGGGGTGTTACATAGCCACTTACCGCGTGCGTGTGTCCAAAAATGTGCTCTCCAAATGCAGTGCTAAGAAAGGAGGGAGATTCCCCTGTGTCAGAGCATCTGTGAGGCCCAGTGAAAGGCAATGGCTCCCGCTGTGTGCAAGCTGGCAGATCCTGACGGCCTTGCTAAGAAGCAGGGCTGGGAAACCTAGGTCGCCTGCCGTTTGGATCAGCATTTCGCACAGACAGTCGCTGTTGGCAGAGCTGGGAAGGACATCTGTCGTCCCTGAACATGCCCGGCCGTGCTTGTGGGGCTGCATAGGTGCTTGGCGTTGTTGCCACATCCCAAGGAGAACTTGGGATTTGATGTCTTTCAAATGACATGAGTCCATCCTGGTGCTTCTGGTTGATAAGAGCCAGCCTGGGTTTTTTGGCCTCTTTACTGGCAGGAATTGAGTATGTCCAGTGAAACAGCATGCAGTGCTTGGTTCAGAAAACCAACCTGACAGAGACTCTTCTGGCTCCCGACCTGCGCCAGAGGTGGGGGCGGCTCCGGGAAAGGCAGCCACGGGATGCTCGAGGACAGCTGCATTCCTGCATGCATGGCAGCTGACCGCCTGTTGATGGAGAGTGGTGAATTATGTCTTTCGCAGCAGGCATTTCACAGGCAGGCAGCTTAACCAGGCTCACTGGCTCTCACCTCCCCTCAAGAACCAGTTGGTTTCTCGGACTGGAGTAGATTCCCACCAGCTGGAGGTGGGTACCGGTCCAGCCCGCTCCACGCGGCCCAGGAGCAGCAGCTCGGGGTCCAGAGCAGCCGCAGCTGCCCCACGCGCACAGCTTTCGGGGAGGCTTTGAGACATGCTATGGCTGCAGACACCAACAGCGTACTTGAGAGTCAGTACACTAAGGTGACTTGCAGGATTTCTAATTTTTATTTGGGATAAATGACGATCAGTTGGCAACGAGTACCTTAAAGTTTTGTTTAACGAGTAGTGGTAACTGATGACTCTTTCGGACGTGGTTTGGCAGATAGTGAATAGCATTAATCTGCAGTGTGCTATTGGTTTACTGCCGTGCAAGAGAAAACCGGGTTTGCTTCATGCCAGGGTGTCCTCACTGGGCATCCTGCCGTGACCTCCATCACCATCTCATGCCATACGGCTGCAGCCTCTGCTGCAACGTAGCGTGGCGGCAGCGTTCCTTTCCTGTGCCGGAGCAAGGCCTGGCACTTCAGAGAAAAGACCTGTGCTGTCCTTGGCCGTACAACAAGGGGGAATTCCCAAACTGCTCTCCAGCCTGTGCCTCTTTAAAATTTAGCATAGCCCTGTTCCCCCAGGCGAACCCGGTTTCTTCCACGTTGTAAGGACCTGGTAAGCAGCCACCCGTCTGCCCCGGGAGAGCAGTGCTGAGGGGGGACCGACAGTCAGTGGCTCCTCGCAAAAACATAACTGTGGGCAATTGTCTGCCCATGCCCTCGGCTCTGCAGGGCCTCGGGGAGGTCGTGGTATGCAGAAGCACAGACAGAGCAGAATCTAGCTGCCGTCTGACCATTCTCCTGTTGGCCACACTTTAACGTTGAATAAATCCAGCAAGAGACAGCTCTTCCTTTGAGTTATCACCGGGCAGGGGTCTGAGGGTGCGAAGACGTTTTTGTCTTGCAGCCTGCTGTGTGCATTGGCCAAAGGAGGATGAGCCTTCGGGACGCTGTCCCCTTTCTCAGGTTGAAACGGCAGTATTCCTGGGTTGACAGCATCAGACGCAGCAAAGAGATTAGCCCAGGACCAGAATCACTGGTATCTGTCCGTTGTCTGCTGGGGCACAGAGCGTGTCCGTCTGTGCCGCTGAAGCGGTCTCTCGTCCATGTCCTGGCCAGGCTGCAGACGCTCAGCACCCGGGACATGTGCATCCAGGAGAGATCTGGCTTCACCGGGAGCTTGCTCAGCAGTGGGTCTGCGATGCTGGTGGTGGGAGGTAGAGCTGATGTGTCACGGCTTGGTTTCTTCAGTGCTGGTCAGGTTATTGTATGTTCAAGGAAGAGAACGAAGCAGTCCTTTCCTGAGTGAAGCTGTCAGGGATGTAGGTGTTACTCCTATTAAAAAGTATATGACTTAGCATGGCCATACCCTTTGTGTTGCTATTGCTGGCAGTCTGCGGTGGTTCGGAACGGTGTGCTGTGGGATGTGAGCAGGTAGGCTGACAGGATTAGCAGGAATGGAGAGTCACCTTTGTTTTCGGTATCCGTTCCACCTTGAATTCGTTTTTTTCAAGGTGGTAGGTTGTGCGTGAGGAGCTAGGTGAGGTGTCATACCAGCTTTGGGCAGAAAGCGTGCACGCTTCCCAGTTACGCAAGACTTACCTCATCTTGCACACGAGGGATCACATTTGACTTAACCTCGTCGTGCGCATGTGGGATCACATCCGACTTCCCAGCCTCGGCGGTGGTGTGATTCGGTGATGCTGTGACGAGGCAATACTTGCAGAATTCCTCCTCCTCTGGTGTTCCCAGTTAGGAGGCCCAGCCTAGTGCAGACATTCTTGTCATTGGGGTGTGATCCCATGGAAAACAGTACATACTTTCCCAGGATTTTCTGAATCAGGCCCATTAGTTCCAGAGTACATGTCTTTGCATTTCGTACTAAATAAATTTTGTTGTGGCTTTCTTAGCTCACTTTTCAAAATCATCTAGTCCTGCGTGACGTCTTTATCGCCAGAAGGCTGTCAGTGCTTCCAACTTAATGTCACCAGGAAATTTCACCAGAACCCATGTATTATTTTGGCAAATCGCTGTTGAAAATATTAAATTAGTCCAAAGATTTGTCCAAAGATCCTCGAGTGACTCTGCAAATGACCTCCTTCCCAACCGACGGTACCCTTCTTTGCTAACTCGCCTTTATCCAGTTCCCCTGTGCATCTGCACCTTAATGAGGAATTCCCAGTTTGCTTTGATTCGGTGTTTTCCTGAAGTGGCCAGGCTGCCGCACTCCACGCTTAGAAAAATGACATTCTGCTTTTAGGTGATTTTCCATTTACCGCCATGTCATCGGTTAGGCTTTACTTAAAAAGGCATCACGAAGCCTTGCCTGCTGGTGAGGTCACACTAACATGTCTACATGAATCTCTTTTTTTTGGGGTTTTGAGGAAGCAGTGATTGGGAGAGCTTTGCTTGAGGGACTGTAGGCAGGGTCAGGGAGAGTTCAGTTCCTGGAGGCTTTGGTTCAGAGACGCAATTAGTATTCTGTACGTAGCCTTTTATTCACCTTTCACTTTGCTTGCCTAATTTAAAGGGAACATATCCAGCAACTGCTGCTGGTGTCACTCCCAAAGTGATGCAATTCCTGAGGGCTCTAGCCTTGTTAGGACCACCGTGCAGATCCCTGGGACACCCTGGAGTTGTGCAGCCGGGAGGTCCGTGAGCCAAGCGAGCGGCCGGGCTGTGAGGACGTTTCTCTGCAGCTGGGTGACTCCAGGCAGCTGGTGTGAAGTGCGGGGAGCTCCTGGAGAGACTGCAGAGGCTGATAGAAGCTGTTCCTGGAAGTCATAGCAACACTGTTCCATTTCAAAATGAAATTTTCAAATCGGCGCCGCATCTTCATGGCACGTGCTGTGGCAAGGCAGGCGTCCGATTCGGGAGGGTCGTGCCGGCCGCCGGTGCAGGGTCGGGTGGTTGCCGCAGGCGTGCGGGGCAGGCTCTGAGCGCGTGTCGGTGGCTTTCCCAAGCGTGTCTTCTGCACACAGTGGGCCTGGCGCAGGTCACGCCGCAGCTGTGGCCGCCTGCCCTGGCCGCGTGGTGTGCTGCTAGGGTGGCCGCCGGCAAAGCTGAGCAGGGCTGCGGGGCGGGCTCTTGAGGCGTCTGGGGTTGCTGCTCGGCGAGTCTGACCACAGCAGCCTTCCTTTCCTGCTGCCAGCACTCGTTCCCACTGCCCGGCCTCACCCACCGCACGGCGCCATGAAACTGAGGTCCATCGCTGGGGGCAGGTTTGGAGGGTGCCTTGGCCACGGCAGAGCAGCATGTCCCCGGCTCTGGTCAGGGCTGGGGCACTTGGGTATTTGTGGCAGCCCACGCTGCTCCTCCTCGGAGCGATGGGAGAGCGTGTGTCTGCAGGCTGGGGCTCCCAGCGTGGCTGGGGTGGAGGTGGAAGGGGCAAATCTGGGCACCCTGGGGCTCTGCAGGAATTTCCCCTTTGCTGGAGGAGCTTCTCCTAGGCACGCCGCACTCCTGCTCTTTGCCTCCCTCTCCTCCGTGGCTGTGGCGATAGACACGTGCTTTGTGCGCAGCCTGGAATGGGGCCGGCAGGCACTGCCTGAGCTCTGAGGGCAGCCTGTCCTGTCCCGTCCCGTCCCATCCCATCCTGTCCCGTCCCATCCCATCCCAACCCAGCAGCACGGTCCCCAGGACCCAGCTCGTCCCGGTCCCGGTCCCGGGAGAGTAGCGTTGTCCCTGCTGTAGTGGCAGCAGGCTCCCTCCCACGAGGAGGCGAGAGGAGATGGATGCGGCAGTCAGGAGCGGAGCGCCAGCTAATTACCCTTCCGAGTGTGTCTTGTAAATTAAGGGCTAATTAGAGGCAAAGTCAGTGTCATGGTTTTACACGTGTTTCTGTGGCGCTGAACAAGGGGAGGGAGGGGGAGCATGCAGCAGCCGGGCTGGAGGCAGACAAACCGGCGGCTCTGCTGCTCCTGCCCCACGGGCAGGGGCCCGGCAACTCGGGGCTGCAGGGCACCGCGGCCCTGCGAGCTCGGCGTCGGCACTGCCGGGACAGGCAGGATCTGCAGGCAAGGCTTACGGACTGTCCCTACGCAGTGCAGCAGAGAAAGGGGATTTTTGGCCCAGGCTGGGTATGCTGGAGAGGAGGGTGGGAGGCACCCACCGTGCTGGTGAGGAATGAAGGGTGCTGGCGGACGGCCGGCATGCCTGGTGCAGGGCTGACGGCCCGCATCACCCCTGCATTCGGCACACACCTTCTGTAAGGGCGGCTCTGGGTTTCTTGAGCTGTTGTTTCAGGCACTCTGCAGCCTCAGGCACTGCTCAGGCACCAGTGACATTCACATCACATTTCTTAGGTTTTCCTGGAAACAGCAGGGACAGAAACGTAACCTTACGTACAAAATCTGTGGCTCCACACGGGGATTTTCCGGGGCTCTGCTCTTTGTGGAGGGTGGCTGAGCACTGGAATAGGTTGTCCCGTGAGGTTGTGGAGTCTCTCTCTTTAGAAATATTCAAAAACCATCCAGACACAGTCCGGGGCAGCTGGCTCCGGGTGGCCCTGCTTGAGCAGGGGTTGGACAGGACGGCCCCAGAGGTCCCTTCCAGCCTCGGCTGTTCTGGGATTCTCTGAGAGCAAAATGAGGCTGGTTTTACGCAGTGAAGACACAGTCAGGTGAGCTGTCCTGGCTGTAGCAGATCCACCTGGGGACCTGCTCCGGCCAGTGTCCATCTGCTCTCCAGCCTGCGTCTGTGAAAGGATCCCACTGACATACCAGTCCCGTGAAACAAGTTGCTCGGCTCCTCTTAGCCCGGCTCCGTGCGCGGCCGCGGGGCGGTCAGCTCTGGTGGGGCTGGCGCAAGCAGATGGGTCAGGTGTGGATCCGTGTCTCACCAGCCAGGCGCAGTGCGGCCGGAGCCGTTCAACGGGCCCTGCCCTCTGCCATGGCCAGAAGGGCTGGTGTGGGAGTCCCAGCTCAGCATCTGCGCCTTGGGGCGTGGAAGGAGGAAAGGTAGCTTCAGAGTAGGGAGAGGGACCCTTTGCTCGCACGGAGCTCCCGGAGCACTTGCTCTACGGTGGCTGGAGCTGAATGCCCTAAGGGAAGGCACAGGAGAGTGCTTGTGGGCAGGTGTCGGGTAATCCCTCTAGGGCAGCGGCATCCTCCTTAACAGATTGCTGCAGCCTTGCACGGCGAGATTTTTGCTCCCTGTCAGAGCTGCTCTGTTTACTATTTGGGAAATTTTGGATATTCTTGTAATCCGGAAACACTTGACCTGTTTTGAATATCTGAGTGATCTTGTCTTCTATGACGGCCTCTAGTCCCAAAAACGCTCCTTTCCTGGGTGGTTCAAGGTCTGGGCTCAGCTCAGGGGGTTTCCAGCTAGTGGGAAGAGGCTTTTCCACCCACGATCCGCACCTTACAGACATCTATTCCCCCGCTTGTCCCTTTGACATCCTCCACGTGATTTTCCGTTCACTCCTAGTGCCTCCAACATGGTTGTGTTTCTTGCTGGGGACACACAAGGGGTGAAGTTAGGGAGTGAGGATGGGCGTGCTGGCTGTGGGGTGGGTTTGTGTTTGTCCAGGTGCCGGAGGCTATAGTGAAGATTATGAGCAGACCGTGAATTCCGGCTGCAAAAATCTGGTGGGAGGGGGAAGCTGTGTGCCAGGTTGCCTAGCTATGCATCCCCGGGTGCTACGTTGAAATACCTCAAGCTGGGTCTCTCTCTGAGAAGTGTTATGTGCTGGGCAGCGCTCTTTTCTCAGCGCCTTTGGGGGGTGATGCATGAGCACCCCTTGGGAGAGGAGAGCCAAACAGAGCCTGTCCTCATGCAGGGCCACCGGGACCATGTCGGATCAGGTATAGGACAGCTTTTCCTTCTTCTGCCGTGCTTCAGAGCAGCGGTTGGTCCGTGCTAAATTCGTGTCTCTCTTGCAGGTGCTCCCCACTCGACCAGCAGTACCTCCCTGCACTCAGAGCGCTCCATCAGTGGCATCAACCTGGTGGGCTTCAGCTCAAAGCCAGACAGCATGCACCAGCGCTCCTACTCCGTCTCCAGCGCGGACCAGTGGAACGAGGCCGTGGCTATCCCCGGCAGCTGCCCCAACCCCTGTAAGTAGCACTCCTGACCCCGCTCCCCTCAGCTGCAGCGGGTGGGGAGGTTTATTTTGGTGACGGGGCAGTCCTGAGCTCTGCCCTGGGGCTGCGAGCCCAGAGTTTGCTCATGGGGGTCCGACAGAGCCTTTGGGGCCTTGGGACCTTCGTGAGGGTCAGCCGGCCGTGTCCAAACCGGGGTGGGGGGAGAAGCTCTCCTTCCGGGCATGGGAAAGCAGTCTCCCTCCAGCCAAGGGATGCTGCTCCTCGGCAGGACTGTTCTGACCTCGCTCCTCTGCCTGCCCCACTCTCAGCTCACCGTGCGAGGAGTAACCATTGCTTTCCCCCATCCCTGCTCCTGACCAGCAGCCCCAGCTCCCAAATTTTGGGACAGTTGAAGGAATAGGAGTAATTCCTGTCTCTGGAGCACACACTGAGCGCGGCCCGCCCCCTCCCCCCACGCTCACTCGCTCTCTGTGATGTTTCAGGACAGTTGAGTGAATTAAAATAATTCATACATTTCCCAACGTAGCCACTTTGCCGAATTGGAAAATAAATGCTTTTGTGCTGCATTCATCACTCCTTCGTTCCTGGCTCTGCCGCCGCACTAAAAAAGCAGTTAAATGCACATCAAGAGTGGAGGAGCCATTTCCATGCCTGCTCGCCCCTTGTAGTTCTCATTAGCGCGGCAGCCGCCCCCCCGCTCGGTCCCAGGGGCTTTCGCAGTTTAAAGAGAGCCTCTTTATGATCATTACCGGAGTCCGACTGTGCGGGCGCCATTTGCAGCTGAGGAGGCTCCTCATTTGTAACTGTGAAAAACTATCAATTTCAGCGCGCCTGATGCAGCGGCTCCATCATTGGCCCCATCAGCTCCCTGCTGGAAGCGAATTAATCAGACTGTTACTGCTGATGGGGCAGCGCAGGCGACGGGAGCGGAAGGGCGCAGCTCTGAGCATTAATGTGCTGGCAGCCCCCCCGCCCCTCGCCTCGGACATGGGGTGCAGCAGGGCAGCCGCCGCTCCTCCGGCGCCAGAGGAAGCGGGGTGCGAGGAGGGGGCCCGCTGCTCCGCGCACCGCTTTGGACACGGGCGCATCCGCTGCGCTGCTGCGGGGCCCGTCCCCTGCGCCGGGAGAGGGGTGACCCAGCACAAGTGGCACCTTGCCCTGCCCACGGGAGCCATGCACGCAGGCAGCAGGAGCCACCCGTGCCGGCGGCCGAGCGAGCCCCTGTGCGCGCAGCGGCGAGGGCTGCAGGCGAGCAGGCAGGCAGCGCCGTGGCCGGCATGCACGTGTCCTTTGCACAGGTGAATTTTGTGTCACGGCAGCTGCTGCCTGGATGGCCTCCCGCCCCAGGGACCCTTGCGGCAGGTCTCGTCCTCCTCCCAGACGCCCCGCTGCAGAGCCTGGCGTGGCCGCGCTGCGCGTCTTGCCTGCCCTGGCTCTGGCTTGTCCAGGAGAGCAAGCCGGCCGCTGCTGCCTGCCCGCGGGAGGAGCCTGCTGCACTTGCGGCCACCCGAAGCGATCTGCCTCTTCTGTGCAAAGTAGCCTGGAGACTGACACAAACAGGAGTGAGATGCTACTGCTTCTCCCTGTGACGTGGAGGGGTGAGATGTCGACTCAGTGCTGTGTCTCGAGCGCTGATGGCTGCTCGTCCACTCTGCCCAGGTCCCGCTGCGCTGTGCTGGGCCCCCAGCCCTGTGGGTCAGTCCTGCCTTGCCCTGCCCCGTGTTAGTGGCCCAGAGACACGTCACTTGGCCAGCTGTGCTGAAGGGTCTGCGGCGTACGAGCGGCGACCAGCCCCACATCCTGGGGGCCTCCCAGAGCAGCCTCACAGTCGGTTGCCCAGCTCACAGCTTGCACCGCCGTCAGCGCTGCGCAGGCGGGAAAAGCACCATTTTGTACCTGCCAGCGTCTGTCTCCCATCGGAGAACCGCTCGGGGCTGTCGAGGAAGGGCTGGGGCAGGCGGAGCCCCTGGAGCAAACCCCCGGCTCCAGAGGGTGGTGAGCAGCTCCCTGGGCTCCTGACCCCGTCGGCTGGAGCAGCCCCGGGCTGCAACACGCCGGGCTGGCGGCTCTCCGGGCTGCGTACCTGCACAGCTGGCGGCCGGCAGAAGTGGGTTCTCAGTGTCAGGAGGGAGAGGGCTTTGCTTCCCGTGTGGCACGGCATGCCGAGCTGAGCGGCATGTCTGCCCCTGCGCTGCAGGGCTGAGCTAAGCCGAAGCAGGCGTGCCTTGCACCCGCGCCTGAATCCCGGCTGTGCCGCTGTGTCTCTGCAGACCAGGTGTGAGTTCTCCGCTGTGTTTCCAGCTCTAAATGGCGGGGCAGGGTGGGGAATACTTCTCGGCTCAGAGCAGACTGGCAGGCACGTGCCGAGGGTGCGGGCTGCCCTCACAACTCCCAGGGGTGGGCTGCTTCCTCCCGTTGTGCGCGGGAGAGCCCCTGGAAGAGGGCTGGGATGGGCTGTACAGGTTGCGTAAACATCCTCCCGCACGTTTTGTGTTTGTCCTTTATGGGAGGACCTCTGCGGCCCACCCGTGGGGACCCAGGGGCTGCCCGTGAGGCCACATGGTTTGGAGGGAGGAAGCAGGAGGTCCCACGTGTGCCTGCTGGAAGGGTTCCTGTGGTGAGACGGGGACCTGGAAGTCCTTGGGTGGACCTGGAAGTCCTTGGGTGGGTCAGAGGAGCTCACTTCTGTCCTGCTAGGGAAAAAGAGGGCGAACAAGCAAGACCTGATCTTGCAGAGGGAGCGTGGTTTACGTCCTGCGCCCACCCCATTGCAGTCCCATCCCCATCCCACTGGGGGCCCTGGAAGCCCCCAGCTCTGCGGCTTTAGCTGCTGGGCAGTAAGAAGAGCAGGGACGTGGGTGATCTCTGCTCCACGGAGCGGGAGGCGTCAGGCTCACCGCAGCCTGCAGGCGCCTTGGCAGGAGCTGCAGAAGGGCACGAACCCTCATGTTGAGCCTGGAGGGGGGCAGGACGCCGGCAGCGCGTGGTTTGGCCCCGGGGGGTGTCCTGGGGAGCAGGTGGGCAGCAGAGGGAGGTCGGATGCACCACGTGTAGCCTCAGACGAGAAAGTTCAGGTCCCCTGCGTCATCCGGGCTGGGAGATGAAGGTGCCTCACACCTGCTCTAAGCGTAGTCCTGGAGAACGGTATCAGCAATTTATATTGATAAAAATGGAGTCTGAATTCGTTAGATTTATCTCTCTTAATTGTCAAGGGTGAACTATTTCCCTGTGGATAAATAGCAGCAGAAACACCCTACTAGTGCGTGTCAAATGTAGTAGAAACCAGAAATGGAAGAGCTCGGGTGCTGCCTCCTCTCCCAGTCTTGCGAGGGGGAACGGCTGCACGCCAGACCTCTGCATGGGGCAGCTCCTGGCCGCTGCCTGTAGCCCTCTCCGTCCCACTGTTGGATGTTTGTCTTGCCACACAGAGGCAGATCAAGCCCCAGAGAGCCGGTCTGACGGAACCGGGCTGAAAAGGGAGCAGAGAGGCTAGGCTGGAGCGGGAGAAGGGCTTCCCAAGTCACAGGCAGTCCCCACTGCTGGAGGGTGCTGCCCTTGCTGGACGCTGTGATTGCTTTCTTAATTTCAGGTGCCACGCAACACAGAAATCGGAGGTTAGGACTTACGGGAGACATTGCGTTGTTGCAAAGAGGATGGCGAGCTGCCCGGGACAGAAGCGGAGTGGGAGCGGAGCTGCCATACGTGCCCTGTGGGTGGGTGGACACTGGAGAGGCAGGAGTGTATTTCGGAGAGGGTTAACAGTGCAGCGAGGGCTCCTGCGCCTCGTTGCCTTCCCCGGAGTCTGCATTTTTATGCTGATTGGAAGCCTGCGCTGTGTGTGCTGCTGAAATTGAATGTCAGGCTTTTGATTTTGTTGCTGGTCTCTAATGAAATTTGACATTTAATGGTGAGTGCAGCGGCAGCGTGTGTGTGTGTGATCGGAGCTTGATTAGCGCGCTCTAATTGACAGTAATTAGGCAGCTCCCTGATTGTTTCTAATTCTGCTATTAATTGTAAGGAACAGTATGATTGAGGATAAATTTGGTGCGTTGCTGCTGGGGATGCAGCTTCTTCAGCTCCGTATCGGAAGCCTATTGAGACCATCATGCTTAGGTTCCTAAGTGTGGCAACCCCAGTCACCTCATCTGGCAGAGCGGTGCCGTGGGGGATTGATGCTTCTGCAGCAGCAGTGCAGATCCCGGGACCTGGATCTGAACCTGGGGGGCCCGAGAGCACCTCCTGGGACTGTCCCTTCCCAAAAACGCCCTGCGAGGATGCTGCCGCTGAGCAGTACGGACAGGGACGTGCGCTGAGGGGTTGGCATGTCAGGCTGCCCCCAGTGATGCTGCAGTGCTTGTCCCGGCCACGTAGATGCCAGCGCTGTCTCCGTGTGATGATCCCAGATGACTCCCAGTGCAGACCGTGTCCAGCCCGACCCTGCCTGAGGAGCCTGAGCTGGAGCGGGTGTCGGAGCTACCCTGTGCCATGGGGCTGAGCGCGGGTACTGTCCTGTCTTGTGGGGCTGTGCATTTTGAGGCAGGCAGAAAACTGGGGCTGTCTCCGGGATGCTTGGATGTCTCTAGAAAGAGCAGACTGTCACTGTCTTGCTGTACATTACTTTCTTTATCTTTGTTCCCAGCTAACGGTACTGCCGATTCTCTCAGCTCCAGCCCGAACATTTCCAGCGCTGCCAGCCCGAAGCTGGAGCCCCCTCCATCACCACATGCAAACAGGAAGAAGCATCGCAGGAAAAAGAGCACAGGGACGACTCGGCCCGATGGCCCCAGCACGGCGGCAGAAGGTAGGAAAGGTGTCCTGCCTGGGAGGCAGCTCCGCTGGCTCAGAGCCCCGGGCACCCAGGAGTCCTGCCGGGGCTCACCAGGGACCTGGGGCTTGGAACACTCCTCATCCGAGCCGGCTTGTGCTTAGGCAGAAAGGAGCAACCCGCCCCTCTTGCTCTGCCCTTGATTTCTCACCTGCAGCGGAAGCAGGGCTGCCATCGTGCCCGTGACTGCACACACTGTTAGTGGTGATAGTAATTACTAACTGTATTAGCAGAGCTGAGAGCACACCATGCGTAGTTAAGGTATGCTTAACTATGCTTAAGGTGTGCAGACACTTTCTGCCACAAGAAAGAACCTTGTTCTCTTGGCTTGTAAATTTGCCAGACTTTCATCATTTAAAAGACCTATGCTGGCCATCTTTTCCAAACTTTCAGAAAAGTTTTATCTACTTCAGGAAACTGGTTGAAGATGTATACGTTGCTTTGCCTAT
This sequence comes from Gavia stellata, assembly GCF_030936135.1. Classification (NCBI taxonomy): domain Eukaryota; kingdom Metazoa; phylum Chordata; class Aves; order Gaviiformes; family Gaviidae; genus Gavia; species Gavia stellata. Next base: position 256,245 of record NC_082599.1, on the reverse strand, counting down.
GCTAAAAGTACTGATGGCTTTTCTGTTGAGAAATTTGGTGTCTCTGTGGTTTCTGAAGAAGGACCCAAGGCTTGGCAAGGAGCCTGCAAGGCATAGGGAGGTGCATTTTGCCATGAAAGGCCATCCAGGTTCGTCCAGGTAGAGATTAGCTTGGCAACCACGTTCCCCAAAGCCTGCACCTGTGGGTAGCGTCTGTGGGAAAAGCAATCCTCGGTCTTTAAGATTTGCCTTCATCCTAGGTTATCCTCTCCCACAGCACTCAGTAAGCTTTTGTAGTAAAGCAAAATAAAGATTTAATTCAGATGGCTGAAGGCAGGAGGAGAGGGGTTAAGTACAAGTGTTTGAAACTAATGGCTACTGTAAAACAAACCAGAAAATATTAGCCTGTACATTTGTTAGCCTGTACCTAACACAGCATGCTACGGCTGTCCTGGCATCCTGCTCCAAATCACAGGTCAGCCTGTAGACCAGCAGCCCAGGTTCCCCATGGCAGAACAACTCTTCTTAAGTAAGGTGTCTCTCTTAGAAACATTGTGGTGATGATCTGCATATGAGTTCCGCCGTTCTGTTGTTCAGTCTTTTCTGTTGTAGTTGTCTTCGTCTGAAAACCACTGAGTTTAGGCAAGACCTCCCCTTTGCGATGGTTGATTCAGGCATCTTGAGCATCATTTGAGTCTATAATATACACTGGATGTTTTGTTAAACAACTGATGTGTTCCTAGCTATGGGTATATGTTGACTCTTCAGAGACGTTACTGCCCTTCCCCACATCAGCTCTCGGTTTGCAGTTCTCACAGAACCACAGAATCACAGAAAAGGTTGGAAAAGACCTGTAAGATCATCAAGTCCAACCATCAACCCAACACCACCACACCCATTAATCCCTGTCCCGATGTGCCATGTCTACACATTTTTTGAACACCTCCACCACTTCTCAGTCCAGTGCTTTGGCAAAAGGAGACATGTATTCTTTATATGTCTGAAAAGTGGGATACCAAAGAGTAGAATGACTTTGCACCTACATGTGAAACTAAGAAAGCACATGCTAAAGTACTGTGCCACATCCTGTAAATAATACTCCAAGAGAGCGTGGCAATACTGGAGAGAGTTGTAAAGAAGGTCCCAAAATCGACTTGCGTCTGATGAACGTATTTATGATGTGGACATTAAGGTGTTCAGCTTACCACATTGAAGACTGAGAAGCAAAGAACTGATGTTTTCAGTACTTACAGAGAAAGAAGTCTGGTCCCGGAAGGCTGTTCAGCATAGCTGGCGGGGGCGTGAGAAGGTGCAGAGGCTGGGATCTCAAGTTACACAAAATTGAATCCAATTTCTTAGTGGAAAAGGTAATTAAATGTGGGAACACTTTTATGAAGCAGTAATGTGGACTAACCACTGCTCAAAGTCTTAAAATTAAATAAGATACTTTTCCGCAAGATGTGTGTGATCCGGCCCCTGGCAGAATTCCCTGCCCTCTGCATCCGGGTGGGCGGACCAGATTATTGTCACCCTCCCGCTTGGATGCCCAGTCCGTGTATCTTTGAGCCATCTCAGCTTTTCTGTCATTTCATAGGGAGGTTTTTTTCAGACACATGCTCACCCTCTCTGTCTTTCCCTGTTTGGCAGTATCCTTGGAAGGTGGAGTGACCGAGGCTGCACATAGTGACGATGTGGTGCCACGTGATGTGTATGAGGGCACCAGAATATTTTCTGTTATTTCCTGCCCTGGTCCTTGGCCGTGGTGGTGTGCTGGGCAGAGGTCTTGTGCTATCTGCAGTGATATCCATGCCCTGTCTTGGGTTGATACAGTTAATTTAGAGCCCTGTCAGGTGTTGGAGTAATGTAATTTTTTCCTACAATGTGCATTACTTCGCATTTGTCAACATGGAACGTCGTTTGCCAGTGAAGTGTCAGTTACCAAGCTTCATTTGTCACTGCACAGACCTTGCACACAGTTGCTCCTCCTGCTGCCAGAAGCCTCTGGCACCAGAACTGGGAGCAGGAAAAATACCTCCCCAGTGATGCGCGGTACTGGGACGAGTGGCAGCAGGCTGCTTAGCCTGCTCCGGTGCAGCGGTGGGAAGGGAGCAGTGAGGAGACCACTGTGAGGAGTTAGGAGAGCGCAGCAGAGGCAGGAGGGGCACAGCAGAGCAGAGGGGGCATCTGTGATCTGCAAGCACATGAGCAATCCAGCCTCTGTGTCTTCAGCTTGAATCCAGTCTTTCCAAGTCCCTGTCTCCTTCCTCAGTCGGTAAATGGGTGCAGTATCCACTGGCTCAGCGCTATGGTCAGGCAGAGACGACGAGCCTGCGGCTCCCAGGCACACACTGGGACAGAATATCTTCCACATGGGGAAGGGTGGGTGGGGGTTCTGGCTGTTTGGTTGGCTTTTCAAAAACTGACCTTCTATTTATTTTATATGTGATCTCCTGTATTAGAAAACTGATCTGATTGCAAAATTTGGCTTCCAAAGGCTGGGCCAGTTCTGTCATCCTCACGGGTCGCCCTGCATCAGCACCCCCTGGGGAGGTCCGGCCGTGGGTGCTGCGGGTCTGGCGGGGCTGCGGGCAGCACCCGTGCCAGCGGCGCCGTGCTCCGTGTCCGCAGGAGCCGGCCACTGCTGCTGTGTGGAGGCAGCACGCGCTTAGAGGTTCACAGCTTGGTCCTGCTGTAGCCAGTCCGATGTTTCAGTAGCAAACAGCTGTATACCCCGTTTTGGGGAGGGGGGGGTGTCTGTCTGGAAAGGGTTCTTGTACATCCCTGTGCTTAGTACAGATGGCGGAGCTGAATCACACGCTCCTTTTCAGGCAGACTGTCCCCTGCCTGCCATACGTCTGATCGGCACTGGGTCTCCCTGCCTGTGGCACCCTCCTCGGGCGACTCGTCTTGCCTCTCTCCTGCCCCCAGCACTAGGACTGCTCCCGAGAGCTGATGCAGCTCAGGATGCCGCGGCGGCTCATCACCAGGACCAGGCAGCCCAGGGCACATGCAGAGGAGTGATCTGGGACTGATGCTTGGGTTGTCTGCTTCCTAAGGCACTCGGGGTGAGCAGTGGACTGGAGTCACACCCAGGTCACTGTCCTGCCCGGCAGCCCGCATCAGAGGTGGAAACTGGCAGCAAGCAAATAAGAGATAATGAGCCTCTATGTGAGGTCCCATCCTGATGTCTTAATGGTCAGCAATTAGTTCCAGCTGTGAACCTGGGACTGAGCATTGCCCCACATCATGGGCATGACTGATGCCTTACGGCATGGACTGGTGTCCATAAGTATGTCTGGTTCTTCCTTGAATCTTTTTTAGCTGCTTTTGAACAGTTACAGCAGGTTTTTTCACAGCAGGATCATCTGAGCTTTTTGCTTTCGCATAGTCAACGTGGTGAAAGTGTAAAAATGGCTGTGCAGAGAGCAGGGCTGCTGTGCTGCTCATCCCCCTGTGGAGGGTACCCCGTCCTGGGAGGAGCGTGGGGGACAGGCAGCGACCGGCTGTGCTCTCCGTGAGCTCCCGCCAGCGTGGCCATGCCAGTGTGGGGAGCGCCGCTGCCGGGATCCCCCAAAGCCTCCTGCCAGGAGACCTCAGCGGCCGCGTTGAGCCAGGCCCGGTGTCCGGCTCAGCTCTGTGTCGCAGCCTCTCTCCCAGGCACGAGCGGCAGCAGGGGAGTGCGGAGGAGCAGACGGCTCGGGCTGCGGCCAGGCTGCCTTCGGATGTGCCCCCGACGCCTGCCTGTGCCGGGCACGAGCGTCTCAGGTTAGCATCCTGGGAAAGTTGGTGAGGTCTGGGGATAAATTGCCATCAGTTTATCTCATTTAGGAGGTAATCAGAGCCAGGGACGTGCGGAGCAATTGAATCTTAGTTGTTCTGAAGTATCATAAATCAAACGAGCTGTTGCTTTTTTACATGGTCGCATGTTAAAGAGAGCGCAGTGTCAGGTTGCTAGGGAGCATCAGCAAACTATGGCAAGCGTGGTATTGGGCTGCCGGGGATGTCACCAAACCAGAGAACGCGGCTCAGGCTGTCAGGGAGCACCCACAGGCTGGCAAACGTGGTGTCAGGCTGTCAGGGGACGTCGCAGCAGCCCCGGGAAGAGCTCGGCACCGGTGGGGTTGCAGTGTCAGCCTGCAGGGACCATCAGGGAAGTCTGCTCGAGGTGAAAGCCCAGCAAAGCGCTGCGGCCAGGAGTGCCCCGTCCTGCTGCAGCCAAGCCCAGAGCCCCTGCTGCAGCCATGCCTCCTCTGCGCCCGGGACCTCTGGCTCCTGTTTTGGGGCAGCCGGGAGGGCCCCGGGGAGCCACGAGGCATGTCTGGTGGCAGGAGCACCTTCGCGACACTCCCTACGCCAGCATCCCCATGGCTGCCAGAGCTCCGGGGATAATGAACTTCTCATGTGCTTAAAGAGTGATGCAGGGTGCATGGCGAGAAGCTGACAGCCCCTTAATGTGCTTCTCAGTGGCGGCCAAACGACGCGGTTTTGTCTTTGTTTTTTAGTTTTAAAACCCACGGGAAATTGATGGCCAGTAAAGAGTTGTGTTGGGGCGATGTGCGTGATTAATGCCAACTGTCAGGGGCTGTCGGAGGCCGATCTCGGCGAGCTGGGAGTGCGGGGCTGAGCTGCGCCTACCAGATTGCTGGGGATTCCAGCTGCTATTGCTCAGCTCCCGCCTGCCCCATGCAGCTTGTGTCACCCGTGCGCTCCCTTCCGCCAAGCCTCTTAATTCAGTGCTAACAAGTCACTCCTGCTCATTACAGACCCCGCGAGCTCCCTGCTCCGTCCTGGCGGGAGGAAAGCAGCCTGTGCCTGGGCATCGCCACGCCACAGCTGATCCCCTGTCTCCATCACCTCCACAGCCCACTCCTTCTGTGGTTCCTGGGGGGACCTTGTATGGCTCCGCGTTGCCCCTCTGAGACATCCTTGTGTGCACACCCATAACCCTGCCAGTGCGTCTTGCAGCGAGCCTCCACATCCACCGTGAAGCCCACCGCTGTCCGTGCCCTCCCTCCTGTGCCCACAGTGTGACACACACACCACCGCCCCCCGTGCGTGCACGCACCCCGCATGGCCCTTCTGCTGCCTCCCAGCCCCACTGCGCTGTGTGCACACGCCGCACCCCATATGGCATCCTCACACCCCCCCCATATACACAGAAATGAGACTGCTGGTCCCTTGCGGTGACCCCTCTGCGCATCGCAGCGTACCCTGCAGTGTCCCTTGGGAGCGCCTTCCCTTCCTGACATGCAGGCTCAACTGCCTTTGCTAGCCTTCCCCACACGTGCACGCACGCGTACGCACACGTTTGGTACCCCACAGCGTGCCCGCTGCTGCACCGTTGAGTTTGCCCATCTCTGCTCAGGGTCGCTGCGCAGAGCCCTCCCTGCCCCTGCCGCCCCGGCCCAGCGTGCCCCCCGGGCAGCACGGGCGGTGGGAACGTGCCAGCTCAGCTTGGGGCCCTCCGGGGGCTGGGGGCACTGGGACAGAAGGCGCTGTGGGGTCTCCATAGCAATGTTCTTGCTGCGGCTCTCCTGGCGGCTTGTCGCTGTGGAGGGGGCCTGTCCCCGTTGCACTAATACAGGTTAGGAATATTGGGTTTAATGATCTGCAAAATGAGGAGGCAGCGAGCTGACATTTACGAATGGTGCTGCATCCTTCTCTTCCCAGACGCCTGCTAATTTGTTGATATCCCAAACACCTCATAATGATGTGGTACAGTGGCAGCTTGCAAACAAGCATCCCGAGGCTGGGGGGCCTGCTGGCTGCCCTGCTCCTGGACACTCTTCACGGACTTGGCAGCAAGAGAGCGGAGCTGTGGGCCAGGCACTCCCTGCACCAAAGGCAGGACCAGCCCTTGGTTCCCTGCCATGCGCCCCACACGCTGGAAGCGTTCCCCCCACTTCCTCCCTGTGTGACCACCAACTCCCCAGGGCATCCAGAGGCACCGCTGCTACGCCGGCTCTAAGGGGGAGAAAGGATGGGAGTAGGAGAAGGACAGTGCGAAGGGAGAGACTGGATGTGACTGGGAGGCGGGGGAGAGTGGAGGTGAAAAAGGGGACTTCTGCTTCAAGAGCAGGGCATGGCTCAGTGTGAGCTCTGCTTCTCGTTTTGCTAATGTTGAGTGGGATCCTGCTCCTCCTTCGTGGGCTGCTGGGATGCAGGGGGAGACATCCCACACCGTCCTGCGTGCAGGGCAGGGGCTGCGTCCCGTCTGCTCAGGGAAGGAGCCAGCTGGGGAGCCAGCTGGCATGGAGGGCTCCCCGTGCCTGGTGTGCTGGCGTGGAAGTGCTCCTGCCCATGCCCTGTGCTGAGCTCCCTCCTGTCCAGCCCGCTGGGGTGGGAAGCACTGCCCCATGTCTTGTGGGCTGGCGTGCGTGAGCTCTATCCAGTGCCCTGCGGGGGGAAGAGAACTGCAGCCCTGTGTCCTGAGTGCTGGGAGAGGCACGATCCTGCCGCTGGGTGAGGAGCATCGCGCCGCATCTCCCGCAGTGACTAGAGGGGCGTTGCTCCATCTTCTGTGTCCTCCCTGCACAGCTGCTTTGTGTCCTGGTGCTTGAGGGATAGGAGAGCAGCCCGTCCCATGTTGCTGCTTGTGCTCTGAGGGTGCTGCCCCAACCCTGTATGGGGACACCTTGGGTGCATGTGAGGGATGTGGTCAGCCTGTCCCATGCAGCTCTCCGGGGAGGCACACTGCCCGGGGGTTTCATGCTGCACCCCAGGGAGAAACAGGCTGTCCGTAGGGAGGGAGGTGGGAAGTGCCACTCCCTTGACTCCACGTCGAGGTCCCTGCAGTGGGGTCTCTGGGCTGGCCTGGGCCGGGCTCTCCTGCATTGATGCAGTGTGTTGTCTGAGCCCTTCACAGGGCAGGACACATCCCTGTGCCTAGCCGTGTGCTGAAGCTAAGGTGTTTTTAGCCACCCTGATGTACCGCTTCTGCTCAAAGCTGTGCTTCCTCCCGCTGAGAGCAGAGAGAAGGGTCTTGGCACGAGCTGCAGGGGCAACACTTCTGGGACGCCACTGCTTCCCTTCCTCCCCATGCTCCTTCTCCGCTCCAACATCCCCTGCTGCTTCCGCAGGTGACGGTGACGGATCCGCCGGTCTGCTGGGCATCTCAGCCGTAGGGCACCTTTGGGCAGCAGAGCTCTGTCCCACCCCGGCTTCTTGGTGGGGCTCTTCCCTTACCCTCTTCCGTTCGCTTTGTGCTGGTTCCTGGCAGTGCATACAGGATGTCTTTGTCCCCCCGTTTCTTTCCAGTCCTGGGGTGCTCACGTGCCGTCCTGAGGAGATGCTTCCTCCCCAGGCTGGCTTGTTGGCAGCGGGGGCTGCTGGCTTCCCCCTCTCGAGCACAGCAGGCCGGTGAAGGGTAACTCCAGGAGGGCTGATCACCTCGCTGCGGTTGCTGCAGAAGCTCTCGAGCCCACTCCGCTTGGTGACTGGGTTGCTAGTCGAGTCCGAGTGCCGCACGGCCCTGGCCCGTCCTGGCCGCTGTGCATTGCCCTCGCTAATTTTGCTCTCATTTGGAGCACTCATTGCTGGGCGGTGTTGGAGCTGGGTCATGGGGTTAACGCCCATTAGCAGAGCTGGCTCGCACCGAACTCTGCTCAGCAACTCTTCACGGAGCTCAGTCTTTAAAACATCATCAAAAAATCATCAAGAGAGAGAGAGAGACAAGCGCGTTCATTTCCACTGCCCACTAATTCTAATGGAGCTGGCGTAATGGACTCCCACCAGCACGCCTGCAGGCAGCCGCAGGGCCAAGGAGACGGGCTCTGCCTTCCGGCCCTGGGATAGCCCCTTACTCCAGGCGGCTGGAAAGGGCTCCCCACTCCTGTAGGAGTGGCTTCCTCCGGGACCTTAGCCCTGTCGAGTCTGAGCTGGCGAGATGTGGGGCTCTTCTGGCCACCCTGGCCGCTGGGAAGGAGCCTGTGCCCTGTGCGTGGTGCAGGGAAGGGCACTCTGCCAACTCTGCTTCAACAGAGGTAATCCAAATCCTTCTGCCTGTGTCATCTGCCATGGGCTACCCTTTCATCTGGCCAGAAATGCCCCTGCCACGTCAGAAATCTGTGTCTTTCCCCAGAAAAATCTGAGAAAGCCCCATACTTCCCCTAAAGCTATGACTTCAGTCTGATTCACCTTGTACGGGCCCCTCCAGGTTGCTCAGGAACTTGTCCCAGACCATCCAAGAAGCTGGGTCTACACACCGTTTGAAGCTGCTCTGAGCCCTCGATTCCCTCCCCAGCTCTGCCAAACCCTGCGTGCAAATCCGAGGGTGTGATCCCACAGCTCCCCGCTCTCCTGCCATAGCCATGCCTCCGAAGAGGTCTGGCCCTGCACTGCCGTCCTGCGTTGCTGCAGGGAAAGAGAGGTAGTGATTTTGTTTGTGAAAGAAGCCTTAGTGTGGAAGAAAAGCTGTAGTCCTTTGTTAGCTCTTCCCGGGCTCTGCTGAGAGCAACAGGCCCTTTGTTCGGAGTAAAGCTGGAATCCGTGAGGCACAAAGGAGGAAGGGGAATGGAGGTCCTGTGGTTTGTGAAGCTGGTGCTGGGGCTTTGGGCTGACTGGGACCGCTGCCAGGGCTGGGACTGGGCAGCCCCAGTGCTCCGGGCTGCCCCTGAGCTGCGGTGGTGGGGAAGTCTGTCCGGATGGGGTTGGAGCCCCAGAAATCCCGCTGTTTGCCCATGGTCGGGTGTGGGCAGCCAGCGGGGAGCCTGGCAGCAGGGAGCCGCCTGCCCCTCCCTCTGTGAGCATCCTGAGCAGAGGACGGGGAGGCACACGGTACCCCCGCCTCAGGGGAGCAGCAGCGAGCCCCGCGTGGGAGCCCTGGGGCAGGCAGGCGCTGCAGGGCAGGCGTTTGCCACCTTGTCTCTGCCCGGGACGTGTGCTAGCGCAGGAAGGCTTGGGCTGGGATTCCCGCCTGCGTGTTTGGGGGGGGCGGGTACTGAGCAAGCGGGAGAAAGAAACAAGGATGATGGAGTCGTGTGATCCTCTGGCAGGAATCCGCACCGTGTCCCGGGGACTGTGCCGGCCTGCCTGATGCTGTTTCAGTGGCAGCAGAAGCGGCTCAGCGGCAGGGAGCACTTGAAGTGCATCCACTACTTCCCAGGTCCGTGCAGCTGGCCTGGGCTCTGCAACATGCTGACAGCAGCCACAGGTGGCTCGGACCAAGGATGGGAGAGATTTAAGGAGAATAGGTCCATTCTGATAAATCGGGGTGTCCCAGGAGTGGTTTTGTTGGTCGCTGCTCCAGCAGTGTGGCCCGATCCGAGATCTGGGAACTGCGAACGCTCCCTCAGGCACCTGGGCAGTCACTGCCCCCCAGAAGGAAACACCGCTCTTTCCTTCCTGGCTGTTAACGTTTCGCCCTGTGCAGAATCGATCCTGCAGCTGGCGGGGGCCGGATCCTCGCTCTCTTGTAGCCTCCTGCAGAGGTAGAAGGAACCGTCTCTAAGAACAGCTGAAGCACTCGAGTCCCTGGACTGCAGATCCCAGGCACAGGGCGGGACCATGGAAGAGGTGGGGGCAGCTGCTGGCTCTTGAGTGGGCTGGAGCTGAGCAGGGGTTGGGAAGATCCAGCTGAGTGCCGTGGTAGTAGGTTCCTGTATCGCCTGTCTGCCGGCTGCCATCAGCGGTTGGGTGCTCCCTGCCCGTGTCCAGGGTATGGCAGTGCTCACAGAGAGGACGGTGCTAGCTAGCCAAGGGGGCAGCGGCTATTAGCCTGGCTGTTGTCCGGTTATTTCTTCTCCCAGTATTCAGAAGTTACCAGCTGTATATTTTCCAAGACTTTTGTTTTTGAGCTGGCATTTGGTGTCCTTGGAGCTCCACAGCAAACGTCCGTAGGGTAGGAGGGGTGTTGCCTGCAGGGAGCTCCCCAGAGCAGGGACTGGGGTCTCCTCTGTGGCTGAGAGCTGGAGGAAGGGGCAAAGTGCTGGGCAAGCTCGATGTCCTGGTTAGGCAAGTGTATCACAGAGAGGGGAAGAGTCCAGCAGCATGACTGACTGCCAGCAACCTGCAGTCCTGTCCTCCTCCTGGTGCCCCAGATTTTCTCATTCCCAGCAGGAGAAAGGCAATTGCAGACATCTTTCCCCAGAGGAAGAGTCCCAAGCTGATTCTAGGGTGAAATGAGTGAAACAGCCTCCCCTTCCTATCTGGGAAAGGCAAGCCAACTGGCATTTCACTTGGAGAGCCTTTTGTCCTGGAATCATTCGACCCTCTCGAGGGTCTGCTGGTGTGGAGACCAAGCCTTGCATTCCTGCAGCAGTCCATTTCATCAGCGCTGCTGATCTCCGAGCCTCCATGGCTGCTGCTGGGGTCTGTGCAGGACACACCGTGCACCGCTCTCAGCGATGGCAAAGGGCAGGCATCTTTCCAACCAGATGTCACTCACACTTCTAACCCCCATGAAATGCGAGATCCGGAGCCTGCTGTGTGAGTAGCGTGATGCTCCCCACCATGGCACAGTAGCAGGAGCGGCATTTTACCCTCAGGTTGTTCTGGGGAAAGCATCTGTGCGTGATGGAAAGAGATGGAGAGTTCGACGCTGTGCCCAGTACTTGTTAATGCGGGTGGTGGTGCCTCCGAAGGCAGCGAGAGCCTGGAAAGAGCACTTGCAAGAGGGGAAGGGTGTGCTCTCCCGCCACCCCCGTCCTTCCTCAGGGAGCCTTCCCGTGGCTGCACCCATTTTCTGAGTGTGCTTGTGGACACAGCGTTGCTCAGCCGGTGCCAGGCAGCCCAGAAGCAGCTGACGTTGGCCGTGCCCTTGGTGGGACCCGGCTGGTGGCCTCTGCACCCGTTCATTAGCTCTGCTGGGGTGCTGCGGGCCGCAGCGGGTTCCTCGGTCATTGCCTTCCTGCTGCTTCCCTCCGCAGTAAGAGATTCCTCTGGCCGCAGCTTGCGGGGGGAGTCAGGCAGAGGAGAGGATCCCCTCCAGACCCCCTCCGCTCACCGCCCCGCGTCTGCCCCGGCAGGCACAGACCGTGCCAGGCTGGAGGCCAGTGCAGCTCTGCCTTGCTGCGGACCAGGCTGGGCCCCTCGGCCTCCTTGCTGTCTCTGGAGCTGTGCAGTTGACTCCCTGCTTTTAATAGAGAGCTGGGAAGGCACATTATGGAGATGAGGGTGTTATTTGCATAACACTAATTAGGTAATTACAAATCATTTTGCTATGAGCTGAAGCGTGTGCTGTGACATAACGTTTATTAGTCATTCCATTCAGGCCCCGCTTAGTTAAGTCATTTACTGCACTAACTACTGAAGTTGGCAATAAAAGGTAAATGCTGGTGCTTGGGTGCAAAGCTGAGACAGTGCACCCCACGTAAATCTGAGGCCCGTGTGCCCGCTCGGCGCAGCCCGTGGCGTGGGCTGGCAGGGCAGAGCCCAGCCCCAGCAGCGCAGACTGGGAGGGCGTTACAGCAATCAGAGCAGTAGCCGGGGGGGAGACCACGCTCTAAGCCTTGCTTCTCGGCAGGCCCTTGGCTGTTTCGGGGGCCTGAGGTGCTTTCACACGTTCTCACTGTCCCCCGTCTGCTGCTGGCTCTGCCACCCAGCGCAGAGGTGCCTGTGCTCTGACGCCCTCCCTGGAAACCCACCAGGCAGCCTGCGTTTGTAGGGATGCTTCCATTTGTACCCAGCCTCTAAGTGCCTGACGGCCTGAGCAACCCTCGGGGCTCACCAGAACCATCTTCCCTGAAGACGGAAAGGCAGGAATTTGTGTCCATGTGTTTCACAGCCAGGGAAGCACTTTAATACTGAGGCTGTATCTCCTGGGGTTGCTTCCGGAGCGCAGATGCTGGTCCTGTGCAGAGGAGCACCTGAGGCGCCTGAGGAGCCGGTCGCCTGGCCCTGCCCTCCCGGGCACTTTGCCCTGCACATCCCTGCTGTCGTCCACGCACGTCATGGAAGCAGCTCCGCTTGGTCGGCTTCCAGGGACCCCCATGGCCACCAGCTTCCCAGGTTTGGGAGCCGGAGGCCGCCTGCCTGGCAGGGCACTAAGAGGTGCCAGTAGCCAAGAACTGCATCATTCTTGCCTCTTGATGGCTCCTGCCCCGGTCTCTGTGACTTAGTGCTTCTCTGTGGGAAAACAGCAGCCTGTGCCCTGTCGTGTGGGTCCGAGGAGCGCCCAGGCACTGAGGGCTTCCCAATGGGATCCCTGCTCCGCTGCACATCTCAGCTGGCTATGACGCCCCTTCTCGATGCGCAGGGCTGTGAAGAGCTGCCTTTGAGCCCACCGCAAGGACCTTCCTTGCATCTCCCAATTCAGCGTGCAGGGGTCTGTCCCTCTGAAGCCGCTCATCGGCAGGCACCGAGCTCTGTGGGCCCTTGGGGGTGATGGGGCTGTTCGGGGCACCAGCTCTGTGGAGGAGCTGATCCCACTGCTCAAGAGGGCAGCAGCTCCCTCCAAGGGTGGGACGTGCAGGGCATGGAGAGCAGGGCGCAAGCAGCTTCCAGGAGTCTGGTGCCACAGCCTCCTGGGTTTCCCGGCCCGGGATGGTTGGGGAACGAGGCTGCGGACGTTTGTGTGTGGAAGGAAGGGCAAGCCCACACTAGTGGAGCTGGCAGGCAGGGAGCTGTGCGAGCAGCAGGAGGGACGGGCTGGCGCAGAGCTCTGGTTCCTCGCTGCAGGCACTCTCTGCCTGCGCGTCCCTGTCCCAGCCTCCTGGGGACCACTGCTGCCAGCGATCCTGCCCACATGCGGGCACAGCAGTGGCCCGCAGGGATCTGTCTGTGCGCTCACGCCCTGCGAGACCGGCAGACCCCCTCCTTCCCTGACCCACGGCATGGCATACCTTTCTTTTCCAGAACCAGATGAGCCATTTGAGTTCATTATCGTGTCTCTGACGGGCCAAACATGGCTCTTTGAGGCCTCAACGTCAGAGGAGCGAGAGCTTTGGGTCCAGGCCATCGAGAGCCAGATCCTCGCCAGCCTGCAGGGATGTGAGAGCAGCAAAAATAAGGTAAGAGGCCTCGGCTGAGTTCTGCTTTGTTCCCTCCTCTCTGGCATCTGCTTTGCTGCATCGTCCCTGTCCCAGGCTTCCCTCTGTCCAGGCTGGATCCCGTACTGATCCCTCTGCTCCCAGTCAGGGCTGAATCCCATCCCTGGGACTGCGCTGCTCCCCACCGGGTTTCCTGTCACCTCTCCGAGCTGCCCAGCCTCTCCCCAGCCTGGCTCTGGCCCCACGGAGCTCTCTGCATCCCGCCAGGGCTGGATCCTGTGCTGTCCGCTCCCTCCTTGGAGAGCTCTGCCTTTTTGCTCCCCCGACGCCCACCCGGTGTTCCCTCCAGACCCTCTTCTCTGAGCCGCTGTGCTGGACACCCCTCCTGCAGCAGCGGTGCCTGCTGGAGCAAGGTGCTGGTGGCTTCCCGACGGGCTCTCGGGGTGCTGGAGAGGACGCGTGGCGGGGCAGTTGGCCTTGAGTAAACGAGGTTCCCGTGCATTTTGTTTCAGGCTCGGCTGGGCAGCCAGAGCGATGCACAGGCCATGCAGGCCGTCCGCACCGCGCGTGGGAACAGCTTCTGTGTGGACTGCGATGCACCGAGTAAGAAATGCTGCACTGGGAGGTGGGGGCCACTCACCCAGGGAGGGCAGGGGAACTCCAGCCCAGCCACCTCCTTTCGTGTCCCAAAGGGACCTACTCTGCGGGGCTGTCTCGTCCTCTCCTGCAGTGGACCTGGTCTTCAAGGATGGGGGGCTGACCCACCTGCCGGGCTGGTCCATGACCCCTCCCTGACCAGCCTGGGGTCCTTGCCTCTCTGTGCTGCTGGGGCACTGGGCGTGGAAGGGGTCTGGTGGGCAGGTGTCTGCAAATATGGGTCTCCTGGGTCATAGGAGACAGGCTGGTGAGTCCATGCTGGTGTTAACTCTCCCCCGCTGATCTTGCTGCCCCCAGATCCGGACTGGGCAAGTCTCAACCTGGGCTCCCTCATGTGCATTGAGTGCTCCGGGATCCATCGCAACCTGGGCACCCACCTGTCCCGTGTGCGCTCCTTGGACCTGGACGACTGGCCTAGCGAGCTCCTCATGGTCATGACGGCCATCGGCAACGCCCTGGCCAACGCTGTCTGGGAAGGAGCGGTGGAAGGCTACCCCAAGCCCACCCCTGAGAGCAGTCGGTAAGGTAGATGGGGGCTGCAGAGATGCTTCTCCGGCAACCACACCAGGAGGTTTGAGGGCACCACAGGAGGTTGGGAGCAGCCAGCCAGCCAGAGAGTTGGGCAGGAATCCTGGAAGTACTCCAGTGTCCAGGGTCCTGCCTGCTCTTCCGGCACTGGAGGCCCTCTCCCACTGTCCTGGTGGGCCCGCAGGGCTTCATGGCTGGCATGGCCATGTGGTGACTGCTGGAGCCATGGCTGGCTGCAAAGCAGAAGGGGTTAACAGAGACGGCTTGGCAGCGTCGTTTGGGTCTCAAGGGTGCGTCCCTTTCAGGCCCTTGTCTGTCCCTATCGGAGCGACTCTCCTGTCACTCATCCCAACAAGAGCCCATTCTGCGGCTTATCAACGGATAAGAGCGGGTCAGGGGGCGGCGGGAGTGAGCATGCTCCGCGCGGGGCATTGATGGCCGCCCGCCAGATGCAGATGGATAGAATGGCAGCAGATAGCGACGGCACGGCACACATCGATCCGCCCGGCCCTGCAGCCCCAGGCGGGACGGACGCTGCCGCAGCCTTTGTTTGCACCAGGCGAGACGGCAGCAGTGATAACGTGCCTCCCGTGGCACTGGGCTGTCGTGTGCAGCAGCTAACCTTTTCTCGCTGCTGGCCATGGCCCACACACAAGCACGGGACAGAGACAGTCCCTGCGCTGCCACGTAATGGGCACGCAGGAGGGTGTGCAGGGGCACCAGCATGGAGGTGCGGGTGTCCCTTTGCGCAGTGTGTGGGGTCTGGGTGTGGGACGCTGTTGGACGTAAGTGCACAGTGTACATAGGGAGCTATAAGGAGGTGCAGTGAGACAACTGCGTGTCAGGCATGTGACCGGAGCAGTGTGACAGGGTGCCAGTGACAGCCGTGTGCACGGGGGGGGGGCACAGCAGGGGACGTGTCTGCAGCAGGGGCTATGCAAGGGGTGCCTGTGTGTGTAACAAACACACACTGCTAACACAGGGTGCGTTCAGGGTGGCAGCACTGGTCCACATGCCCCTTTGCACATGGGGCCCGGGCAGGCTGGCCCACCTGTGACAGTGACGGTGTCCCGTCTGGCAGGGAGGAGAAGGAGCGCTGGATCCGGGCCAAATACGAGCAGAAGCTCTTCCTGGCTCCACTGCCCCAATCGGACATCCCGCTGGGGCAGCAGCTGCTGCGGGCTGTGGTAGAGGATGACCTGCGCCTCGTGGTAACGCTCCTGGCCCATGGCACCAAGGAGGAAGTGAATGAGACCTACGGGGATGGAGATGGACGCACAGCACTGCATCTCTCCTGTGCCATGGCCAACGTAGTCTTCACGCAGCTGCTCATCTGGGTAAGGCAGGACCCCGCAGCCTCCACCACGGCCCTTCTGCCCCATCCCAGTGCTTCCCCTCTGTAGCACCTCCCCGCTCCCAGGTCTTGGGACACCCCTCATCCATCCCCCTCTCACAGGTTCTCCACGTGCCCGCTGGCACTGCCCTGCTCACCCTCCCATCTCCCTCTCCCTGCCTGCCGCAGTGCTACAGAGTCCCTCTGCCTGTGCTGGTGCTTTTGCTGCGCCAGCTCCGTGCCCATGGGCCGCATGGTGCCTGGGTGCCACTGACGAGCTGCTCTCTCTCCTGCACAGTATGGGGTGGATGTGAAGAGCCGGGATGCTCGGGGCCTGACCCCGCTGGCCTACGCCCGGCGAGCCGGCAGCCAGGAGTGCATCGACATCCTGCTGCAGCACGGATGCCCCAGTGACAGTGCCGTCACGACGCTGACCCCTAGCCTGCCCCGCCGCAACACCAACGCCAACAACAACGCCTGCACCGCGGTGCCGGCTGAGCTCGGCTCCAGCCCCAGTGCTGTCTAGCTCCTCACGGGCCCTCCGCTCACCGCACGGCCACCTTCCAGCCCTGCCAGGGGACCAGGGTCACAGGAGTGGCTCTGAGAGCAGCGCAGTGGGGACACCTGCTGTGCTCCCCCCTGCTCCGGGACCCCTGTTCTGTCCGGGAGGAGGCCGGGGAGCCAGCAGCCCGCACCTCTGCACCGGTTCCTGTGAACTCGCCCCGTGCTGTGAGGGGGCAGCTGTGCAGACCCAGCGCTGTCAGCTTGCGGAGGGGCTCCCTCAGAGTCACTGGGATGGGGGGGCTCCAGTACACCCCATTCTCATGACCGGTACAGGGGGAGGAGAGGCAGTTTCTCTGTGCCCCCCCACCACACACACATGTAGATAATACAGGGGCTGGAGGCAGTTCAGGGGTGTGGTCCTCCCCTGCACAGCCGGTACTGGGGAGGGCAATTACTGCACCCGCTCTCCCAAACAGCAGGGCAGTTCCCTCCTGCCCCCCCTCCTGTGTCGGCCTCGCCGTGCACCCCTGGGGCGGTGGGGAGGTGGGGGGCAGCAGGAGGTGCATGTTTCTCCACTGCATCCCTGTGCTCCTCTGCTGCTGGCCGGTGCAGGGAGGGATCCCCTTGCTGGTACCGCTCCCCAGGTGCTGATGCAAAGGGAGCTTCTCTCCCACGCAGCCCCTGGACAAAGGCCCCTCCAGCCTCCCTGGTGACCTAGAGGGGGAAGAGGATGGTCACCCTGGGATCCCCAGCTGTGTCTGTCTGTCTGTAGAGTCACTGTCCTTCCAGGTTGAAGCCCCAAAGCCATACACAGTGTCTCCATCAGAGCATCCCCGCTGGCTCCCGCTGCTGCCCAGGCGGGGCTGGTCTCCGGCTGAGCAAGAGGAGAGAGGAGATGAGCATCTCCCTTTGGTTTTGGGCCAAGCCTGCAGCTGAGCGCTAGAACACCAAGGCTTTGGACGCTGCTGTGGAATGTCTCTCTCACTTGTGTATAAAATGTACATTGGAAATATTTATATGGACACTCTGTATATACTGTTTCTTTGCCATGAGTTGCCCTGTGTGTGTTATCTGCAGCCAAGGAGATAAAAGCCAATAAAGCAACCCACCTCCTGCCAGCCCAGCTTTTCTGTGTGCTGCCTTTGGGCCTCCAGTGCAGCCTCCGGTCTGCTTCTTGCCCACGCTGCGGGGTCTGGTGGGTTTCCCTCCCAGACTGACAAACGTTCAGCCCTTTCTCCTCCATCTCCGGAGTTGGTAACAGCAGTCCTGCGCTGAACTGGGCCCCTTGGTGGACATGGCAGAGCGCTGGGATGGAGAGGGGAGATATGTCAACCCCGGGCGTGGTGGGACAATGCAGGGACACGGCCCCAGAGGGATGCACGGCTCTGGCAGGATCAGAGATGGGCACAGCAGAGGGGTGCACTGGGCAGGGGACATGCTGAGTCGGAAGTGCTGGGGCCAGCTCGTCCCTGTGCACAACAGAGTGAGTTTGAAGCTGGGGGGGAGGCAGGGATGGGCAGGGAATGGTGAGCTGTCCCAGCGACAAAGGACCCTGGGTGGTTTGCTATGGCAAAAAGATCGCTGCAGAAGATTGGGCATCATCTGGTCCCAAGGTGTTGATAGCCCCCCCGGCAGTGAATGGAGCTGTGGGTCTCTGCTCTACCGTCCCTGACCACACATGCTTCCCCCAGTTCGTGGCAGAGCAAGGCCCCAGTGCAGCCAGTTCTCCACTGGCTGCACCCACAGCCACACCACAAGCGGTGGTTTGGGGCTCCAGCATCCCCCCTTGCCATGCCTGGGTCTGTGCTGCACCGGGACTGGGCACGGCTCTTGGTCCCCAAGCCTGAGTCGGGAGTCACCAAGACACCCCGCTCTCCCCCTGGCACCCCACCCGCCACAGGTACCCCTCAGCAGTTCCCTCCAGACCCCTGTTGCCTCCTCCCGTGCCCCTCCCGTGGCAGAGGGCTGCCACTGGTGGCTGCAGATGGTGACCCCGGCCCCTCCACCAGCCCCTTCAGGCATCTCTGCGTGCCGGCTGCGTGTGCCAGTATCGTGGGACCCGTCCCGGTCCTGGTCCCGGTCCCGGCCCTCCCCGCCTGCGCCCGTGTCTGCCCCTCATTCCCTGTCCTCTCTCTCTCCCGCGCGGTGCACAGAAGTGCCCCCGCATCGGTACTGGCTCCGGCCCCAGCCCGGTGCTGGGTTTGGTTAATTTCCTGGCGACTGCATTAGCAGGAATGGAAGCCGAGGGACGGAGCTCCTCTGGGGCCCATTAATCATCCCCCTCAGACAAGCTGCCTTGATTACAAGTGGCAAGAAATTCATTAGGGCTGCGGCTCTGACAACTTTTATCTGCGCGGCTGGATCTGACTCATTAGGCAGCCAAATTAAAGCCATGATGGGCCCTGATGAAATTCACTGCTTGTTTATCTTGTGCGATCTGATACATCTGCCCATACATCATCTCCCGCGCGGGATCCCGCCCGGCCCAGCCCCGGCGCCTCCCTTCCCATCCCAGCCCTGCCCTGACCCGCCGGGGCGCCCCTGGCCTGCGGCACAGCCGGGACCCAGCTCCAAGCCAGCCCCGGCCGAGGGTCTCCAGCCAAACCTCTCGCCTGCCCCCGCGCTCTGCCTCCTGGGTCAGCCCCGCGGCCGGGGCTGGGAGCAGCGGCCGTGCCAAGGGGAGCCACGTGAGGACAGCCCTGCGGCCACGCGGCCCTGAGCAGCCCCTCCTGGGCCACGGGGTGCCCGTGGGGGTGTGCAGCCCACCTCGGGGCACCCCCAGCCCTGGCCAGGTCCTGCTGGTGGTGGCACCGCTGCCAGCGCACAGCCCCGGGGAGACAGACCCCGTGCCCTGCTGTTGCCCGTATCTTGCAAATGGGTGCCGGGGATCCAGGGGCTGCCCCTCTGCTTGTGCCCAGGGGAGGGGAGCACCAGCAGCTTCCCCGTGTGCTCTGGCATGGTCCCGAAGAGTCAAGACGAAAGCCCTT
Organism: Gavia stellata; assembly: GCF_030936135.1. NCBI lineage: Eukaryota > Metazoa > Chordata > Aves > Gaviiformes > Gaviidae > Gavia > Gavia stellata. The sequence continues at coordinate 237,331 of NC_082599.1, read as the reverse complement.
TTCTCCAGTCATGAGCAGGCAGGCAAGGCCACCCTGGGCTGCTGGCACTGCAGCGGCCCTAGTTTCCTTAAGGGAGGCCACGCTGCCGCCCCATACCAGTGTGCTGCCCCAGTGCAAGGGCCTGTGCTCGCCCTGGGCTGTTCCCATCGCCAGCAGGAAGGGGTTTGCGCTGAACAAGTGTCGCTGTTAAGAAAACCAGCATGCCCCCACCCGGCAGTGGGGCCAGGCCCCAGCAGCAGCGCTCCGGTCCTGCCCTGCCTTGCCCCAGCTCAGCGTTATCCCAGTGTTCGAGCACACCTCAGTGCCAAGGTGGCCCGCATGGCTTCAGGTGGTCCCGGGCCAGGACAGGCTGAGGCAGGAGCTGCTGTGTCCGTGTTTAGGGGGCAGGAGCTGCTGTGTCCGTGTTTAGGCTGGTGCCAGGGAGGGCACAGGCAGACCCTCCACTCTGCTCTGTACGCCCCAGGAGTGTGCCGGGGCAGCAGCACGGGGGGGGTCTCCCTGCGCAGTGCAGCCCCCAGCAGCAGCGATGCCCACACCAGCTCCTTGGCAGCACTATAAGGACCCTGCCGGAGCCAGCCGGCACCACTCGCACCACTGAGCTGAAGCAGTGGCTGCAGCGGGGTGCGGGTGCTGCAGCGCAGCAGCAGTGTACGCAGACTCACGCCATCAGCGCGTCCAGGGTGTGCAGCCCCAGGCTGGAAACCCGCCATGCCGCAGGTCTACAATGCTTCCCAGAGAGCCCAGGCACCGCAGACCACACCAGGACAAGCCCCGTGGGGCACAACTCACAAACAAAGCCCCACGGGCCCTCTCACAGCCCTAGCTGAGCTGGCACAGCCTCATGGGGGGGCACGTGGTGGGCATCAGCCATGACAAGGGGCAGTACTACCCAGCCCCAAGGCAGCCGGGGCCACGCACTGGGTACATGCAGAGATTCTTTTACAAGAGATGGCCAGAGCAGAGATCATGCTATTGCTCTGCACGTTGGTGTTTCCGCTCAGCCCTGCCTCTTTGAAAGAGCGGGCTGTGACACCATGTCCCAGCTCCCTTGGCCTCTGCTTACCGAGATACGCCACCAGTATGCTCCATACAGCGCCTGCACCCTGTGCCATTCATGTCTCGGTATCTGGCCTGCCTGTGGGCACAAAGTGCAGCACGGGTCCTCGCAAAGCCCTCTGGAGAAGACTTCAGCCTGGCAGCTGAGGACACGGGCATGAGGTGGTAGGCTGTGCGTAGGCAGAGGAGTGGGACCCCCTGCTTGGGGACGGTTTCAGCAGTCCTGGCTAGCAAGGGATCATCAGCCACTGCAGTCTTGTGAAGTGCTTCACAGCTCGCCCAGCACCTGAGTGAGCAGCAGCACGACGGAGTGTGGCTACAGCCTCTCTCTCCTCCCAGCCCCCGATTCCAGCGTGCCCTTGACAACTTCTGTCAGATCTTGGGTCATTTTCCTTCGACACTGAAGTTGCGCCCACCAGGAGTTTGCACTCTGCTGCTGAGGCCGTCATGACCAGACTGGCTATCGAATCCCCTCTGCACCTGCACCCTGAACTCTGCCTGCTGTGCAGCTGCCTGTAAAGGAATAGGAGGTGGTCGAGGGGGGCTCATGACCCTTCCCAGCTGCCAGGTCGGTGGGAAGGGAGATTGTTCCTCTCCTGCCCACGTGCAGCAAGAGCCAATTCCTCCCCACGAGGGTATAGGTTTGTTGCATTGCAGGATTCCCACAGCAATGACGCCCACGTTGCAAAGTGCAATTTGCCTCTAAGGGTGGGCTCCTTTGAGCGCTGACCCTGACACTGGGCTGTGCACCTTTGTTTCAGGGTGGGCACATGCGGTGCCAGCCATGTCCCCAGCCCTCGGCCAGGCACTCCTGACCAAGGCCAGGAGTATGGTGAGCTGCTCCCCAAAGACAACCCGCAGCAGCATGGATTGCCCCCCAGGGCAGCACAGCACAGTGCAGCCTTCCGCTGCCCTGCCTCAGTCTGCCTGCACCGGGGTCAGAGGGCCCATCGCAGCCTCCGCTGCACACCAGCTTTGGGGAAAAAAGCCCTGTGTGACCTCCTGGGGAACGGCTCTGTCAGCTAAGCATCTGAGCAAGTCCTGCAGAGGCTGACTGGTGAACAACAGTAGCACTGGCATCATGTTGTGGCCCATCAGGTCTTCATAGAAGCCCATTGGTAGAGAATGCTGTGAACCAGCTTTGTTGCGCTGAAAGACTTTTCCTGAGAGGGGACCACTGCGTGAATAAACACGCCGCGGGATGCAGTCACTATTCCTTTCCTAGTTCTTTAAGAACCATTTCCCAGGTAAATGAGTGGGCAGGTCTGGGTAGAGAAAATTCCCTTGTAAATGATGAAACTGCCTTCATGAGGGCAAGAGAAGTCTTGTTTGTATGTATGTCTGTGTATATATGTACAAACATATATATAAATAAATGCATGTCCTTGTATATACATATCTCTATGTGTCTACATCTGTATCTATCTTTTCTTCTGTGTGTGTGCGTGCGCACATGTACACAAGTGTGTACATTTGAGTATCCACATCAGAGTTCCTTCCCCCCTGCCCAGTTCCCACTCCAGGACACAAGACACAGACAGAGGGTGGTACATGGGAAATTCCAACTAGATAAAAGGAAAAAAAACACTAGGAAGGTGGTCAGACGCTGGAACAGGGGCCTGAAGAGGTGGGATTGGCGTCCTTGGAGATACTTGAAGTCAGCTGGACTTCAAGTCCGGAAGATCCTGGACTTCAAGTCCAGGTCCTCAGCATCCGGATCTAACGGGACCGGCTTTGAGCAGGTGTTAGACCAGAGACCTCCCGAGGTCCCTTCCCGTCTGCATGGCTCTGTCATGCCAGGGTCTGTCTTTACTGCCCAATTTTTCATTGTTGCTCTCCTCCCATCCCGCCCAGCCTGAATGATGCGGCACCTATAGCTCCAGCCCGTGGGGCACACGGCAGCCTCTGCCCCAGCAGCTCTTCTATCTGGGGAGGTGCCGTAGCCACTTCGTGCAGTGCGGGCAGTGCCATTCGCTGCATGCGCTGGTGCGCTGCAGCGCTTTGCTCTGCGCTGTGCAGGAGGCATCAGGCTCATTGCAATGCCCAAGGCTCACAGGGGAGCTCTGTTCTGCGCAGCGCGAGGAGCACTCTGCTGTTCTGCAGCTCTCTCCAACACCCCTGGTGACAGCAGTGAGTCTGTCACCTCCATCAGCACCAGCCTGAGCTGCACCTCTCTGCAGCACTTGCAGTTACGTTAACACGACTCTTCGTAAGGTTGCATTGTGTCCTGGCTCCGGGACTGATCTAACTCAACAACAGAAAAAGCCAAAACCCAAGTAACTTCTAAGCAGCTGAAAACTCCAGTTCTCCATCCAGTCTACAGGCAGGCGATGAGAAGTGTGCAGCCAGAGTGGGGGTGCTGTGCACACATAGTTCGGGTTGGCAATAGCGTGCACAGCTCGGGGGGACGGGCATGAACACAATAAACTGGTGTTGTCACAGGGCGGGGACATACCAAACCCCAGTGTTAGCTAGAAATGTCAAGTGAGAGTAAGGGGGTTCTTGGACCCTAAAATAAAATTTAACTCCTTTCAATGTTACTGCCCCAACCCTGGAGCTATGGACATTTTTCGGAGTGCTGTGCTTAAGCTTGTACTGCTGTGCCATGCTGGCTGCAGTGGCACAGACCCCTCATGTGGACACATTTATAGTGACAGAGCACTGCTTATTGCTGCACGATTGCTTCATCCTGCCTCTTCCTGCCCTCCCCACCCCCCGGCCCAGATGTACGTCCTCAGTTCAGTGCAGGAACTATTGCAGTTGCTGCAAACGGCATGGTGTCCCCTTCTGCAGCCGTGTCGAGTAGGGGAGTTACCATTCTCTGCCTCAGACCAACCCAGACCCAAGGAGGGAGAAGCAGGGAATACCTGAGCTGCAGTTCCCGGGTGCAGGCAGCTCTGCCACTGAACGGCGAAGGGACCTGCCAGCTCCCCTGAGGGCAGGGCAGCTGGGGTCAGCTGCCAGAGGACGTTTTCCTCCCCTGATCCAGAGCGAATGCCAGCAGATGTTGCTACCTGAGCATGCCAAGCCCACGCCGGGGGTGCTGTGAGCAACACCAGGCCAGGCAGTTGCTGAGGATGCTTTCTCCTTTCTAGGTCGGTGGTGCAGGGGGTAGAGGCAGAAACTGTCCTGCCGTGGCCGCAGGAGCCGGTGGTGCTCTGCTGCCCCAGCAGCTGCTGAGAAAGCCAGGTCACGGAAGGATCCCGCAGAACTGTCTCGGGACCTGCGACAAACATCTCTGTGGAAAGAAGCACCCAGCTGGGTCATCCAGGAGCACAGCCTTGTCCTAACGGTTGCACTGTGGCTGTGCCCAGACAGGCCGGCCGGGCCGGCAGCCGCAGGGCAGGGAGAGCTGCCCAGCAGTGCTCTGAGGCTACAGGGCTCTGCAGGAGGAGTCAGCTGTGCAGGCTGAGCATGGGGTCCACGCTCCAGATTAAGAGAATGCACCTGCCAGAGAGGGAAGGGCCATGGGGAAGGAGCACTCCCCCGCCCCCGGCAGCACGGAGATGAACTAGCCCTTGCTGTGGCATCAGGGAGGACACCCAGGAAGGTGAAGTTGCCTCTGGCTGTCAGGGATGTTGTCCGTTCTTATAAGCTGTATCTGCCAGGGCAGGGTGCCAATGGCTGACTGGACCCTGTGTGACCCAAACTCCGTATCAAACCTAAGAGCAGTTGGCATCCCAGCAGCACCATGTCCCACACCCCTGAGGAGAACCTTCTCCCTGTCCAGGAACCTCTGGTGGGGTTGCAATGGGTGTTGCTACAGATGCATGAGCTCCCTTGCCCCATGTTCGTCAAACCAGCAACAGAGGCTTTCGTGGCTGGACACCCAATTAGTGGTGGAATCACATGGTCCTCTGCACTGTTGACTCAGGACTGTGCGTGCAGGTGTGCCCCGTGCAAAACTGGATCTTCATCAGGTTCTGGGGTTGGGCTCAGTCTGAGATACCCCCTGGCTTCGGAAGCAGCCAGGCTTCTCATACCATAGCTCTCAAGAGCAGACTGGCTGACCCAGATGTGAGAGCCCCTGCTCAGGAAGCCTGAAACCCCCCTCCTGCATCAGCGCAGTGAGACCCAGCAGCGGCTCCAGGCTGGGGCAAGGAGGCACATTGTCGGTGACAGCAGGGCCGGGTCCGCCCTGGCCCTGCTCACTGCTGCGGAGCCTCAGCAGCGTGGTAAGAGAAGCGGCAGCTGGTACTGGTGAGACAGGCTGAGGTTTCCGCGGAAGGGCGAGACCCTTACCTTCCCCTCAGCCCAGCCGTGGGACAGGCAGCCCTGGCAGCCAGCACTGCCCCAGGATTCAGTGGCAATAAGGCACCTGAGCTGCAGGAGGATTTCCCCGTTCATCCCCCATGGGCTCCCTCGGAGCTGAGGAAGGAGGAAAGGCTTCAAGGCAGGGCTCTTCTAGCCCTGAAGAGCTGGAGGGCATCGCATTGCTGGGCCTCAGATGTGTCGGTGGCATGTGGGGCTGCGGGTGCGTGGAGCTGGCGCGGGGCGCCAGGGCAGCCCCGGGGACAGCAGGGAGGCATCCTGCCTGCACCGGGCGGGGGGCAAGGGGGCTGTGGGCACGGGCTTCTCCTCACCCCAGGGCCAGCAAAGGCCGGGTCCCGGCCCGAGGCCCATGGGACGGGACGGGCTTTGCCTTCGGGGAGGGTGACAACCCGCCGCCGTGCGGAGCAGACCTCGGGGGCCGGGGGCACCGGGGCTGCCCGCTGCCCGGGGCGGGGCAGGGGAGGCAGCCGGGCCGGGAGCCCGGGGGCAGCGAACACGTCCCTCCCACCCCGGGGGAGCGCCGCCGGCCGCGGGCAGGGGCTGCGGGGGGCGAGGACGGACGGCCCCGGCCCCGGCCCCGGCCCGCGCACCAACCCGCCGGCGGGAGGGCGCACCCGGGGATGCTCCGGGGCTCTTCCCAGCCCGCCCCCCTCTCTGCCCCCTCCCGTGTCTCAGCACCGGCACCCGACCGGCTCCGACGGAGCCCGCGAGGCCCCCGCTGCTCCCCGCACAGCCACCGGCTCCGCGGGCCCCGGTACCGGCCCCGGCCGAGGGACGGGCGAGCCCCGGAGCCTCCCGCCGCCGCCGGCCGCCCGCCCTCCCTCCCCGGCCGCCGCCGCCCCTGCCCTTGTCCCCGGCCCTGTCACCGCTCCCGCCGGGGCGGGGGCCGCGGGGCGCTGCTGGCCGCGGCCGCCCGTCCCCGCAGCGCGGCCGCGCGGGCAGCCCCGCGGAGGAACGTCGCCTCGCTCCATAGAAAATAATTTATTGAAATCACAGCTATACATGGGCGGGCGCCCGCGGGCAGCGCGGCCCCGGCCCCGGCCCGGCTGACGGCCGGAGCCCGCGGGGGCCAGGCGGCCCGCGCTCCCCGCGGCACGGACAGACGGACACGCTGCCGTATATACAGAGTTTACACGGAATAAATAAGGGAGATGTACAGAGGGAGTGCGAGCGGGCGCCCGGGCCGCCCCCCGCCGCGTCGGGCCCCCCCGCTGCCGGCGGCCCGCCCGCCCCAGGGTCCGAGAGCCCCGACGGCGCTCAGGGCCGGGCGCCCTGCTCGATCTGCTGGTGCTGGCTGCGCACGGCGAAGCGGTTGACGTGCACCGGGATGGGCACCACGATCTTGGGGTTGCGGACGGGCTCGCCCGAGCGGTTGCTGACGTTGCCCGCCTTGATGCGTTTCCACTTGGCGCGGCGGTTCTGGAACCAGATCTTCACCTGCACCTCGCTCAGCTTCAAGGCGTGCGCGATCTGCGAGCGCTCCGTCAGGCTCAGGTACTTCTTGCAGTGGAACTCCTTCTCCAGCTCCAGCAGCTGCTCGCTGGTGAAGGCCGTGCGCCGCCGGCGGCTCTTGCCGGCCCCGGAGCCCGGCGGGGCCTGCTCGGCGGCGGGGCCGCCCTTGCCCTTGCCCTTGCCGCCCAGCGCGGCGGCGGCCGCCCCGTCCAGGAAGGGCTCCTCCTCGCTGTCGCCCGCCGAGCTCTCCTCCTCCCGCTCGCTGCACGGCGTCGCCGCCGACTTCACCTCCAGCTTCTCCTCGTCCGAGCTGTACGCCTTCCCGTCTGCGGGGCACACAGCGTCAGCGCCCGCCGGCGCGGCCCCCGCCCCGCCCCGCCCCGCCCGAGGGGCCCGTCCCCCCCCGCGCCCGCGGAGCCCCCGGAGCCGCGGCCTCGGCGCCCGGCGGGGCTCCCCCCGCGGCCCCTCCGCGGCGGCCGGGCCCCGCCGCAGCCCGGGGGCCGCCGGCGCTGCCTCCCGCGGGGGGAGCAGCTTCCCCGGCGCCCGCTGCGCGCTCGGCCCCGCCGCAGGCAGCGGCCCCCCGGGCAGCGGCGGCCGCCCCCGGCCCCGGCGCGGCCGCTCTCCGGGGCAGCGCCCGCGGAGCGTCCGCAGGCGCGCTGGGGTGTGAGCGGCCGCAGGAGCTGCCGCCAGCCCGTCCCACAGCCCGGCTGCAGCAGCATCGCTGCCCCGTTCCAGCGGAGCGCACAGGGCTTGTCCGCGCCGCCACGTCCGGAAAGAGTCTGCACAGCCCCGTCCCGTCCCGTCCCGTCCCGCCGCACCAGACCCTTGGTGCTGCTCACCGGAGAGGAGCCGGCCAAGAGGCGCTGAAGGACCGTCCTGGAAACAGCAGCCTGAGGCAGTTCCAGCCCGGCCAACCTCTGCGCAGGGCTCTACAGGCCAGGGGCTGTCCTGCTGCCAGCGCTCCCTCCCTGAGCCCAGGGTGCTGTAGTACAGCAGGGTCGCACAGCCGGGGAGCAAGGTGCTTAGGCAGCTGATGCCCGAGGCTTAGCTCCCCCCACCAGTCTGTGCAGAGGGGCAGGCCGGAGGCTGCCAACTCCCCCCGGCAGACAGGACCTCATCCCAGGCCACCCAGAGGGGAGGCAGCACTCAGACCGCCGCAGACACCTCTGTTACGTCCCCTGGAAGGATACTGATAGGGTATAGGGGTATGAATCTTCTTCTTAACGGTTTCTTGTGTCCCAAACTGCTGCCTGAATGATTAAACAGCCATGGAGCAAGGGAGGGCATGGGTGGGAGGCAGCGGGGAGGAAAGAGGCGTGGAAGCCAGTCCCTTCCTCGGTAGAAGGGCTCAAACAAAGGCCTCACAGGAGATCGAGCGAGAAGGTGCTCCCGGCCATAGCCAGGGGTCACGGAGGGAGAGGACCCCCAGCTATGCACAAGCAGATGAAGAAGCTTTTTTGTCATGCTGAGACTAGAAGCAAACGCTCCCAGCCTGACCCAACAGCAGGAATAGCTGCTGGAAGGAGCTGGTCCTGAAGCACTGCCACTCAATATAATCCTCCATGCAGAAGAAGAAGCAGCTGCTCTCCAAGCTTCTAAGCAGTGTCCAGGTACTGGCGTGTGCGCCCCGGGCCACTGGACCTCTGGACAGCTCACCTCACCTCAGTGGGAAAGGCAGAAGAGCCATCAGATGCCTGAAGGTGCAGGGTTGCACGTACACAAGCAGCAACTGCAAGAAACTGCTTGAGCCCAGGAGACATTTTTAGGAGCCTGGCTGCTGTGGAGCTCCCACATCCCTTGCCGGTCCTGCAGCAAGTCCGTGGCTTCCTGAGGGAGGGTGGATGGCTTTGGAGACCTGGAATCACCTCCCTGCTCTTCCTGCTTCATACAGCAGGTAAGAAACACCTCCATCTCTATTCTGCTGCAGAAGAATAGACAGTGACCTCTTTCTTCCTGAGGGTCAGGGGCGGGGGGGAGAAATCTCCCATATTCACAGGGGGTCTAGTAAAGACCCAGAGAATTTGTGCTTGTGGGGCTGAGGATTAGCAGCAGGCGGCACGGTGCACTTTGGCTGCCAGCGCACAGTCTCACGCAAGCACTCTGCCGAAGAAAAGAGCGTTCATTTCCGTGTACCACCTCCATCCGCCGGAGCACAAGGCCTGACAAGATACGAGAGCTCGCATGAAGGCGTCAGTGTCTTCACCAAGAGTACTCGTAGGTCCTGCCCTGACTCTGCCCTTCCCCAGCGACAGAGGACGGCACCCCAGCAGCCACACTGTCAGACAGTGCTGATCGGGCATCCGCTCGTGCAGGCCCAGACTGTGCCCCAAGAGACTGGAAGAAGGCTGAGCTGCCAAGTGCAACATGTCGCCTTGTAAAACAGGTACTGTCTCTGGGTACACTCTTCTTAACCAGACCCCAGATTGTAAATAGTCTCTTCCAGACTAACACGTCTCACATTTGTGTTGTATAAAAGGGCTGGGTTTGCAGTAGGGAACTCAGAACTGTGTCACGATGCAGTCTAAACCAGAGGTTTTCACAAAGAAAATCGGTATATTGGTCTGGTAGTCACCTAGTTTGTCCCCGTCGAGGAAGTAATGGAGGCAGGGGAACCCACCCATTTGGCGGGAGGGTGTACCGAGACTTTCAGAGGCCTTTGAACAGGGAGTGAAGCTGCCACAAAGCAAAGTATTGTGACTTTGAAAAGGCAACAAGGCGGCAGTGGACGAAGAATAGGACTGACCCATCAGCCCTTCACGAAGTCCCAGCTGCTCGTTGATCTTATCATGGACGTGGTAAGCATGGTGAGGAGAGCTGTGTGTCACAGGTGACAAAGTTATTCAAGCAGGATCAGGGGGACCCGGATCAGGAACGGGTGTTGTGACAGCCAGAAGAGCCCTGTGTTGGTAAGCACACAAGCGCTCTTGTGCTCACAGGGAACAACACGAAAGCTCACCCTGTCCCCGACTGAGCGTGCAGTTACTACCTCAACCCAAGAGAGGGTCTCAGACCACTGCCTGGATCTCGGTGGAGACTGCTACGGCTCAGGAGAGGTGTGGAGAGCTGGGGCTGTTGAGTACCTTTACGCCGGCGGTCACACTCTTTGTTGCAGCTGCAGCACCGAACCTCACTCCAAGCTTTGCTGCTTCTTACCACCAGTTTCCCTACGTGCCTCTCCCCTCTCAGGAAGTGCGGCAACTGCTGGAAGCAAGTTCAAAACACAGACTGTTGACTCCGCTGGCTGATCCAGCAAGCAACTGATCTTGTCTCCACAGACACCTGCATGATGGAGACACTAACGGAGCTTGGGGACAGAAATAGTCACTTTAGGGTATAATTCACTTGATGCCAGCAAAACAGACAAAAGGAGGCATTTCTTCTTCACGTGGTTCTTCGACAGATAAGAGATCTGTGGAACACCTTGCCCCAGGATGTGGCTGATGCCAAGTTTCTCTCTCCCTTCTGGTGGACTCCAGGGGAGACTAGATAAGGTCACAGAAGAGGAGTTGGTCAAAGGTTACTAAATATGCAGAAGCAACACCTGGCTCAGAAAGCCCCTGAAGTGCAGCTGGTTGGATGCTAGGGAAGTGTCATTTTAGAAAATACTGCACAGGTTGTGCTCTCTGACTCCTCCCTGGACAATTGCTTTTGGCCAGGGCATCAAGATAGGATGCTAGTGCAAACTGCGTTATAGCTTCTGATGCCTCCTTTTGACAGAAATCATCTTTCTCTCCTTTAATTGTGGAAAAAGCCCGCAGCAACCATTCTGGCTTTCATCTGAGATGGTTGGTAAAACAAACCCTATTGTCCATCTCCAAGGGCCTTGGCTGGTGCAGTCAGGAGAAACATTAGGTAAAAGAGAAGGTGGGCACATTTGGCCTGACAAATCCTCTTGGACCTGGGCAGAGCAGCCCACAGAGTCAGGTCCACATGGGCACATGCTTGTGCAGAAGGATAAGCATTCTTCATGGCTCCAGAGCAAGCACAGTGCTAAAAGACAGCTAATAGGCAGCAGCGAATGAACAGCGGTAGCAAGACATATTTCCTTCCATCAGATGAGCCAGTCACAACAGGGCAAGTCTTAGAGATAAGATTTCTCGGTATCAGAAGTGGCCACTGTCTGGGACAGTTCATATGAGTCCCTCGGGAGGAGAGAATGTGGGCTTAGCTATAGAGGAGCCACGGAGGGAGATCAAGCACAATGCAGTTCATCTCCCCGTAGCCTGGGAAGATGTGGTCATACAGACAGCTGGTTTTGGCCGGGGCAGTTCTGTCCCCGAGGAGACGTTCAGAGCAGAAGTGAGATCGCACTGGGCTTTTGACTCAGCACAGAGGCCTGGGAGCACCGGAGGAGCACCAAAGCCCCAGTAACCCACAAAGGCAGCGGGGAGGCAAAATGCCCTGGTTGTCCTGCTGAGGGATGAGGTTCAAGGGGTACCTGAGTGAGGGAAACAGTCTTCTGAGGGACGAACAAGGCAGGGCAAGGAAAAGACCCGGGCTTACCCAGGAGAGGCTAAAGGGGGGATGGAGAGCAAACAGCCAAGCACTGCAAGCAGCAGCAGAGATTTCTCAGCACGCATTGATGCCAGGAAGCCTGCGAGACAAAGGTGGATCTTGCGGGTGACCAGGGGAGACAGCTCTCAGGACAGGCCATCAGAGCAAGCCAGCAGTGGGCTTGTCTCAGTCTCGCTGTGGAAGGGACACCTCAAGCCCCGTGCTGCAGGAGCTGAGGTGGAAGAGAGCAAGGGCTGCAGCTGGCTGGGAAATACACAGCAACAAGTCACCGAGGCTGGTGCCTGCACACTCCGGGGAGCGCCCGCAGCTCTCAAAGGCGAGGGCCCCGCGGCCCCGCCACGGCCGCGGGAGCCGCCCCCGGCCAGCACCGAGCGGGGCCCCGGGAGCGCGGCCGCCGCCTGCCCGCGCCGTCGGGCAAAGCCGGTGCCGAGGCCGGGAGCGCGGCGGGCGCAGCCGCGCGGGGCAGCGGACCGAGAGGAAGGGGAGTGGGGCTCCGGGCGGGGCGGGGAGCGGGGCGGCCGCCTGGGCGCGGGAGCTGCCCCGCGCGGCGCGGGCTCGGAGCGCGGCAGCACGGTAACGCCGGGAGGGCGGCGGAGCCCGGCCCGGGGCGGGCCGCGGGCGAGCGGGGGAGCCCCCAGCCCCGCCGTCCGCCCGGGACGCGGCATCGTGCCGGGGACGAGGCGCAGCCCCGCGACACAGCGGCACCGACGGGACCGGGACCGGGACCGGGACCGGGACCGGGACGGGCGGGGGGGGGCTGCGCGCTGTCCGGCAGCCCGGGGCGGCGCGGCGCCCGGCTGCCGTCCGCCTTGCTCGCCCCGGGCCGGGTGCCAGGACCTCGGAGAGCTCCGCGCCGCCGGGCCGGCTGCGGCTCCGGGCGCCCGCGCCGCTCCCGTCCTGCCGGGCGGTCCGTGCCCCGCCGGGGCGGCCGCCCCGACCGGCGGCTCCCGCGGCTCTTCCGCCCCGCGGCCCGGGCACGGCGAGCGGAGTTTGCCTCCCGCCCGCCAAAGTTGCGGGCGCTGCGGAGCCAGCCCGGAACGGCGGGGAACCGGCCCGGTCCTCCCGGCCCGGCCCGACGGGACAGAGCGGGGGCGCAGCCGCGGGCAGGTCCCGCCGCCACGGCCCATCGCGGCCCCGCCGTCCTGCCCGCCGCGCCCCGGTCCCCAGCGCCCCCGGCTCCGTGGCTCCTGACCTGGCGAGCTCGGGGGCCCGCGGTGCCGCCCGCCCGTAGCCGCCGCCGGGGCAGCGGGGAGAGCCCGGGCAGGGGGCAGCCGGGCGGCGCTGCCCGCCGGGGGGCCCCTCGGGGCCGCGGGAGTCCCGGGCGAGGCGGGCCGGCGCCGCGCTTACCTGCCAGGCCGGGGAAGGGGTCCGGGAAGTGCAGCGGCGGCTCGGGCGGCCCCTTGTCGCGCCCCGGGGGCAGCTCCTCCGCCTCCAGCCCCTCGGCGCCCCGCCGGCAGCCGGCGTCGGGGTTCGCGCGCGGCGGGGGCAGCTCCTGCGGCGGGTAGAAGCCGTCGGGGGGCTCGGAGAAGCTGGGCAGGGCCGTGGTGAGCGCCACCATGGAGGGCACGGCCTGGCCCAGGCTGGCGCAGAAGGTGTTGGTGAGGCGGCCGGCGAAGGAGGCCAGCGGCGCCAGCGGCGGCAGCCCCGACTGCAGGGGCGCGTGGGACAGCGCCTGCGGCAGCACCAGCGGCCGGTACGGCATGAACATGGGGTACCCGGTGTAGAGCAGGTGCCCGGAGCGCGGCGGCGGCGTCCCGATGAGCGAGTCGATGGAGAAGGCGGTCCCCTGGCCGCTGGGTCTCTGCATGGCGAGCGGGCGCCGCCGGCTCAGCCGGCACCAACTTTCCGGCGAGCTCGGGCCGCCGCCAACTCGCCGCGCCGCCGCCGCCGCCGCCGCCGCCGCCGGGCCCCGCCGCTGCCGCGGCCCCGGCCCCGGCCCCGGCCCCGGCCCGCGCCCGCCGCCTCCCGTGGGCTCCGGCGCCCGGCGAGAGCTGCCGCCCGCCCGCCCGCTCGCTGGCTCGGCGCGGCGGAGTGGAAGCGCGCTCGGAGCCGCCCGCCCGCCCCGCCGCGGGGGGGCCGGGCCGGGCCGCGGAGGGGAGGGGAGGGGAGGGGAGGCGGGCGGGGGTGTCGCCCTCTGCTCTCATCCATCTTCCGCACATCACGGTCGAGTTCCTCCTTCAGCGCCCGCTCCGGCGGGGCAAGGCTCCCCGCTCCCCCCGGCGCGGCCGGCCCCTGGGAAGGCACCTCCCCCTCCCGCCTCATCAGCTGTTATTAATGGTGATTGATGATTAGCAATTACGGGGCCAGCACAAGGGCGCTTTTGTGGGGACGGGACGGGGCCGCGCCGCGCGGCGCATCCGTCCTCGGGCCGCCCCCGGGCCCGGGACAACGGCCGGGGCCGGCCGGGCCCGCTCCGCCCCGGCCCCGCCGCCTCCCGCAGCCGGCCCGCCCCGCCGCCTCTGACGGCTCCTGACGGCCGAGCCCGGCGGGGAGCGGCCTGGGGCCGCCGGCGCCGGGCGGGCTCGAGCGCCCCGACGGACCGGCCCTGGCCGGGCGCGGCCCCGCCGCTCCGGGACCGCCGTGCTGTGCCGGAAGACCGCCCGCCTTCGTCCCGGGCGCGGGGCGGGGGCCGCCGCCGGGCAGGGTCCGGCCTGCCCCCTTCCAGCCCCCGGAGCCGCGGCGGCGGGCTCGGAGCGGGGTCTCTGTGGGACGGACGGGCGAGGGCGCCGGGAGAGGCCGCGGGGCTGCCCGGAGACGCGCCGGGCCGGAGTGGGAACGGGGGCAGGGAGGCTTCCCCGGCCCCCCTTGCTGCTCCCCCGCGGCCCCGGCGCCGTGCACCGCGGGGCGGGGCGGGGGGGGCTCCCGGTGCCCGGCTCCGTCGGGCAGGACCAGGCAGGCGGCGCGGAGCCCCGGCTGAGCGGGGCCGCGGCCCGGGGCGCCGGGGGGAGCGCCTGCCCAGGCGGCTGCAGGCTGCCCGGGGCTGGGGGCCCCTCGGCTGACCCACGCGCGGCCGGGCTGGCTGACCCACCCGCGCCGCGCCGCAGCTGCACAAAGGCTCTGCCCCTCCCGCCCGCGCACTCGTCGTGTGTCAGACATGTGCCCCGGCCCGGTGGGCCCTCCCGCACATCGCTCCATCTGCAGAGAGAGTGAGACTGGCGCCAACCGAGCGCTCCCGAACTGCGGCCGGAGCTCCACGGCTCCGCCTTGGCCCACTGTGTGTCCTGGGGAGCGCGTCCTGGCCCCGCGTGGGGAGTCCCCTCGCTGCAGCGGGGTACTTCTCCCCCGCAGCTCGGCAATTCCGCTGTGATCCTGCCTACGGGGCGATGCTCACTGGGCCCGTGATATGCTGAACGCTGAGCAGACTAAAGCCCTGCTTCAGAAGAGAACCAGCACCGGGATTACCACGTAAAGCACTCGGAAGCTGAGAAATGCCAGAGCTGAAGCGTTTGCAGGGGCACAGCTCCACGCCAGCCCTTGAGCTGTCACCCAGGGGTAGTCCTCCTCTCGGGACCCCTGTGTGTTCCTGTCTGCACTCCCCCTGTGAGCAGGGGTGCAGTACCTCTGGCCCCTACGCAAATGCACAGCTTTCTCCACCCCCCCCCCCCCTCCTACTCCGTCCCCAAGGAGGTCTGGGGCACTGTTTTGCTGCAGCCTTGAATCATCTGTTTTATGGGGGACATGATAGTCCAGCCACGGAGCTGGACACTTGAATCCTGGGTGGAGCATGTACATGAGGCCAAATGGGTCCGCCGGGCTGACAGTGGGGTACGCAGCCTTCCTCCGCTGAACAGGCACAGCCCCGATCCCCGGGATCCAGCTATGACATCAGTACCAAGGGCCTGCACAGAGCCTCCTCTTTCTTTCATCGCTTTTATGCCTTTCGCTGTGGCACATCCTTGCAGTCTCAAGGAAATACCCCTCCGCAGCGAGAGCTGCCCTACCCCCAGCCAGGGAAAAAGAGGTGTGGAGAAGTCGATGTTAAAATAATCATCCAGACTCAAATATTGAATGGTAAAACCGAGGCCCGGCAAGAGGGATCCCTCTCAGCACTCTGATGCAGACAGCTCCCACTAACCGACGGCCCTTGGATCACCGAGGAAGAGCCGCGCGTGTTTGTCGGGCATGGGCCATTCAGCCCCTAGTCTAGGATGAGGGCCCAGATTTGAGGCTGGGAAGGAGGCTGGCAGTGACCAGCTTTTGGATGAATCCCACCTTAGGAATCAGCTGTGACATGGTAAGGGGCACGCTCAAGGTCCACGGGTCAGCGTCCATGTTCTATCTGTCCTTGGCCCAGCTCTCCTGTCTTATCCACCAAATCCTCTGTGGGAAAGGAACCTTCAGGTTGGAGGCATCTTCATGCACGCAGCTTGGGTTCATTCCACTGCTATCAAAGCACGTTAGACCATGGAGAAAATGAAAACACAGCTATGTGTAAGTTACGGGATCTCAAGGCCTGTACTCAAAAGGGTCCAAATCAAGGCCATGCAAGCAACCTCCTAACTCCTGAGCAATTGCAATCTGATCGGTTGTTCAATGAACCTTTTACATGTAACCCTCAACCCACACCTCACACCCTCACATAAGTTAGCAAGATATTTGAGAGCAACAGCAACTGCTATCTTCAGCGACCTGCTGGGGAAACTGAGAAAGCTGGGGAAAGAACTACAGCTCCCACAAGGAAGGATGACGGCCCCTGCCCAAAGCAGCAGGTCCTTCCTGAACCCAGTGACACAAGCTCCCATACCGACCTCTGCAAACCAATAGCTTGCACCCTGCAAGTTCCTACGTGTGTCTCCAAGATTAAGGTTCTGCTTACCTGATCGTACACTTGCATCACCTGCAGCCCCTGTCTCTCTTCAAACACTGAGTCTCGGCTCAATGCCAGGAGCAGCAAGGGCCGGCTGCTCCGACAGGGAAGGGAAGCCAGGAAGCAAGAGTTGCAGCAAGGCAGGCAGGGCAGTGCTTTCTCTGACAAGGGCGCAGTCCCGCAGGACTCAGGGAAGGCAAGCAGAGCAGACGTGGTGACAGTAGCCAGGTCACCAATAGTCCGGTGATCACCCAGCAAGTCCCGCTCTCCAAGTGGTGAGGCAGGTCCAAGGCCAAGAGCCTGAGCTTAAAAGCAGCTCCTCAGCCAAAGAGGGGCAGGGTCTTGCTGAGGTTCCCCAAGGCCAGACAGCTGCCTCACGTAAGTTGGCCCTGGCCCCAAAGAGCCGAACCCCCAGGAGGAGGGGAATGCGCTCGGGGCCCTGACAGCTTACTCCACTCGGGTTTACTTTGTCTCATGAGACTTTGCAGTAAAGTAAGGTAGAAATTCATTTGCCATATTGTAAAGCAAAGACCCAGAGAAGAAAAGGTTGAAGGACTGGGGAAAAAAAAGGGTTGCAAGCAAAATAAAGCAAATATTGTACTATTATACCCTAGTGCGTACATTGAACAAGACACAGATGGAGAGCTCCCACAGCCACCATCCTTGCAGGGTGAGCCAAACTGGAAGGGTGAGGGTCCAGGCTGCACACGATAACTCTACCACCCCTTAAACCTCCAGGGGCTTTCCCAATTTCTGTAGCCTATATCTAATCCTCTACAGTTTCTCACTGTCTAGTGGAAATGCAGTTTCCATGGCTTCCACTTGAGGCTCAGACCTCCGCTGTTCCGTGTGCTCCCTGGGTGTTTCTCCCTCCCCACACGCCTTCTCTGCGGGGAGCCACTCTATTCCGCTTTATCGGGCTCCATCCCCCACTCGCAAGTAGCTGGCATGTTCCCTTAACGCGCCTGGAGATACACCATCCAACACACCAGGTACATGAGGAACATTAATTGTACGTGCAATCTGTAAAGCCCCTGGTCTCATTGCACTCTCAGCCGTTGACAGAGACCTCTCAGGACCTTGCTGGGTACATTATCAGACATTGAGCTAAAAAAGAGTCTCAGGAGGAGACCTGCTCTCTCCTTTCCGTTTTGGGGTTGCTGGGTCACAGGTCCATGTTTATCAGCCTCAGCACTTGGTCCCGAGTCTCACCGGGCTGGGCCCCGAGCACTGAGTTCAAGTCCAGTCTCTGCAAGCAGTGCCCTTGTGCGATTGCAGACCAGCCTGTCCTGTCTCCCCCAGCATGTCACTGCCTGAGCTCGCCCTCCTTCCTCCGTCTGCCTGTGCTTCCCACCCCTCTTCTTGTCCGTTTTCCGCATTAGAACTGCTGAAGCTTCTTCCTCCTTTTCTGTTCCTTGCTGCAGACACGTGAGCATGGAAAAAAACCCGTTTGCTTGCATTTCTGGAGTCAGTAGGCAAGGCTGGAAGGTGTCCTGCTCAACACTTGATGCTGGACACAGTGTCTATGCTCAAACGATACATGGCCTGTCCGGTCAGCACGGAGGGTCCGGCGTAACTTCAAACTGCTCAGCATGGGCAGACGCTTCCTGGGAGAAAACAATCAGCCTCTAAAAATGCCCTTGCTTGGTACATGCAAAATGGGGTCCTCAGAGGCTGGTAATTTAGGAAAAGTCGATCCCGAGCTATCGGGCAGAAGAAGACCAGCTCTCCTTCCTGCCCTGTAGCTGCTGCTCCAAGGTGGGGCATCTAGAGCATATTCCTGGTACACAGGCTGTTGGTTAAGTAGAGGCCAATTAATTTTTGCTTTAGCTGTAACGGGAAAAGTTTAGTCTGAGACACGCACACAGCATGGCAAACCGCAACCGCAACAGTTAAAGTTTAATAACTGACTGGCGAATGAAAACAGGTCTTTCTAATGGAAACTGCTATGCAACCTTAACTTTATGCCTCCACCTGCTCCACTTACAATCTCTACACAGAATCTAGCACAACAGGACTAAATCTAGTCACGGCCTCTAGGCATTCCTGCAATGTAGCTATTAAACATAATAAAAGCAAGGGTAACGTTGCAAAATTATTTACGCAGAGTTGGGAAAGTCTAGAGAATGGGCTGGCTGTGATGTTGTGTTAACGGAAGCTAGGTTCATATCGGGCACATACTCTGCTATTGGACTATACCCATGAAGTGGCCCAAGTGAAACAAACCTGGCTTGAGCCATCGGGCTCCGTGGGCACACTCAGCCTGGTGGGTAACAGCTAATGTGCAAGTCCTGCCCCAGCAGGCAACCTGGGTGCCAGGAGCACCTGGGTGCTTACATCTGGCCTCTGCAAATACAGTCCCACAGGCTTTCAGCCCACTGTCGAGCTGCCCCATGTGATTCTGCTTCAGCTTCCTACAGCAAAACCTGTCTGCAGCAGCTGAGGAGACACCCTCTCATGCCTGGGGAACATATTTTAGAACTAGCCCTGGAAGAGCTGTAGCTGGAGCAAGAAGAATCCAGGATCCTCAATAACAGAAAGAGCATTCCCAGGGAATGCTAGGGAAGTGATCGTGCCCCTGTACTCGGCGCTGGTGAGGCCATACTTCGAATCCTGTGTTCAGTTTTGGGCCCCTCACTCCAAGAAGGACATTGAGGTGCTGGAGCGTGTCCAGAGAAGGGCGACGGAGCTGGTGAGGGGTCTGGAGCACAAGTCTGATGAGGAGCGGCTGAGGGAGCTGGGGTTGTTCAGTCTGGAGAAGAGGAGGCTGAGGGGAGACCTCATCGCTCTCTACAACTGCCTGAAAGGGGGTTGTGGTGAGGTGGGTGTTGGTCTCTTCTCCCAAGGGACAAGCGACAGAACAAGAGGAAATGGCCTCAAGTTGCACCAGGGGAGGTTTAGGCTGAATATTAGGAAAAATTTATTTACTGAAAGAGTGATCAAGCATTGGAAGAGGCTGCCCAGGGAGGTGGTGGAGTTACCATCACTGGAGGTGTTCAAGGAATGTGTGGATGTGGTGCTGCAGGACGTGGTTTAGTGGGCATGATGGTGTTGGGTTGATGGTTGGACTTGATGATCTTACAGGTCTTTTCCAACCTTAACGATTCTATGATTCTGTGAAAATGTTCTTAGAGCTCATTAGCAACAGCATTGACATGACAGAGCTAGCTCACCCCCCCCGTGACTACCAGTAACGTGGGATCCTTCGCACGCCACCTTGCCTCCCTGCTGCCTTTCAGCATAAGCTCGGAGTCATCCTCAACGGACGACAGTTTAGCCAGCCCAGAGGAAGGCAGCCACGCTGGCCCTTGCCAGGCAAGTCCATGAGCAGCTCAACCTCAGGCAGGACCCAGGATGAATTTGTGCAGATTCTGTGGGCAGCGTGGCTGTCTGCTACTGGGGTCCCCTGGGACAGGGGCGAAGACACAGTGCTGGGAGCTGGGAGCTTCACCACCTAAACCTGGTACTAGACATAGCCCCAGCAGCAAATGTTGCTGCTCCCCCAGACCTGTTGGCAGGTCCCCGAGACCCCGTGCCCTGCAGGAACAGGCTGCTCAGCAGACGCAGAGCCGTGAGCATGGGGATGCAGGCAAATTACCAAGGTAGTAGGATCTGCAGGCAAGCTGCTGGCAGTGATTATAGTGATTATACATCCCGGGTAATATGTTGCACTTATCCTGCTCCAGCCTGCTTGAGGAGCAGCAACGCACAAACAGAGTAAGTACAGAGGGGTCAGCCTGATGGGACAGGTCACAGGCACCACTTCAGCTGGAAGCTGGGTTGAGCCCTTCAGCCCACTCGCAATACAGATGAGAGTTCACCTTGGAAGATGGCACTGTTCCCTGACTTGTCTGCACCTGGCAAGTGTCTCTCATTGTCATTTCTTTACTCCTGGATAAGGTAGGAGCCTTTCACACACCTCTTTGAGGATTGTTCTGTTTAGGAGAGCTAACACCTCCTTCACTCCTGCGTTTTGATCCTGCTCTGGGAGAGTGATATTAGCCAAACACTTCAAATAATTTACTGGGCTCCCGAGGCACAGGGCTGGCTTATATTGGCACCATTGAGGTACTGTCGCATTTCCATTCTGGCACTGGGTGCTGCTGAAAGTTCTTGGTTTCTTTTGGCTTGTGTTTGTACAGCAGACCAAGACTGGGCATGCTTGGCAACATTCCCAAAGCAATGCCCACACTTGCAAAGCTGTCTTCAGTTCCTCTGGATAAGGTCTCCTAGGAGCATCAACATGTCCATTCCATCTAGCTCCTCAACTGCAGCATGGCTGTTCCCCACGGTGATCACAGACATTGTTCAGGAAGCATAACTGGCATCAGACAGAGAGAGAGAGAATGGGGAGAAGAGAGAAAGAGAAGGACAGAACGAGAGAAAGAAAGCCAAGCAAGTGTGAGATCTCCAGAGGGAAACCATCACTGGAAAGTCATCAGCTTCATGAAAAGAAAACTGCTCAGGGCAGTGCAGAGTCCTCAGCAGGCTGGGACCCAGTTTGTAAGATGGCCTGCCTGGCACATTGTCAGCCCCTGGCTGCAAGAAAGGGGTGAGGGGACAGGAATATCACTGCATAATGTGCCCTTTGGAGGTCACCAAGGAGGCTTTGCAAGGGGGCGATGCCAGAGGACAGATGCACCCAAGCGCTAAGGTTGTGCACGTTGCCGTCAGCCAACATAGGTCTATCTGGCCCATGAGCAGATGGTCTCTTCCAGGAGCCAGGCCTGATACCTCTTGCACTTGTAGCGTAGAAGCAGCTCTCCCCAAGTGCACTGCTCTGCCCCAGCAGTTACATGAGCATGCCATGACATCCGTCATCCGCAGGTCACTATATGGACGTGTGTTTCACGACTACCTGACAGAAGCAAAGAGCCTATAAGAAGAGGTGATGTTCTCAGAGTGCAGGATGCAGGATTCAGAGCAGAACGGGTTGTGCAACACAATCCACAACACAGGCTGGTACATGAGTAATGCTGATACACCTGTCTTCAGCTGGCAATAGAGTACTTACTGGCTTATCACAAGATGCAGTGGCCTTAATTTCTACAGCACCATCATCTAGAGTGGACTCAGTGTACAAGAACAGTCCTGCTAGTCCTGGGTCCTGCATTACGAAGAAGAGGGCTCTCTTTGTTCAGTCACAGAATCACAGACTGGTGGAGGCTGGAAGGGACCTCTCGAGGTCATCTTGTCCAACCCCCCTGCTCAAGCAGGGTCACCTACAGCCAGTTGCCCAGGACTGCTGCCAGACAGGTTTTGAATATCTCCAAGGAGGGAGATTCAACAAACTCTTTGGGCAACATGTCCCAGTGCTCGGTCTCCCTCACAGTGAAAACGTGTTTCCTCATGTTCAGACAGAGCCTTCTGGGTTTCAGTTTGTGCCCATTACCTCTGGTCCTGTCACTGGGCACCATCAAAAACAGCCTGGCTCCATCTTCTTTGCACCCTCCCTTCAGGTATTTATATACGCTGATGAAATCCCCCTGAGCCTTCTTTTCACCGGGCTGAACAGTCCCAGCTCTCTCAGCCTTTCCTCACAGGACAGGTGCTTCAGGTAATTTTTCCATGGCTAGATACTGTTATTTTGTCACCACTCAGTTTTCTCTTCTTCAGAATATACAGCTCCAGGTCCTTGAGGCTCTTTTTGTTGATCATTTTCTTGTCTTCTTACCATTCTTGATGTCCTCTGCCCCCACCGCAGACCCACTACGCTGTGGTCATCGCACCTCCGGAAGAGAAGACCAAAGTAGCACTTTTTTGCAGATCGGGTTCTGATCCATGCATGCCATGACAGCTATGCCTTTTCTGTGCAGCATGTGGCTGGTCATGGGCAGTACGTGGCATGTTTGTTCCTGCACATCTCAGCTTGCACCATCGCTGGCAGGTCAGGCCCCAGTAAGGTTTTGCAGCTGGGCTCCGCTGGTTCTAGGGGAGAACCTGGTATTTGGCCTGCTGGCCTTAGCTGCAGCTGGGGCCGCAACCCCAACCAGCACAGTGTCTTCTGCAGATTAAATAAGGCTAATGTCTATTCCTTCATGCAAGTCTTTAACAACTCTAGAAGAGTGCTAGATGCAGGACAGACCTCCAGGTAACACCCTCTATGCATTGCTGCGGTTTGACTACTGATAACTAACTCTGAATAGGGTTTTCTGACTAGTTATGCTCTCACCTAATAGTAGTTCACTCTCTACTGTCTTTTCTGAATTTCCTTCTGAGAACATCATGTGAAAGAGCATGAAATTAAGACATTTAAGACACACAACATCTGCTCCTTCTGTCCCTTTCCCACAGGCCCTTTGGCCTGATACAGAAGGAAGTAAGGTTGGTCTGACCAACTTTGCATGTGTCCAGGCACTTACGAATTCATACAATCACAGAATGGTTTGGGTTGGAAGGGACCTTTCAAGGTCATCTAGTCCAACCCCCCTGCCACGAACAGGGACATCTTCAACTAATCAGGTTGCTCAGAGCCCCGTCCAACCTGACCTTGAATGTGTCCAGGGATGGGGCATTGACCACCTCTCTGGGCAACCTGTGCCACTGTTTCACCACCCCCAGTGTAAAAAAATTTCTTCCTTATATCTAGTCTGAATCTACTCTCTTTTAGTTTAAAGCCATTACACCTTGTCCTATCACAAAAGGCCCTACTAAAAAGTTTGTCCCCACCGTTCTTACAGGCCCCCTTTAAGTACTGAAAGGCGGCAATAAGGTCTCCCCTGAGCCTTCTCTTCTCCAGGCTGAACAACCCCGACTCTCTCAGCCTTACTTTCCAGGAATCGAAGAAGGCTGTCCAGGCACAGGGCCGAATTTAAGAAGTCATAGGCTACTATCAAACACGTGCTTGTGTTTGGCCCAAGCCCACGTGGCTCAGAAGCCCAAGGGACGCCTTGCAGCTAGGAGCACAGTGCTTGGAGGCGGGTGGGTGGCGCGGACGTGAGCAGCATCGCTGACACCTGGTGAGGAGCCAGAGGAACGGAGCGGGGGCTGACAGGCCCCGGAAAGTGCTTTTGAGCAAAAGGGGTGTGCTCCCCCAGGTTTCACCTGCAGAACGTGGTACCTCAGGAGCATCAGCATCTGCTGCAGCGCATCTGGATGGAAACAGAAGTGCAGGAAGGATTTGGAGTCATGTTCCTAACGGTGAAGTGCCAGAAGCACTTGGCACTGGGAGAGCTGCTGTAGGGTCAAATCAGCCACTGGAGTGAGCCCAGCAGAGCTCTGCACGGGGCTGCACAAAGAGCGGCTGTGTTGCTGCGTGGGGTTGCAGCTTAGGGCAAACACTGAGGCTCCTACTGCCATGAGTCAGAGATCTGATATGAGGCAGAGATCCCTCCTCAGGTGGGATCACTGCTACACAACTTAGACACCCACAAGTCTATGGGGCCGGATGGGATCCACCCAAAGGTACTGAGGGAGCTGGCGAAGTGCTCACCGAGCCACTTTCCATCATCTACCAGCAGTCCTGGCTAACTGGGGAGGTCCCAGTCGACTGGAAGTTAGCAAATGTGATGTCCAACTACAAGAAGGGCTGGAAGGAGGATCCAGAGAACTACAGGCCTGTCAGCCGGACCTCGGTGCCAGGGAAGGTTATGGAGAGGTTCATCTTGAGTGCCATCATGTGGCACGTACAGGACAACCAGGCGATCAGGCCCAGCCAGCATGGGGTTATGAAAAGCAGGTCCTGCCTGACTAACCTGGTCTCCTTCTGTGACAAGGTCACCCACGGAGTGGATGAGGGAGAGGCTGTGGATGCTGTCTGCCTGGACTTTACTAAAGACTTTGACACCGTTTCCCACAGCATTCTCCTGGAGAAACTGGCTGCTCATGGCTTGGACGGAGGCACTCTTCACTGGGTGAACAACTGGCTGGGTGGCCGGGCCCAAAGGGCTGTGGTGAATGGAGTGAAATCCAGTTGGCGGCCGGTCACAAGAGGTGTTCCCCAGGGCTCAGTACTGGGGCCAGTCTTGTTTAATATCTTTATCGATGATCTGGGCGAGGGGATCTGGGCGAGGGCACCCTCAGCAAGTTTGCAGACGACACCAAGTTGGGCGGGAGTGTTGATCTGCTGGAGGGCAGGAAGGCTCTGCAGAGGGATCTGGACAGGCTGGATCCATGGGCCGAGGCCAATTGCGTGAGGTTCAACAAGGCCAAGTGCCGGGTCCTGCACTTGGGTCACAACAACCCCACGCAACGCTACAGGCTTGGGGACGAGTGGCTGGAAAGCTCCCCCGCAGAAAAGGGCCTGGGGGTGTTGGTCGACAGCCGGCTGAAGATGAGCCAGCAGTGTGCCCAGGTGGCCAAGAAGGCCAACGGCATCCTGGCCTGTATCAGAAATGGTATGGCCAGCAGGAGTAGGGAGGGGATCGTGCCCCTGTACTCGGCGCTGGTGAGGCCGCACCTCGAATGCTGTGTTCAGTTTTGGGCCCCTCACTACAAGAAGGATATTGAGGTGCTGGAGCGTGTCCAGAGAAGGGCGACGGAGCTGGTGAGGGGTCTGGAGCACAAGTCTGATGAGGAGCGGCTGAGGGAGCTGGGGTTGTTCAGTCTGGAGAAGAGGAGGCTGAGGGGAGACCTCATCACTCTCTACAACTGCCTGAAAGGGGGTTGTGGTGAGGTGGGTGCTGGTCTCTTCTCCCAAGTGACAAGTGATAGGACAAGAGGAAATGGCCTCAAGTTGCGCCAGGGGAGGTTCAGGCTGGATATTAGGAAAAACTTCCTCACTGAAATGGTTGCAAGACACTGGAACAGGCTGCCCAGGGAGGTGGTTGAGTCCCCATCCCTGGAGGTATTTAAAAGCCGTGTGGATGAGGCGCTGAGGGACAGGGTTTCGTGGTGGACTTGGTAGTGTTAGGTTTACAAGGATCTGAAAGGGCTTTTCCAACCTAAATGATTCTGTGATTCTATGATTCTAAGTGTCATGGGGCAGCTCTGTGAGGTCCTCCTGTGCTGGCAGACTGGTGAGAGGAGGGAGTTTGCCTTTGTGTGTCACATCCAGCCTTGAGGTCCTTTGGGGATCCACAAACACCGCCGAGTCCCACAGGGTGCTCAGTGCTTCCAAACGGCTGAAGTCTCAAAGCTAAAGCTTGTGAGAGAAGTTGAATTAAGAGCAAATATTTAAATAAAATTGTAAACTAGGATCACCATTTATTTCTGATTGTCTTTTTCAGAAACCAGCACGGGCAGCAAATCCAGAGCAAGGAAGCTGACAGAGCGAGTACAAACCAGTAGTTACGAAACGCAGGAAACTGAGGGGAAGTCAGAGACATCAATGAGGTATCAGTGAAGTGACAGCGCTATTAAGGGACACATGAAGCTGTTTCATCACCCTGGGGCCAAACACAGCCCCAGTGGTGACAGAAGCCAGTTGTAGAGCAGTGTGGAAGAGTGACAAGACCATGGATCATTGGTCTGTAATTAAGCAGTCTGATCTCTTTGGGAGTTGGGCTAAGCACCATGCAGGATGAATTATGGTCTGGGCTGGGGCAGATCTTCTGGTGATTTTTAAAAAAGGCAGAGATGAGAAATCTACATCCACCATGATAAGCTATTCTAAGATGCAATTAACTAGTAGATTAATTACCCTTGCTATTAAAAATGTGTCTCATTTCTAATATGTGTTTGCCCAGCTTTAATTTCCATCCACCGGATCTAGTTTTACCTCTAAGCGTCAGTCAGAAGAACTGGCAATGCTGAATAAACTCCGCAGCCTGCCCCTCAGAAAGTTCCCTAAGGCGCAGCTGAGGACCAGCAACGGATGCCAGCACGGCAAAGGAGGGTGTCTTTAGCCCGCGTGCCCGCAGTGCTTCATGGAAGAGTGCTGTCAACGCTTCCTGCCCTCTAAATCCAGGACTAAAGAACTGGGGCCTACAACTGCACACAGGACTCCGAAGATGGTGTGTCCAACCACCACCTCCCCGAAATTCCCGCTGCCAGGAATCAGTGGCAATCCATAACTCACTCATGGCTCTTCTCTGAACCCTCTCCAATTTCCCAATTGTTTCGAAATGTCAACCCCAGAAGCAGAAATCCAAAGAACTGCACTCGCTGGGCACCTGCCCCAGGTTTCTGTGTGTACACATGCGTTCTGCGTAATGAAAACCAAGAACTCAATAAATATTTCTGCTCTGTATTTGAAACAACGAGGGATAATATTGGTATTTTACAGTGGTAATGAAATACTTTCTATTCCATCAGTAGTTAAGGAAGATGCTAAAGAGAACCTGTCTAAGCAACAATTTTTATAATCTGCAGGAGGATAACTTACATCCAAGAGCATTTAACTGGTTGATGAGTTCACTGAACCATTGTTTTTTTTCTTTATAACAAATCACGGCACACTGGGGAACTTAAGATAACTGGGGGGAAAAAAATCCAATGTCTTGCCGGTATTTAAATGTGTTCACATGGATATCCCAGAAACTACAGAGCAGTTAGTTCAACATACACTCCAAGCAATCACAGACAAGCAGCCAAAGGATGACCTGGGTAAATTAGTAAAAGCTAGAACCCAAATTACTGTAATTCAAATTAATGTCATTTGAAACATTTGAAACTTTCAAATGATTTTTTACAATGTTTGTAATTCTACAAGTCTGATAGCGCTAACTACGTAGATATGGCATGCTTAGACTCCTGTAAGTCATTTGACTTAGTTCTGCATGACATTCTAATAAGAAAAATTAGCTGTATGCTGCAGTCAGTGTGATCAGTATTAACAGGGTTGAAAGAACTGGGTATCTGAGAAGACTTATTCTATATAGCCATTTGACAGATGTATTTCTAATTGTATTCTATTCAGGTATCAATGCTGTATGTTATTAGCAATCAGGGAGAAAATAAAAAACAATTGTTGGTAAAATTATTGGGGTAGATAAAAACGAATTGTTGGGATGGTAAAAGTAACAGGTGGCACTTGCCCAAGACAACCTAATCTGGATTGCTTGGGCCCCTCACTCCAAGAAGGACATTGAGGTGCTGGACCATGTCCAGAGAAGGGCGACGAAGCTGGTGAGGGGTCTGGAGCACAAGTCTGATGAGGAGCGGCTGAGGGAGCTGGGGTTGTTCAGTCTGGAGAAGAGGAGGCTGAGGGGAGACCTCATCGCTCCCTACAACTACCTGAAAGGGGGTTGTGGTGAGGTGGGTGTTCGTCTCTTCTCCCAAGTGATGAGTGATAGGACAAGAGGAAATGGCCTCAAGTTGCGCCAGGGGAGGTTCAGGCTGGATATTGGGAAAAATTTCTTTACTGAGAGAGTGGTGAAGCATTGGAAGAGGCTGCCCAGGGAGGTGGTGGAGTCACCATCACTGGAGGTGTTCAAAAAACATGTAGACATGGCACTGCGGGATGTGGTTTAGTGGGCATGGTGGTGTTGGGTTGATGGTTGGGCTTGATGATCTTAAAGGTCTTTTCCAACCTTAGTGATTCTGTGATTCTGTGACTCTGTGCTTGAAACACCACGTTCATGAAAAACCTGTTTTGTTACGTCTAAGTATAAGGTGCAAGATATAAGAAAGAAGAATGTGAGCTTCATTTTCAAACAGGGATGGCAATCCTGGACAGTAATGAGTCTGAAAAACATTTAGAGGTTGCAACATATGCCGTCTGACCACAAAACGTGCTGAATGGGAGGGCATCGCTGCCAAGGCTGTCCTCCTCCTGGACTGTGTAAATAATCAAGTAACGTCAAATATGAATCTAAAGCTCCTGAGGCATTTGTGTAGATCTCACATCCACAAGGATAAGAATAACTCTTATGCAATCATAGCACAACACATTTTGAATGTTGTGTGCAGTTCTAGTCCCTTCATCTCAAAGTGATGCACTAGGATCAGTAAAGGGACAGAGAAAGCCTGTGATGGTGGTTAAGGGTTGGGTGACAGCTTCCGCACAGGGAATGACACAGCTGAATAGAATTCCAGCTGGAGTAAGGAGAGAAATGACAGGGATCTATACAGTTTTGAATAATATGATGAAGAGGAACAGACTATAGCTGCCCACATATTCTTAGAATACAAGAGTTAAAGGGCATCAAATGAAATGAGAAGGTGGCAGCATAAAGACAAATAAAAGGAGGTGATCAACACAATCTGCAATGAAGTTATCCTTGCCACAAGGATATCAGAATGCTCAAACATACATGGGTCCAAAAGTGATCGGTCAAATTTATGGAAGAAAAAAAAAATCTCTCTACATCTGCTAAATACAAAGATGCCCTTTTGACTCAAAAGTACCTGAAATGGAATTTACAGAGCTCAGGGGTGGGGATGGACATCCTAGGGAAGGACTTTTCTGTACTTGCTTTGTCTTTGTACCCTTCTATAAGTATCCTTATGGTTTACTAGTCCACCCATTATGGCATGTCATGCTCTTTACTGAGGAACAGGAATGATCAAGTAAGAGTCAAGCAGATATTTGAGGCTGGGAAGCCTACAGGGAGATACTGATGGAGTTGATCTTCAGTTAAAGGAAGGGGATACAAGGAATAGGCAATGCTTTGACTGCACAGAGAGTGTCAGAGTAAGACCCAGTGGCTGC
Source organism: Gavia stellata (assembly GCF_030936135.1). Taxonomy (NCBI): domain Eukaryota; kingdom Metazoa; phylum Chordata; class Aves; order Gaviiformes; family Gaviidae; genus Gavia; species Gavia stellata. The sequence goes on along the minus strand of NC_082599.1, from coordinate 208,697 downwards.
AGCTAGGATGGAAACGTCTGTCTAGAAATGGGATGCATTTTTCTTTTCCCTGAGCACATCACTCCCACTTGGACAGCTGCACTGAGAACGTGGCAGTGGACTCACATTACTTCAGCCAGTCATGAGCGGGTCTCTTTCTGACTGCTCTGCCCAAAAACCCAAGTGGATGCTGAAGCAGGAACAACAGCATGTACCCAAGAGACATTCCCGGTGAACCTGGGACACGGTAGCAATCAGCAGCTGCCTGTGCCTGTGGCAGTTGGTAAAAACACATCAGAACCACATGCCCCTGTGCTAATAATGTCACACGCTTGCTGTCCTCGGTTGAGATCATAGCCCTCACACTCAGAACAGCTAAATTTCCCTGGCATAACTCCTGTCCCAGCAAGTACATTCAATGCTGCGTTAGAAATTTCCCCTTTAGAAACCTGAGAAAAAGTAGCACAGCTTGTTATAGTGCCAAAATGTGCTCTGCACATCAAACCTTTTTAATTCTGTTCTTGTAAATGTTTCTAAAAATCAATTGCTAATCAATTAGCAGAACTGAGTTAAACTCAGAGCATTTGTTCTCAGCCTGCACTTAGCTTGAACTTTTCTGATTGTTTCAGTTCTGAAAAAGGGCCTGAGTGCCCAAAAGCTTTTCTGGTGTTGGGTTGGTTTGGGCTTTTTTTGTTGGTTGGTTGGGTGGGTTTTTTCCCCCAGTTAAATCAGTCAATCTGTAAAAGATACTCCCCTTTTCCTACTAGCCTCACATTGCTTGACAATGGTTATGCAGTGGTATCCTTACACACAACGAAATCATGTCCTTTGACTTTCAGTGGGAACATAGATGAAATCTAGTCTATGAAGAGTTGTGCCCAAGGATGGCTTGTCCCTCCCAGCCACCTGCCTGACCTCAGCCCTCCCACTTACGCTGGGATCCCCTGCCTGCAGACCTGGTAGCTCTGAAAGGAACCCTGGAAATTCACCTGCAGTCGCAGCACGGGTCCTTCGTTACGACAGGCACCTGTCTGTGCCAAGACGCCTTTGTCCAAAGAGGAATTGCCAGTGCCAGGAGTTGGCCTGCCCATGTGTGTAGTGGCCCTGCATGCTCCTGTGTTTGCAGGAACAAAACACCGTAGGTTCACCTCTTTCCACCTGAGCTGCCCTCATCACCCAAATGCAGAGCAGACTTCAGAACTAACAAAAGTCATCAGCAAGACCTGAGGCACGGCTTTAAGTCTAACAGCTGCAAGAAACAATTAAAAAATAAAGCAAACCATTAAATTCAATCCTTCCCTGTCCTTAAGGTGATATTATCTTAGTGGTTGAGTACACTGTACCGAACATACGTTATTGCAGGCATATGGACAGTGCTGGAAAGAAGGAGGACCAGTAAACCAGCCCCACATGTACTGCTCTGCAGACTGCCTTCATACCAAAGACACCCATTCAGGCTAAGCAATTCCAACCTGTGCTGCCACCAAAAAGGACAGACCCTCCCTTTTCAGCACCTCCCCCAGTCACAGACATGATCTGGCTAAAAATGAACACTATACAGTGTTGATTAGCATTTGGGAATAAGACTATGGGACCTGCTCCCACAAACAGATCACCCTGAACAGACATGGGAGCACAGCCAGCAGCAGGGTGGTGACTTCAGGCTGGGTTCCTGCTCTGGTTCAAGGGAAGTGCACTACTGACGCCTGGTAAGAGTGGGTGCCGTTACCCAGGTATTTTAAAAGCTTTGACTCTCCGGCTCCCTTCATCCCTGTTTTGCAGATAGTCTTGGTACGTCACCTCGAGCCAACATCTCACCTCTCTGCCCATGGATGTCATAAAGCACATTGTTAAACCTTTTTGAGTTATACCATCTCTATGCCGCAATAGTAGTACCAGCACCCGCCGGCTGCCAACTGGTTTCCTGACACCTTTTGTAAACCTGTAAGATGGGAATACACTCCTACTGTATCCCGTTAGCATTCACACTGTGGTGCATCACTGGTGCGAGTGCATTAGGAACGGCTCGCTGAACCTCACATAGTTATTTCAAGCTTGATACTGCAGAGCAGCATGGTCTAGTTGTGTAAGGTGGTGGGTGATAACTAGGGGAGCAGAGCTGCACCCTGTGTCCCGACACAGGCAGAAAAAGACAAGCATTGCGTCTGCTTAGCTTTCAGATCTGTGTGTTCCAGTGTCCTGGCACTGATGTGGGTGTTAACAGAGGCCTTGAAAGATCAGTGCACCAAACTGCAGTGTTGCCCTAGTGTACCTTCCGCCAGTCAGCAGCAGTTCTGGCACGCCTTGAGTCAGGAATGGTGTTAGCTTACAGCAAATCTTTAAAGGATGGCTAGTGCTTTGATTTCTTTACAACTGTGTCTTTAAATTGCAGAAAGAAATGTTACCCTTTACCTTGTCTAGAGTGCGGCGCAGCCCAGGCAGCGGTGTGTGGACCTGTACTGTGCTCTGGTAGATGCTGGCTGGGCTGTCATAGGGGCTGGCTGCTCTGGACCCAGGGGACTGGCATTCTCGGGGCATGTGTCCTCCTCGCCCAACACCGAAGTCCTCAGTGCTGGCACAAGCACTGCTGTCCTGCCCCAAGCTGCAAAGCCAGACAACCACAGACATTGTACCTGCATGGGAAGTGTTTCTCTGGGGGGCCTCAGCCCCACACCTACCACACCTTCCCCCATGTCCTCTGAGAAACAGATGGATGTATAGGTCTGAGAGTGCACATGCCACTACGCATGGCATGTCACATGGATGAGCTCTGCCAGGACAGTCTTCAAGGCAAGGCAGAAGTTGTACTCTGGTAGGTATAAAGACTAGGGTTTATTCCAAATACCTTTGGGTACAAACTGTAAACAACTTGACTGAAGACAGGATCCCAACAAATGCCCAGGGCACCAGAGCTGCCTGGTTCAGGTCAGAGTTTGTAGATTTGGGATAGGGAGACTGGTGTCCTACAACAAAAACTGTGATCAATGCCGTGTATTTGCTCCCTGTCCCACAAAATGCCCTAATCCCCATCTCTTGTTTTTTTTAGTGAGTCTGGAGACTGTGCTGATTAGTATGGGTAAACAGAATGCTCCAAAATAGGTGCATGAGGCAGAGCACAAGGCTGGCTGGGACAGGGACACAGCGACAGGCTTGGCACGGGGGGCTGACGTGGCCTGGCAGGAGGTGTGCAAGGGGAAGGGTTTAGCTGGGAAGGCACAGACTGCACCGGCAAGGGTGGAACATCTGCACAGAAAGGCACAGTAGGACTGGAACCGCAGCCCTTAGTAGAGGACGTCCTCGAAGCTGAGCAGCAGGAAACGGTGCAAGGCACTTGGCAGGTGCAGCTGAGACAGGACCAGAAGTAACCGGCCTTCCAGGAAGGTCCTGAGTGTGCAGCGAGCCAGGTGCTGTAAGGAGCGAGGTCTTTGCTCCAGGGAGAAAAGCGACTGGTAGAAACGCGGGTATTTCTACAGAGAAAGAAGAGAGGACCAGAGGCAGCTAAAGCTGAGGATAACACCCTGGGAGCAGAGGTAGAACCAGACATACCTTTACCTTATTCACTATGGTGCATCCTCCCTATCCCCCAAGAACACCACCCCTGTGCCCTGCAAACCTCCACCCAGCCCCAGCCCTGCCCTGCCCCAAACGCCCCTCGGCCCCAAGCCTCCTCCGGCACCCTGCCGCGGTAGCCTGGTTGCACATTCTCCAGCCGGCAGCATGCGTTCCCTCACCTGTACAACCTCTGCTGGAACCGCTTCCACCCAGTCCTCAGAGATGCGCACGTGATCATAGCTGTTCATCAGCGCCTCGATGACACGCGGGCAGGTATGGCAGTACCGCAGCACCTGCGCCAGGGAGAGAGCAGGTGAACACAGCCTTTCGGCAAGGTCCTGCAAGCCCCACCTTCACCTCTAAAAAGCTACACATGCTCAAAAACAGCCTCGGTAAATCTAGGGAACTAACGTCCTTCCCTCGTGCTGTCCCAGGAGACCAAACCCACTGATGGTGGGAAGTGCCAGAGCACCGCACCTGCAAAGAGGGTGACTGAGCCAACATCCAACACGCACAGCACGGTTGCATTCAGCACAACTGGGTCCCCACAGCCTCTCCTCGGATGCAGGGACTAACGTACATGGCTGGGATGCAGATCTCCTTCATCTGCCTCACTGCCGCAAGCAGCTCCTAAGCAACCGACACTACTTTATGCCAGGCTCCTTTCCTCACATTTTTCTAGTCAGGGCATGAACCATTCTGAGGCAAGGACTGACACCCATTTTGTGTGCAGCAAGACTAAGACATACCATGAGGGCTACACAGGGGTCTCAGGGACGTACTGCGCCTGTTCGGCATGGGGCTGCAGAGACATCCCGTAGCTGCGCTGTGTGCAGTGGGTGTCCTGAGGAGTACTCTGCCCATCTTAGCTGCCACGCAGAGCCCCAGGAAGACACCGGACATATTTTGTGCGACACATCTCCGGTGTGTACCACGCCCACGTTTTAACAACACAGGTAGGCGCCGGCGACACACTGGTGCTGCGTGTCTTACACCCCCAGAGTGGCCTTTGGAGCACACCCCACCCATGCATAGCTGCACAGAGGCAGATCCCCCCCGGCTCTTGGCTCCCACTCCCTATGGCCCAGGCCAGCAGTAGCTGTCAGAGTCTATTCCGGCTGTACGAGTGATCCTCATTATCTGGCGTTAATAGGAGATTAATTAGTGTTAATTGTTGATTTTCCTGTATTTTCCCAAAGGGGAGAGCAATCTGCTGATCTCCGGGCTGGGTAATTATTGCACTGCTCAGGAATTAAGACAGGAAATTAACCCTTTGTTTGCCGGTGTCTTGCAGAGACAGCACGAGCTGGAGGGTGTGCCCGAAAGAGGAAACACATACCCTGAGAGGAAAAGGGCCAACACTTTCTGGGGCAAGTGGTTATGGAAACTGGGTAAGTATTGTCCACACAGCTTAGCAGACAGAAGCAGGAGAGTCCTACAGGAGAACACACCCCAGGAGAACACTCCACGGAATCCCTTGCCAGTAATGCCCCCACCCCAGCCCCTGGGAAGAGATAGGCAGGACAGCAAGCAGGCTGGCGCAGAACAAGCCCTGCTGTGACAGGAACACCCTTGCTCTCACCGGGGCCCTGATGCTCAGGGTCTTCCCTTCCCACCATGCTCCCGGCACAGCGCTGAGCCCCGCACCTTGAGGAGGGAGCCAGGCCAGATGCGGATGGCACCGTAGTTGAGCAGGGCTTGCACCACACGCTCTGGGTGGTGGTCTAGCTTGTAGGCAGTCGCTTGCAGGATATTGTGCAGTGCCGTGTTGCCGCTGTAGTTCATGACGTTGACGTTTGCACCCCGGGCCAGCAGTAACTCTGCTACTTGAGCATTGGCGTTCTTGCAGGCCAGGTGAAGCGGGTGCTGGCGGTCCCCGTCTGCAGCATTGACGCTAGCTCCACGCTCCACCAGCAGCTGGCAGACCCGGTAGTAGCGGTCCATGTCCTGGGGTTGATGGGGCTGAGCACAGGCAGCGTTCAGTGGTGTCTGCCCCTCCTCATTCCTTGCCTCCAGCTGCGCCCCATCGCGCAGAAGCAGCCGGACGTGGTCTGTTAGGCCATGTCGTGCTGCTACATGCAGTGCTGTGTCGCCTTCCTCCTCTGTCCGACTGTTCACGCTGGCGCCATGCTGCAGCAGCGCGTGGACACACCTGTGTGGGCCAAGGTGACTCAGAGACGGGCTCTCCTCTCCAGCTCCTATCCTACCTCCCACCCCCCTTCCGTGTCTATACCATCCCACGGCTTTCAGCTTTCCCAAGAGCCCCAAAATCCCTGCTCCTCACGCCCTGGAGTAGTGGTTTTACGCCAGGACGACTGGCGAGCAGAGATACTGTCATCCTAGTTCTAGCTAACTCTCCACAGATCTTGAGTGTCGTCACTCCCAGCGTCTGCTCCCACGCACCCACGGAGGCCTGCCTGCATAGCGCATCCCCTCAGCTTCGCAGCGTGAGCCATCGGCTCTGCATTGCTGGAGGGTAGGAGAGAGCAGCCCCACGCTTAGCTGCATCAGCTGAGGACTGAGCTTGCAGTCATCTGTCGGACTTCAAAGGTCCGGGAACAGGCAGTAAGGCCGCGCCGTTCAGCAGCCATTGCTACAGCCACCAGCCCGCCTGCAGGGATGAGTAGGGACCCCTTCTACGCAGGATGAGACCCGAGGGGGAGGGACGCCCGCTGTGCTCCCTGGGTAGAACTCACTGGATGGAGTCCGGGCTCTTGCAGAGATGCAGGGGCTTGTAGCCATCCTCAGAGACAGCTTCAGGGTCAGCCCCAAAGCTGAGCAGCAGGCGCACGCAGTCGGTACTGGCTGCCGCACAAGCCTCATGCAGGGCAGTCTTACCCCCCGGGGCGAAGTTGACAGCAGCGCCCCTGAGCAGCAGGAGCCGCAGGCAGTCTGCGTAGCCCCGGCTGGCCGTGATGTGCAGCGGCGTGGTGAGCTCCTGCTCATAGCTCAGAGACCACAGTCCTGCAGGGAAAGAGAGGTCAGGGAGCCGCGTCCAGCCGCAGTGCACAAAAGCACTGGGCCCAGACCTGCCCTTTCCCCCAGGGTACCTGATGTACACCCCCTTTGAGAGACTCGGGGTTCCCCTCAGGAGACCACCTCTTCCTGCCAGTCCCCGCTCCGCAAGGTCCCTGCCTTTGGACTGGCCTGCCAGAGGCAAAGGTCTGGGGATGGCTCTTGGACTCCACAGCCATGCTGACAGGGAGCTCAAAGGAGCCTGGGGCAGAGGCTGTTCCCAGAAAGTGCTTTTCACCTGCGGCTCAGTCATGCAGCACAGGGTTTCTGTTGACAGGAATACCGTGGATGAAGGGCTGGGCTGAGAGCAGCAAGGTGGCTGGGAAGAGCACCGTGCATGAAGCACAGCAGGAAAACAAAGGGGTGCTAGAGTACGCTGCCACACACACAGGAGACTCAGACAAGCCCGGAGCATGGCGCAGACAAGCAAGCTTCAGCAGCAACGGACATCTAGAGCCTAGGAGAGAGCAAGGGGCTGAAACCTGCCAACTCTCAAAGATGCTGACCCAGCTGGAACTGTTGGTGAGCTGGTGCGGTCTGCTGGCAAACAGCCTGCAGCTGTTACAGGGAAAGGGCTCCTTAAATCATGCTTCTTGCTGCCCTTCCAGGCTGGGCTGGAGGACCATGTCCCAGACTGCATGACATGTTCAATACTACATCCCTCTCACCTCTTTCTCACAGAAGCAGCATGCGGTGTTTCCCAGGGCCAGGTTCAAACTGAACCATCTCGAGGACCTAACGCAGGGCTGTGACAGTTCCTTGTCCAGCACAACCCACAGAGAGAACCAGCAGCCCAGCACAGGCTGCACGCAGAACAGACAGAGCCAGGCTACAGGGCCGGTCACAGAACAAGCACAAACAGGAGCTTGAATGTCCTTTGCCCCGTGGGGGAAGCCAGGCAGTTTCCAAGCACTTGCACGAACCCCTGCTAGAAGGGCCAGGTACCCCAGATGCACCTCACTCCCAGCCACATGCACGCTCTCCCACAAGCAGCACAGGGGAACCCAACAACATCCCAGGGCTCTCACGCTCACCCTCACTCCTCCGTAACTCAAACAGCACCCGTAACACACAAGCCCAGCAATAGTAATGCCCTGCTGCATAAGCAAAAGCCTCTGAGCCCCTCTTCAGCTGGACCACGCCGCCTGCCCGCTGCCCCCCGCATACTCAGCCGGCGGAAGTTGAAGCGGTAGTTTTTCCACTCTTCCAGGTCACTGGTGTCAAACACAGCATTGGGACTTAGGTTGTTGTGAGGGTCGCTGAGGATCTCAGCCACAATCCCGTGATCCCCAGTCAGCAGGGCCTGCCAGTAGACCTGGGCAGGGCCATCCACCTTCCGCGTGCAGATGGGCTCCTGACTCTTCTCTCCTCTGCCCGTGATGCTACCCATGATGCAGTACCCTGACCCTCCGCAGACACCAGGGCAGGACCTGCTGCTGCCTCACGGGCCAGGCTCCGAGCCCCAGGGTAGAGCCCCACCAGTGCCCTGTGCCCCGGCTGACGGGCTGCCTGCCCGCCCTGGGGCACTGCGCAGGGAGGGAGGACATGTCACATCACTGCTTGGCCCAGGCTGGGTACAGCTCAGGTCTCAGCTGTTCTATTCTGGGAAACCTTGTGACCAAACCTTTGGGCCAAGAGGCTGACGAGGACGCTCCTCAGGCAGTAGTATCTCTGCAGTCACCGGCTGTGAAGGGAAAGCCCCTAGGCAGGGCAGGGTAGCAGAGTAGCCTGAAGGGTAGGAGTGGAGACAGGACACCACTAAGAAAACAAAGAGGGAAGCAGCCTCATGCCCAACCAGCCTGCTGTCACCCAGCTGCTGCCCAGACCACAACAGCACAACCGAGCCACCTCCATACACCACCAGCACACCTTTCACAGAATCACAGAATCACTATGGCTGGAAAAGACCTGTAAGGTCATCAAGTCCAACCACCAACCCAACCCCACCATGCCCACTAAACCATGTCCCACAGTGCCACACCCACACGTTCCTTGAACACCTCCAGGGATGGTGACTCCACCACCTCCCTGGGCAGCCTCTTCCAATGCTTCACCAGTCCCTCAGTAAAGAAATTTTTCCTAATATCCAACCTGAACCTCCTCTGGCGCAACTTGAGGCCATTTCCTCTTGTCCTGTCACTTGTCACTTGGGAGAAGAGACGAACACCCACCTCACCACAACCCCCTTTCAGGCAGTTGTAGAGAGCGAGAAGGTCTCCCCTCAGCCTCCTCTTCTCCAGACTGAACAACCCCAGCTCCCTCAGCCGCTCCTCACCAGACTTGTGCTCCAGACCCCTCACCAGCTCCGTCGCCCTTCTCTGGACACACTCCAGCACCTCTATGTCCTTCTTGGAGTGAGGGGCCCAAAACTGAACACAGGATTCGAGGTGCGGCCTCACCAGCGCCGAGTACAGGGGCACGATCACCTCCCTACTCCTGCTGGCCACACTGTTTCTGATACAGGCCAGGATGCCGTTGGCCTTCTTGGCCACCTGGGCACACTGCCGGCTCACATTCAGCCGGCTGTCGACCAACACCCCCAGGTCCTTTTCTGCGGGGCAGCTTTCCAGCCACTCGTCCCCAAGCCTGGAGCGTTGCGTGGGGTTGTTGTGACCCAAGTGCAGGACCCGGCACTTGGCCTTGTTGAACCTCACACAATTGGCCTCGGCCCATGGATCCAGCCTGTCCAGATCCCTCTGCAGAGCCTTCCTGCCCTCCAGCAGATCAACACTCCTGCCCAACTTGGTGTCATCTGCAAACTTGCCGAGGGAGCACTTTGTCCAGCCCCTGGCTCCCTGCACATCTCCAGCACTGCGCCTCCATTTGCTAGTTCCACCCGAGCCCTTGGCACTAAACAGGTTTTTAAATAATCCACAGGATAGTTCTTTTTCATCAAAGCTTAAAGCCAAAGGACAGGTAGAAACAGGTACAAGGATGGGAAACAGTGCATTACAAGTGAAGTAAAAACATGGAAAGTAATTATTCTTTAGAGCCCCTCCTACTTTTCCTTGAAATTCAGCCTTGGAGAGACTCCTGCGTGGTTTTAGTACTCCCTTTCCCATCCCCTGACAGTCCCCTCACTCAGGGTTCCTCACTGCTGTCCTTTCACCCGAGATGGCATTTTCCCCTGTCCCCACTTAGTTGTATAAACCCACCCGACCCCTACTTTGGTTACAGAACAACACACTTTGCTCACAGTTCATCAGCATTGTGCGCGTGTTGTGCGGACCATATGTTCTAAAGAACACATCAAACTGCATGGAAGACTAGTAGTGTTTAGTTTAACTTTGTGTCATGGAACTATTCAGATCATGCAGCTAAAAACAAGTTAAGTGACCCCAATAGACCACCAAGCAACAATTACCTGGTGGACAAGAGAAGAGTGTAAGATCGGGAACTTTACCCTTCTCAGTAATGAAAATAAATGACCAGGTTCTATACTGACAGTCTCCAGCATCCTCTGTCTGTGCAGACTTCACCACCTTGTCTAGCTACAACGTAGTGCATAAAAGGCTAAAATGAGGGAAGCACCTGGCAGACTTTCTCACCTGATGGGGTCCTCTATTTCCCCAAAGATATAAGCAGATATCCCACCAGAGCCTGAGGTTCCCAATCACAAAAGCATCACCAGGGAGGCAAAAGGCTGTGTGAGTCAGTGTCAGTAATGCCATACAATTTACACTTCCTCTGGGCTTAAAATATCAATACGGATGACTTGGGAAAGACCAGGTCACTAGAGTCTACTTTTAAGGTCGCCGGCTGGGTAAGTTTTAAGAAAGTGTCCCTGCAGGCCAGTGAGATACATAACCAAAGCCTTAGGTAGCATGAAGATTTGCCTTGGTTTTTGTTCTATACCCTTATCTGATAAATTTGCCAGCACATTTTTGGTCTGTGCTTGATGAATGATCTTGTTTGGTTGGGTTTTTCACATCTTGAAACTTTGGTGATAAGAGCACTTTCTGTGTGAAGTTGTTTTACATCAGCTGTTCTGTTTTCTTTGGGGCACAAATATTTACGAGCAGACAGACTTGCTGTTCAAGTGTCTGTCAGCCCAGCATAAGACAGGAGTTAAAATGTGCAATTAATATTTTTCTGACGAGTGGCCTCAGTTACACAAAGGGTAATACCTTTTGTATTTTTATTCCTAAGTAACAATTCAAAACCTGGGGTCTACAAATCTTCGAACTCAGTAAGTGATCTTCACCACCCACAAGTAGCAGCACTTGCACCTGCAGTCCCACCCTATCTGTTTGTCTCCTGCTAGCGTGGATCCCCACAAAACTCTCAGTTATGGTCAAGCTTTATCAGTGTGCTCCATAGCTTTGTGTCAGGACACTTGAAAAGAACCCACACCTCTGGGAAAGTGGCCTTCATCGAGCTCTTCCATTCTGGAACGGGGGGGGCTTTTGCCACCAACCTTCTGTGGAAAAGAGTGGTGCAATTATGGCCCCTCCACACCCGACACTCCCTGTCTTAAATTCTGGGAGTCTGCCTGCAGCACCCTGCTAACAGACAGCGGCAAGGACATGTGCACTTCCAGATTGCCAAGCACATCTCTCCCTTTAACACATCAGCTGTGCCGCTTACTGAAAAGCTCATAGGTGACACTGATGAGAAGGTAAGCAAAAGGGACCAGACAGCGTGGAAGCACAGGCGGTAGCCACAAGACGTATCTGGGCAAGGTACAGTGAGGTGTACAGATGGGATGAAACACCAAGGATGACCAGCTTCTACCTCCTGTCACTCAGGACAAGCTTGTTTCCACGATCTCTCTGGTAGACTGGATTTCTGCTCCCATTGCCCATTCCATCTCATAGGATAGAGCGGCTTGCAGGGTGCAAACCCCGCACGTGAAAGCAAGCAAAACAGCAAATGCATTTTTTCTGGAGCAAAGCCCCCTCCAGCTGATCACTGTTAACCCTCCCACATCACCCCCCCTGCAGCTTCTCAAAGTCAGTGTTTGGAGCTGAGATCGCAATGGCTCTGCTTCACAGCTGGATCTCACCGCGGCAGCAGGAATACGGAGCAGCTGTGGCTTGGTCCCCGAGCAGCTGCCTACAAGGCTGAAGCACAGCCATGCCTCTTCCTCAGGAGACGGACTAAGGTCTGCCCTAAGGGCACCGCTGAGACCTCTCTGCTGTTCCCAAAGCATGTCGCAACCTCCAGTTTCTAATGAACTGAAGTAACAGACCCAACTTAAGACATAAGGCAGGAAAAGCATCCTTATGCCACCTGAGGCCTTCTCACCCAAGTACTCTCTCCGCCTCACACATATTTCACACCTGTTCCATCAGTCTCTAACAGCACAGTCCTGATGTTGTTCCTTTCTAGCAGCCCTTCCAAGGGCCCTATTCTCACCATTTCCCAGGAGATCTGCCCCTGGCCACCTTCAAGAAGCCTGCTACCATTTGCTCTACAGCCCTGGAATCCTCCTTCCTCATCCAAAAGCCTTTCTTTCCAAGTCCCTCTTCCACCACCCTGCCTCCACCACCGGGGATTCCTCTCAACACTTTTCTCAGGTGTCTGTGCTCTTTCTCTGGTCCTCATCCTGGGCACTTCCCGTCCCCCCATGCCCCAGCCCTGCACACCCACCAAATTTCCTGCTAGTCCAGCGCAGCTCATCACCCTTGGTCTCAATGATGAGATTGATGGCTGCGCTCTTGGTGAAGTACTTCTGCACCATCTCCAGGTCCCCAGTGAAGAGCGCATTCTGGACCAGCAGATCCCGGCACTCCAGTGGCTCCAAGCGGCTGTTCTGGCATCCCTGGCCAACTGGGCTCAGGCTGCGCTCACTGTGGTGGTACCGGGGTCTTATATGCCGAGAGTACTTCCCCTGATCCAGCTGCTCCTCATCCAGCTGCAGCAAGCGTTGTGTGGCAGAGCTGAAGGGAAAGGTGCAGTCCATCACGGGGAACAAACAGGACAAGTCGGAACCTTACAGCAAACAAGCTGCTGCAGGCAAGAGCCTCTTATCCAAAGCTACGTCCTTTGCAGGTTGCTCCTGGGTTCCAGCTCCCCAGCGCCTGGCTGGGTTCAGGCACAGGCCTGACTCACCCAGTATAAATAGTCCTGCTTGGCAGCCCCCCTTCACCGCCTCCCCTCCTTCCAAGAGCTTATTTTCAGCTGCTGGATGCAATCACCAGCACAGATTAGGCACAGGAGAGGGGTAGCAGGCAGCCTTGAAACACTCTCGATGTGCTTGCTTGTTTGCTCTGCAAAGTCTCTGCTCTGCACTGTGCTCCCACTTGGAAAGGAACGGAGCAAGGTGGGGGGAATCACGGTGGGGGGCAGCTAGGGAAAGACCTGCAGCAGAAGTGGTGTCAGAAGTCATAAGGGACTGAGTACAGAGGCCTTCCCCACAGGCAGCTCTGCAGGGACCAAAAAGACCCTCACAAGCCCCACACGCTGCTCTTGGGAGTCCAGCATCTTCCCTAGAGCAGTGAGGCTGCTGCCCAGGCACAGCTGAGCAGAATAAAGGAGGGCATGTACGCAAGCCCCGGGAAAAGCAGCTTGTACGGCGTGACCCAAGTTTCCTGGCACTAAGGAAGACAGTCTCCCACACAAACCTCAAGAGGCTGACGAGTGTCTTCAGGCTTCTGAGCAGGGTACGCTCAGCTACGCCATCCACCCCTCCAGCCACAGCGGGTCACATCTGGAGGCGTGAAAGATGCTGAAGGCCCCTGCCCTGCCCCAGTTATCACAGCTCTCTCTGCAGGACATTAGCCAGGATGTTGTGGTAGCTTGACATAGGTTTGGGACCTGTTAAACTTCGTTTACCCTCAAATTACTCTCCTGTAACTAACCTGGTAATTGCTGTGTCCCTGCCAACATGAGAAGCTTCCAGCTGGGCAGGCTGTGAGCGCCGGCAATGATGACAGGGACTCGTGAGCTGCTGGGGGAACTTCAGCCAGTGTTCCCTACCCAATCCTGTAACTGAGAGTCTCTGGGCTTGCTGGAGTGACACAGCACAGACCTGCAAGAGTGCCTGAGGGCTAATGGGGGTGGCCGTGCACCCAGACCACACACCTCCACTGACCTTCTCCCGGACCATGCTGTCCCACTGGACAACGAGGTTTTGTTAGAAGCCGTCACATTGGCTGACCTGACTTATCTCCTGGACTGCACCATCTAGCCTGCAAAACAGGCAAGTCTCTTGTTAATATTAAATATATGCGACTATATGGTGCTTTGGGTGGTTTTTCCTCTTTATTTTTGGGGACAGGTTGCTGTTAGTGTTGCTTTTTACTTTGTTGGGGAGGGGGGGGAAGTTGTTTGGTTTTTGTTTCAGTTGTTGCTTGGTTGGGGGGTTTTTTGTTGTTTTTTTTTTTTTAATGAGCCCATTTATTCTTTACCCTGTCAACTTGGTTCCCAACTGTGATAGAGTTCTTTCTGGTGTGGCTGCAGGTGCTGATCAGACAGGGAGCTAGGCTTTGCTTGAGTTCCTTTTGGTGGCTGTTTCCAGTGCAGAGAAAAGGCTTATGCAAGAACTGGCAAACCCAAAAGGGTCCATGAACCAGTCCCAGGTCCCGTGGCTGCCTTCAAGAGCTGGCAGATGCATTTCCCCATTGCCACTGTGCAGATACTTTGTGCCCATGAGCAGTTTACAGCATCTCACGGGTGCAGCACTGGGGTCACAGGCACACTTGTTCTCCAGAAGGATGCAGTGGCTATATCTCCAGTCCCACTTCAGGATCCATGTTCAGGCTTAATGAAGTGACTGCCCAGGCACAGGTGTGAGAGGAGGGCACACCTCAAGCACACTGGCCAGAAGGAGCTGCTGATCCGCAGAAGGGGCTCCGGGCCTGCCTCACCCCCTCATTTGCTGCAGGACCTGCCAAGGAGTCAGGCGGAAGATGCACTCAGCAGTTCCTCCCTGTGCTCCTCTTCCCTGTCCCATTTGTACAGCAAGGCCAGCAAGCAGCTGACAGGTCCAAGAGCTCCCAGACTGATGTAGGCACTAAGAACAGCAGTAGACGCCACTACTGTAAGGCTTTCCAGACAGAGCCACAGTCCAAACACCACTGTAGAGACATCTCCAGCCTCACTCACATGTGGTGACCTTCACCGTGCTCACCCCAGAACCCCCATCAGAAGTGTATCTGTACCCACATGCCCAGCAGGCTTGTTTTTTCTTCTGTACACACACCCCCTCCCAAACTCTGTCCCCAACTCAGTGGTTTGTCCCCCTTCTTCATACAGACATTGGCCAAAACTGACAAACAGCTGTCCTGTCCAGAGAGGGGATATGCAGAGCTCATCAGAACCATTTATTAACTTTATATCCTGGGTTTTGGGTAGGTTTTCTGCCCCCGCCCCGCCCCCCCCCCCCCCCGTCCCCTTCTTGTGTTTCCCTTGTGCCTCCTTCACTGCTGCTGCCTCTTGCACTGCCTGGAGCCACATTTTACCCAGGGCTGTCTTCATTTACTAGTCCTGCAGAGAGAGAGCGCAAGTATGCAGGAGGTAAAAAAGACTGCAAAGGAGGGTCACAGCACCAAAGACAGAAATGGGCTTGGGGCAGGAGGAAGGGCTGGCCATTTCTCCAAAGCACAAAGGAAATGGGACAATCAGGTGAAACCAACTGGAGAGGAACAGTCAAGCAGAAGGCAGAGGGGACAGGCTGAATTACCTACAGACTCCACCAGGCTCCCCTGGCTGTAGATGGGACCCACCTTGCTCAGCAGCTGCAGGAGCTCACATACTTCCACTACATGCTTCTTGGCCAGCTGCAGGATGTGACACTATCAGCACCAATGCACACAGCTTGCACTGCCTGGCCTTGGCTGTAGCCTTCTGACACCTTGACCAGGGCACTGATGCCCAGCCTGCCAGTAAGCACATCCCACTTGCTTTTGGGTGAGTCACTGCCAGGTCTCTGAACAAAGCAGAGGGCCCTTGAGAGGACACCATGGCAGGAATGGTGGAGAGAGCAGGACAAATAGCCAGTCTCCTCTGGCCAGATGAGGGGCTCAGTGCAACAGCCCCAACTTGGGGAACCTGGAGTAGAGAGAAGGCTGGATCCTCCAAGAGATGAGGAAAAGGAGAAATTAAGGAGAACTCTTAGTTTCTCTCCAACCTGTCTTTCCACCTCCTGCTGCTCCTGCCACTGGAACCAATGGTGTCATGCTTCCCCCAGCTATGGGCTTGGGCACAGAATCCAAGCCTAGCCCTTCATACACAGTACTATTCACACACCCTACAACTACCCAGGAAAGGCATCTAGGAGGAACATGCTGAGTGCTGGGCTGAGGCCAGGTCCCCAGCCATCACACCCAGAATGCTGACAGAGGGCAGGCACTGCTTTTGCACTCGGGCAGTTTCAGAGACCTTGGGCTGAGTGGGTGTGCATTTCTGCCTTTGCACCAGCTACCCTGGAGATTTCCTCCCGTTCCCATGGCTAACAACAAAAAACACCCCACCACAAAAAAAAAACAACCCACAAAACCAGCCAAACAACAAAACAAGAAAACCCCACCAAAACCCACAAAACACAGCCAACCACACACACATACACCCCCCACACACTCCCAGCAGAGCCTTTCCTTCGTGTTTGACAGGGCTCTGGCACCTGCCCCGGCCCCACAGCAAAAGAGGTCCTTCGCTTGCTCTGCCTGACAGGTCACAGGAGGGAAGTCAGGCCCATCTGTCCCCAGCACTATCATCTGGAGGACTTGTCCAGCTACTGGCACAAGGCTTTACCTTCAAATCCAGTTTACTGACCTCACTCACTGCACACTCTGTAGTGGGGTGCATAGTCCGGCTGGGGGAAAAAAGCAGGTTCCTCCTCACTAGTTTTGCATAATACCTTCACATTGGGGCACAGGGCCTGTCTGATGCGCAGATCAGCAGCACCCAGTCCTCGGGCCCCAGTGATTTCAGGACCTTTAGCAAGTCCTTTCTCAGATGCTTTGGATCTGTCGGTGAGGATGAAGAGGGTCCTCAAAGGTCAGAGTGAGGGAGATCATGTGCAATCCCACAACCCAAGGCTGACCAGAGGGAAGAGGATGCACATCCTTGGAAAAAAAAAAAAGTGTTGCAATTTTTTTCAGTGATCTGTCTGCTTCCAAACATTGCCGATCTTATTGCAAGAGATTTGTTTATCTTTTACTAAATCATCTATTTGTTTTACAGTTACACCTGCCTTGTGTCAGGGGCCAAGATGAACAGCATATTTCTTGTATAACAGAGCACAAGAGACATGTTGGAATGTCTCATCCTCAGAGACTTTAGAGGAGTTCAGAGGATCAAATCCCACCTGCAGATTTGCATGGGGTCAGAGGCTGACAGTCACTGGCTTTTGGGAAGGCGGTCCCTGGGGTGTACAACCACCCCCAACCCACCCACCTCTCCTAGAAGCGGGGACCACCCACCCTTGGTATGTCTCCAGACATCACACCTTCCCCACAGTAAGCAGTAACTAAGGACAAAGCAAGGGAACAAGGCTGAGTGGATAACTCCATCTATCTCCCCATGAGACAGAGATGGTAAAACAAAACTGAGGTCCATAGCCGTGCAGCAGCTACCCAAATTGGTACAAAGATACAAGGTGGAAATCTGCCCATGATGTGGGAGAGAGCAAGAGTGTTGGAACTGGAATCTCTAGCCCAACAGTAATGCAAGTGTGTCCATTTTAGACACGCTCATGTGCGTGACAAAGCACGTCTGCCCCCAAAAGACAGATTTAGGGAGAGGACTTTGTTACTGGCAAAGTCATCTGTGTAAGCCACAAGCCTAAAGGTGTAGCATATGGCCCTACCAGGTCAGAGACTACCCAGGAAACCATGATTTCATGCAGATACTAGCTGCTCATATACGCTAACATGATGTATTAAATACCACCACCTTCAAAAGGTCCCAATGACACATAGTAAGCTACTGGAGCCCATACTGTGCACTTTGTTTTCAAGTCTTGAACTATTAGCTCTTAATTTTCTACCTTAAGAATAATAAACCCTGGTTTTGTTTTACAGTTAAACCTTCTGGGTATACAGAAGCTGCTGTGCTGGATTGAAGCCAAAAGCAAAGTACACACCTCTACAATACAGTAGATGAAAGAAAAGAGGGACCTAATAGAACTTGTACCCTGGGCATGAGAAGGGGGACCAGCAGCTAGATCCTGCTAGTCTGCAAAAAGTTAATGCAGTTATTGAACTGCGGTAGCCTGCGGCTGTCCTGGGAAAGCCTTTACTCCAGCAAGCACAGAGTCCCTCCTGTAAGCAGAGGTAGCAGAGACCTCACAGAGCTTCAGACCAGGCTCCAAGGAAAGAATAAGTAGAACACGTCTGATCCTCAAGACAACATTACTGAGCTGAAGCCCTCATTCACAAGTAAGGCCATGAGACACCAGGACCAGGTTAGAGACCCTCTTGTCAGTAGAGAGGGTTGTTCTTCAAATGTTTCTTAGGATTGCTCTTGCGCAGCAGCACATGGGTTGGGGCAGTAGCCACCCTCAGTAATACCTTCTCTGCTACTCAGGAGCAACTCACTACTGCAAAAAGTCATTCAGAAGAGCTTTCCAGGCTCACTGACTTCTGACACAGGCAAGCCAGCTTCTCATGGGAGAGGCCCTGACAAGGATAGCACATGGCAGGGATCGTGAATTGCATCATTAGAAACTGATGGGTTTCTAACCCAGCTAGAAGGGAAGTTTGAATATACAAGCTGACAGCCCACCTATCTCTCTCTCTGTAGGTCTCACCTCCTTCTCCCGCAGAAGGTTTACTTAAAAAAATTAAGTTTTCTTCATTCCCAACCCAGATTACTGAGAGCTGCAGCAATTCAGCTAGCTGCAGCGTCAGAAGCAGGTGAGAGGCGCCTCAACCAGAGCTAGAGCACAGGGGTCTGAGCGGGGAACACCAGCAGAGACGTAGCCCGAACAGTCAATTCCAGGCGAGCCAGCCCCAACTCTACCCACAGTCTTGCTCAATTACTAGTCCACCAGCTACACATTCCTACCCATGGTCCCTGAAACACTGGGCTCCTTTCCTGACCTTACTGCCGCCTTTGCCTTGGGTGGCTTCTCATCTTCTTGGCCCACTGCTGCATTCAGTATCCATGGCTCCTCTCTCAACAGCTCGTCATCAACCTGGGTAAAATACGACCTCAACACAGCACTGGGCAGACTCCTGGTTCACCTCTAACACCTGCTGTTCTTCAGCTCTAACCAGGAACACCATCCCTAGACGCCACAGCACACGTTAGCCATTCCCAGCCTAACCCCCTCCTGCACATGGACACAGGTTGCACACAGCAGTGGTAAATTGAGCTTTCTCCAGGAAGAAACAGCCGCTAACACCTTCCTAAGCCCGAGAGCTCTGCTCTCGAACCCCATGAATCACAAAAGCCTTTCCATTTTCCCTTCAGCATCTCCAGGCAAAACACCCACAGCTGACAAGTAGGAAGATCCACAGGGCACATTCAAGACAATGAGGGCCCACCCCCCTCACCTGCAGGCGGAGGTTTTTCCACCTCTTTTCTCTTCTGTGCCTCAATCAGCTTCTAGTCATAGTGCTGGACTCAGTCTGCGGAGGTAGGGCAGCTGAACTTCACCAGACTCGCTCTTCCAGCTCCATTTTGGCCTACCTCCCAAGGGCACTGGGGCTCTTGCCTTATGCCTCCCTGTCTCCACACCACTCCCATCAGGAGGGCATCTCATCACATCCCTCATCCCCTCATTCATTGTCACGTCACACCCTCCCCGCTTGCGTTTCAGCCCACTGCCACCATCAGGTAAGAACTGCTGTCTTCTCCCCAGCAGAGCCCACCCCATTCCCTGCAGCACCTCGGAGCCATCCCTCGGCAGGGCAGCTGCCCGACATGCAACACAGCCTGGCCTGGACGAGCTGAACCACAAGGCACATGAAAAACAAAGCTTGGCAGACAGAGCGGCCCGGTTCTCCCCCCTCCAGCACATCAGACCACACTCAGGGTCTCAGCAAGGAAAGCCAAGCATCCCACGCACGTGCAAATCCAAATGCCTGCATTTGGTATTGCACATCATCCACACCAAGATGTGCTAATAAGCAAGCAACTGGAAACCCAAGATGGGCTCACGCCTCTTTCACCACAGCTGTAGTCACAAGAAGTGGCAAGTGGAGAGCAGATACCCAAAGCCCTATGCATAGATGAAATGTAGTGTCCTGAAGAACAGACCCACCACAGACAGTCCTATTCTTTGAAAGCAAGGCTAAGGTTTCAGCTGGAGCCTTGCTGCTCACAGGCACATGCAGAGGGAGGAAACAACCAGGGCAATACACCACATAAAACCACCTACAAACGCGAAAACCCTACAAAGTTCCAGCCATTAAGTATCAGCTTCTCATTTTTGATCTGTGTTGCATTTACAGCAGCTCCAGTCCGCTCCCAACCACAGCATGCGGCCCCCTTACTTGGGCAGTGCATTGTGAATTCCAGTGGTGAAGCACTGGAACAGGCTGCCCAGGGAGGTGGTGGAGTCACCATCACTGGAGGTGTTCAAGGAACATGTGGATGAGGCATTGTGGGACATGGTTTAATGGGCATGGTGCTGTTGGTTGATGGTTGGACTTGATGAACCTTACAGGTCTTTTCCAACCATAGTGATTCTGTGATTGATTCTGTGAATGCTCCATTGATTGCTGGCAGGAACATGGATGAAGGCAGCACATCCAGGCTCAGTGCAAAGCACTTCCTTGGCCCAGATTACATGGGTTAGCACCCCTCCATCCTGAGACCACCCCACCACATACATTTCCCAAACACACTGGAAATTCAGACTCACCAGCCCTGGGGCGGGATGGGGGAAGTTCCACTTCCCGAGAACGTTTGCTGCCTCAACCACAGACAGGCCCCATGTTTTATACCTTGCCTTTCCTCCTCTGATTTGACAACCTCTGCCCCTATTCCAGCTTTGCTTATGCCCAGTGGTCTTTTCTGGGAAAAGGACACTAGAGCCATCCATTTCCTATTCAGAAAAGCAGCCAGCAAGGTCACTGTGCAAGGGACATCGATGTCAGAACCCAGCATGCCCGTCAGTATAGCTGGGGGCTCGATCCTCACCCCACTAACGTTTGGTCACAAGGTGGCACCAAGCAAAACCACAGCTGGGACCCTGGCTAGAAGGGGCTGGACACAATCAGGAGGGAGACATGACAAGGGGAGAAGGCTGAATACTGCTCATGCCACCAAGGCCAACAGGACAAGGATAGGTGGTACCAAGAGCCTTGTACTACAACATAGGATCTCTATTTTACACAGACTGGGAGGACAGTGGAGGGTGGCCATGCAGCAGTCAGAGCAGAATGGGGATAGAGGGATAGCAGCAAGGCCACCCTCCCATTCAGCCACTAACCAGCACTCAGGGAACTGCTGCTGAAGCTGCTGCTCCATGTGCTCCCTCATGTCCAGTCCCTCCAGCTCACACAGCTTCCCATGGACATTCAAGAGCACATGCTGGTACTCGGCTTCATAGTCAGCCTGGAGCAGGTGCTGCAACTCTTCTCCCAGCTGTGCCCAGAGCACCGCAGCTGAAAGCCTTGGGGCTGCAGGGTCTGGAGCCTGCAGTAACACAAGTGCGAGGGCTTGTCAGAAAGTAAGCACAGTTCTGCATTGAGCATGGAGCACAGGTGAAGGACAGGACACCTGAGAGACAGTCCCACCACCAAGCATGCCCCACACATCCCCATTCCAGAGGCCAGCACTCAACTGCCCTGACCATGCCCCTTGCTCCCCTTGCTGCAGACGACACCAGACCTGCCTTATCAAGTAAATTTCTCCCCAGAGCCAGGCAGAAGCAGCCGTGGTGGGGAAGAAACATTAGAAG
Organism: Gavia stellata; assembly: GCF_030936135.1. Lineage (NCBI taxonomy): Eukaryota > Metazoa > Chordata > Aves > Gaviiformes > Gaviidae > Gavia > Gavia stellata. The sequence continues at coordinate 187,354 of NC_082599.1, read as the reverse complement.
CATCAGAAAGAGGTTGTGTGGGGAGTGAGCAGTGTGCGTGTAAACGAGCCTGTAACGAGTTTGTAATATGCATGTGCGGCGCGGCCTGCGCAGCGTCATCACAATGGCACAGGCACTTTCCCGCCTCATTGCCTCCCAAATGGATTTTAAATATCATTCCGAGGACACAATTATTTAAAACGCTGAACTAAACACTCGCTAATGGGAAAACGGCGTGTGGCCTGCAGCAGCCATTCCTCATGGGGCCACTCTGCCCATGTCATCCTCTTCTCCAGCCCCACACCCTGCATGGGGCCACACGGAAGCATCCTCCTCCCACGTGGAGGCCATGCAGGGTATCACTAGGTAACGGTCCTGAGCCCAGCCCAATACACATTGCTTGTGTGAGAAGACACTTTTTGTCCCCATCCCATTTCTGCCGTCAGGCCCCAGAGAAGCAGCCTGCCCTGTCCCAAGCTCCTCAGCACCGGGGGCACCGCAGGACAGTCACTGGGGCTCTAACGGTCCCTGTCCGCAGCTCCTACACAGGTATCAGGAAGCACCTTACCAGACAGCAGGTCTTTCAGTCTCCCCCCAAGTCTGGTAGCAGGTAATACACGGCTATGCAAGGACAGGACATTAGAACAAGGATGCCTTCTGAACCCCATTGTTATATGGCCCTGGAAGTGATGGATATCAAGACAGACTTACTTTTTCACATAATTAACTTGTGGATACCTCCCCCACCCCCAGCGCACAATCCTGAACAGGGGAGGTGAAGGAAGCAGCATTACTGTTGGCTATATCCAGGACTCCAGAGTGAACAGAGTATGGAGAGAGAGAACAAACAAGGACACAAACCTTTTGCAACAATCCTTGCTGGGCAGAACTTAGATGGAGAACAGCTCCAAGGACACCACGGACCCTCAGTCCCATTACAGTGCTGCCAGCATCAGGGATAACAGAGCCTCAGACAGCAATGTGTGTGCTCATGGGAAGTGTCTGTCTGACCTTCGATCATCGCTCATCTCCCACTCTCCAGGCAGGGATTCTGGGCTGCCATGAGTTACAGACTCAGAGTTACCATTACTCAGAGACAACAGCCTACCTGAGGCCAAACCAGAAAAGGGAAGGGACACAGACCGGCTCTGTCCCCACACACCAGCAGATGAGCACAGAGAGGATGAGAGTCCCTTGCTGGAACCCTGGCTGCACTTCAGAGGTTCACATTTTAACAGCTTTGGCATCACCAGAGCTATCCATCAGCAGCTCATTTTCCTCTGAGTGCTGAACCATTCCTGCCTATGCTATTTGGAAGTGTCTAATGATGCACCAGAGCAGCCACCTGGCAGCACTGCTGCCAAGGGACACAACACCATGGGGAGAGAAATGCACACAGGTGTGCACACTGGTGCCAGCCTCCATTGCCCAGAAAGCTCCCTCCCCTCAAACCTGCACCACTCATCACAGACCAGAGAGATGCCCTGCCTCACGGTCCCCCACCCTCTGAGAGAAAAAGAGCACCTACTCTTAAGTCATTGTTCCCTTACAAAAGAGAAGAGAGAGAACACAGGCATTATGATATTTTTATGAACACTTTGATTCAGTTTGTCACACTACAGCGTTCTTTTTGAGGGGTTTGAAGAGCGGACCAAGGCAAAAAAAAAAGAGAGGCTCCTTCTAGCCCATGGGCATGTATAGCTTGGTAAGCACAAATCAGATGGACACAGACACGGGGCCAGGGACATGCAACATGACAGTGCTGCAGTACTAAGAACTCACTGGGAGCCTCACAAGGACACAGGCAGACCTGGAAAAAGACAGACTCACACGGACCAAGGCAGCCCTAAGACACTTTGGAAGAGTGCCTGCATGCGCTCTGAGTTAAGGTTTGCTTTTAACTGTAACCTGGGTGCTTCTGTGTCATTCTCGCAGTGAGCAATTTCTTGTGAATCCCTGCTGGCCGGCACAGCCTACCCCCTCCTCCCAGAGCAACTTCTTCAGATCTCACCTGATCCACTAGATCATCAGGGCACAAACAGGGCATGGAGCCACGAGTCCAGCCTGGAAGAAGCTGAGCTGTGGAGCAGTCCTCACAAAAGCTAATCCCTGCTAAGCATGCAGAGCGTTCCCTTGGGAAAGGAAGACTGTGTTAGACATCCTGTGCAGGTGTATCAGGGCAGCGCCATGGGGAAACAAGCAGCATGACTCCTGCACGGTGAAAGATGAACCCGCCCCCATACGGGAAATGCAAAAAAGGACAATCTGGGCAGGTTCAGTGCAGAACTCACCATTCCAAGAGCAACCATCTCCTCCTGCCTCTCAAGCTTGGTGCATTTGAGCTGCAGGCTGCCCTTCCAGATCTGTGAGGAAACACAGGGATGTGGTAAGAGGGATATGAGGCCAATCACCAACTTCACCCTTCCAGCCTTTGGGAGGAGGGGGGAAGAGGGGAAGACGTGAAGCAGGGTGCACAAATTGCAGTATTAGAGAATCAAGCACCTTCACCACTAAAGCTTTACTCCTCTTGGGCTCACCCAGGGCTAGATGGTCTACCAGACACTTCAGGAGACAGACACTCATCCCCTCGTAAATCAGCACCTTACCCACACAGACGGCCAGTTACCTGCTAAGAAAGCCAGGGTACCACAGAGGGAAGCTGCATGGTCCGCAGGCAGCCTGCTTGGAGCTGGGCAGCACCGGGCTTCTGCCCATGCAGCAGAAACATTTGACATCAGGTAGTCAGAGAGAACCACCTCCAGGGCAGAAGCAGAACTGCAGTTCCAAGCTATCCATGAGCACTCTCCATCCCGCAAGTAGCATGGCTGCACACTGTAGGGCTAGGGAAATGGGAGTGCTGCTGGAAAGGGCGAGTAAACACAGATGCTGTGGCCTGGGGAGTAATAGAACAGACTGGGCAAGGAGATGGACTGCTCACCTTCTAGATGCGAGCGGCAGCCTGCTCACAAGCCCGCTCTTTGGCTGGACTCTCCCAGGCCTGCCTCCGATGCTCCGCATCCGGCCAAGTCTCCCCCATGGAACCTGGCTCGCAGGCAGCCCGGACAGAGCCGCTCTGCCAGCTGCACCAGCTGCACAGCCTCTCCCCACAGCACAACCGGCCGCAGGGCTAGAGGAAATAAAAGTATAGCCCTGTTGGGTGAGATGCTGCTCCAACACCTGTGCTCAGGACCCGTTCCAGCCTGCAGGCAGGGCACTATGAAGAAAAGAGCACTCTTCAATCCTGTCCTACAGTCAAAAGGAAACAGAGCACCCAGTACAACCTTCCTCAGCCTCACACCATAGCAGCAGGGCTGGGACCGCAGGTGATACGCTCAGTCCCAGCCCTGCTGCCTCCCATACTCTGTCTACGAGCATCATGTACCTTGTCTGGCCCACACTGTTGAGCCAGACTGACCCTGATCAGACAGAAACAAGCACCTGTCACAGCTCCATAGCTCATGAGACTCAGGATCACCTCACAAGCTTTGCAAAGTCCAGGATCGCCCCGCACACTGTCACCTGGGACCTACCACAGCTCTGGTTCCTCCTGACACTCCTACCCTAATTTTTGCTGCCACCAGATGACCTTAGAACCAGGCATCCAGTCCCAACGTGAAGCTGGCAAAGGACCTCCACCACATCTCCACCCAGCACATAGCCCGCATCTTTCCTTCACTCTACCACAGACCCTGAGGCAGCACCTCCATGCAGGAACCCGGGGACAGCCCTGCACACCCCCTGAGAAGGAACTGCACTTGTGGGGCAGTCAGGCTGTCCCACCATGGCCCCGGAGGTCACAGCCCCCACCATCACTCTGGACACAGCCCTCATCCAGCCCTGTGGGCTGCACAGGCTCCATGTGGACCACAGTCTCAGGCAGAGTCTGTTAACGCTCCCTTCAGGGCCCTGGCTCACTCATGTAGGAAGCACCTGGGGATATGAACTTCCCAGTCAGCCTGAGGAAAAACGGGCAGGGCCGGTCATCAACATGATGGTCCAAGGCAGAACACAGGACACTCGGTCCTAGCTCAGTTTATAGCCCTGCAGGACAAGGTTGTCTCTCCAAAGCCACTAGAAGCAAGAAGAGATGAGGTCCACAAGTCCTAGAAAGAAAAATACCCTGTTTCTCCTGTCAGTCCAGCTCCTTTTGCACTGTTTCCTCCTCCCCTACCCGAAAGGGAGAAATTTTTCACCAGGAGGAAAAAACCCAAACAAACCAAACCCACAACCCACCAGAAAAACCAAACCACCTTTGAAAACAGTTTATAAACTTAAGAAACACCCTCTACCTGCTGCTAGCTGCACCCCGCTGATACAGAGGGATTTTCAGCAATCAGGAACCTGAGAACTGAAATAAGGAGTTTTGAGAACTGTGGAAGAACCCTCCCCGTTTCCCCGAACGACCCTAGCTTTCCACAAGTATGCCCTGTAGTCTCTGCTCCTAGTTGTATTTGGTTGTTTTCAAACAGCAGCTGTTCATCCAGTCCCACCAAACAATCCAGATGGCCACAGTTCAAACTGCCTCACGATTTATGATGCAAATATTAAAGACATGATCTGTGGTTTTATACATTTATTTGCAGGCAGCGAACAGGAGGTTTTGCTTTTTTAGTTGCATAAGCCTGAATACCAACTCCTGCAGGACTCCACAAGAAGGAAAGTCTCCATTTATGATCTTTGTTAACAACTTGCCGAGAACTGGACAGCTCAGAGAAGTCAACCTGCTGTTGGGTGCTCTATAGTTGCCATAGAGAGCTAATTAAAGCCAAAGGGAATCTTCCTAAAAATTGTAAGTGACAAGTCTGTGACGTTATCTATCAAGCCTGTGATTTGGTAAAATAAGATATACTCTACATAAACCACTTCAATTACTTATGTTCCAACCCCTTAATTTATTATCAAGTATTAGAGCAGGTTTCCTTTATTTTGCCTGGAATTAATTCTAGGCTAACCAACCCACATCTAACCATGCTATCCTCCTTTCCTAGAGCGAAGCATGTTTCCTCCCTGATCCTTTACTTACAATTTCCTGCTACTCCAGCATTTTTTTTTTAGTTAAGTGCCACCAGACCAGAGAACCCCAGCCCATTTTTTCAAAACCCAGGTAAAAGTTATAGACATACTGACCTTGAAGCAGTTGTCCCATCTAGCTGCTATTTAACAGCTTTTTTTTTACCTACAAATGAACAAGGAAGTAGGTTTTTTTGTTTTAACAACTTCTTTAATTAAATAGAAAAAAGTTTATTAGAAACAGAAGGTATTTCTGTACTTACTGTGTAGTTTGTCACTCCAAGATTTTTTTTGTTGTTGTTCTTTATATGCAGAATCTTGTACTCATTTCTCTTACTACCTACAGATGCCTTTAACCTCCTTTATGCCTGTGGTCAGCAAGGATTTTCCACTGACATTTATACCACATTTTTGTTACACTACCCTCCAACACCCCAGTTGCAGCCTTCCGAGAACCAGGTTTGATTTTCAGTCCAACTTTGAGCCCCTTTCATCAACAGGTCCCAATTCTATAAATATCTGAAAAGATTTTAGAAAACTTTTTATCTTGCCCCCCTCCCTTCTTGAAACTAATTTGACAGGAAACTTTACTTACAGTTTTGCTCCTTTGAAAGTGTGACATCGTTAACACAAAAGTTTTCCAGCTGCTTATCATGCTTATGATGAGGACAAGACCTTAATAGCAACCAGCTTCAAAGTCCAGTGGCTGGTTCACCCTCGGTCATTGTAAAGGGGCAAGACTACAGGTAACTCATTTGGGCTGCGAAAGGTTGTACTGGGAAACTGCAGAATACTGAGGCGCTGCAGCAACTTCACCAGCTTGTAGCGAGCTTCCAACTTGCGCTCCCCACACTGAGGTGGCCCGTAACTTCCTCGGAGAGGAGCACCCGAGAGGAGCTCAACCCCCGCCCTGCGATAAGCTACGGCAGATCTGTGCACAAGCCTCTTTCTGGGCGGCAGGTGGAAACCGCCCAACGCACCCCGAGGTGGGCTCCGGCCCAGCTGGAAGCTCTCGCAGCGGCCGGCAGCCTGCCGAGCGCACCCTCAGCTCCTCCACAGGGCCGCGACGGTTGGCAGAGACCTGTAAGACCACCGCGTCCAACCGCAGCACTTCCATCCTCCCCGCCGGAGTTCGGACGAGCGATTCGCACGCTTCCCCCGCAGGAAGCGCCCGGCCGGCCCCTGAAGAACCGGCGGGCTGTCTCCTCTCGCTCCTTACCCAGGCTGGATCACCGGAGACCCGCCAGCAGACCCGCGCTTCCCCTTCGTCTCCCGGCGCCTGCAGCCGCGGCACCCCCTCCGACCGCAGCCGCGCCGCCGAAGGCAGCGGCGGGAGAGGCCGACGGGCAGGACCCGAGAAGGAGCCTCTCCGCACCTCCCGCCCCGGCTGAAAGCCCTGGCCCGGCTCCGCCGGCCCCACCAGCACCCGCTCCGCGCGGGGGAGAGCTCGGGGAGCGGCGGCTGGGCCGTGCGGGGCTGGAGCGGGGAGGCCCGGCGCGCCGCCGCCCCTGAGGCCGAGCGACCGCCCTCACCTCGCCCCGGGCCCCAGGCCGCGCTGGAGAGGGCCGCCCCAGGCGGGGAGGTCCCGGCGCGCCGGGCCCCGCTGGAGCGGGGCTGGCGGCAGTCCGCTCGGCTGAGGAGCGCTCTCCGGGACGACGCGGAGCCCCGCAGGGCCCTCACGGGCGGGCCGCGCAGCCGCCGCCTCAGCGCTCCGCGCCAGCAGCCCCGCCGCGAGGAGCGGCGGCTCAGCGCCCAGGCCCGCCGCCAGGCACCGGCCCGCCCGCAGCAGCGGAGGGCCCGTCCGCCCTGCGCCCCGCAGAGGCCTGGAGCGCCGCCGGCTGGACGCGGCTACCGCGCACGCCAGGGCGTGTCCGTCGCCAGGGCAACCGCGCCGTCCCCATGGCGACGGCGCCCCCCTTCCCCCGACGGCGCCATGACAGAGGCGGCGCGGTGAGTGCGGCAGGACAGGACTTTATTGGGGCCCGGGCCGGTCACTTGCTGCTGGTGTACTTGGTGACGGCCTTGGTGCCCTCGGAGACAGCGTGCTTGGCCAGCTCGCCGGGCAGCAGGAGCCGCACAGCTGTCTGCACCTCGCGGCTGGTGATGGTGGAGCGGTGGTTGTACTGGGCCAGGCGCGAGGCCTCCGAGGCCAGCCGCTCGAAGATGTCGTTGACGAAGGAATTCATGATGCTCATGGCCTTAGAGGAGATGCCAGTGTCCGGGTGCACCTGCCAGATGGTAACCGAGCACTGCCTCACACACCGTCACCCTGGAGGGAGGGGGGGCCCCAGTGCCCCCAGAAAAATGGGGCCCCCCTTCCCACCCTGGACAGGGCACCCTAACCCCAAAGGGACCCACAGTTGGCACCCTGAGGGTCTGAGTTCTGTGCCACTTGCGCTAGACAGAAGAGAGGCTCCCGTGATAACTACAGCGGCTTTGGGGTTGCACTGGCAGGGCCTCTGCACAGTCCCCTGTGAAAAACAAGCCTGCAAGGGGTGGAACTGCCCACGTGCCCCAAGTCCTGCCTGCAACTGAGGCCTAGACAGCTCACAGCCCCCTCCCAAAATTCTTTTTCTCATCTCCCCAGCAGAGTCACCAGAAAGGTTTTAATACTTGCTCATAGGGCCAACAGCAGCTGTCACTGCCCTCTTGACTTCTACTCAATTAATTCTGTAGGCAGAGTCATGCACTAGAGCTTATTCTCTCCAGGAAACCCTTTCTGATCTAGATCCACCTCTTGCCTCCTACCCTAAGGACACCCCCCACATACACACTTTTGAGACTCAGCTGGGGCTCTCCTGTACCCACTCACTCTTTTTTCATCTCACCAAAAGGCAGATTTTCCTTCCTTCCTCTTTGTAAGATTAACATGCAATGGGCAGAAGTAACTTTACATATGAAGCAGTTTCTAGCAGAAAAGAAACATTTACTCACCTGCTTCAGTACTTTGTAGATATAGACCGAATAGGTTTCCTTCCTCTTAGGCTTCCTCTTAGGCTTCCTCTCCCCAGGGCTGGGAGCATGACCACGCTTCTTCCCAGCTTCCGCACTCATCTCAGCCTCTGGCAGAGCAACCAGCAGCTCTCAGGGGACTGGTTATGTAGCAAAGGAGGCAGTACCTCACCTGCCTCAGCTGCAGCCCCCAAGGAGCGGGACAAATACACACCTGTGACTGATGATTCCACTTTGCACTAAGCGAAGGGCAGCTGGCCTGAGAGGATCTTGGAAGTAACTGATTCAATTAAACTTCCAGACCTGAGGAAAGGTTTGAGGGTAACATGGGCAAAGAGGCGTTTCAGAGCAGCAGCGTCTCATTCACATGGGGCAGAAGTGCCAGAGAAGAGCTATTCCCAAGTCCATGCAGGGTTTTGGTGAAAGGAGGCTTCCTACTTTGGTGGAAGGGCGTAAATCAGAGTACTCAAGGTTCTGCTTCCAGAATCGAATGGGTGGAACCACTTCCGTGCTATGGAACAGATAATGCAGTCAGTGGAGACTCAGTAACTGGAGGGAACATTGGTCTGGTGACTGAATGATAGCACTATGAACATCCCAACAGCCAGTATTCTTCCCACTATCTCAGCTAGCCTGCTCTTGGGAGTCCTGCCTGCTACACGCAACAGGGCCTCAAAGGACAGAAGGGAAGCAGTCAGGAGGGGAGGGCTAACACCCCGAGTATGTGTTTGATCTGTCTTGGAAACCAGTGATCAGGGTAGTGATGGTAATTACGATGCAGGAATGAAGCTAAGCCGGGAAAAAAAATGTGCAGCAACACAGCAGAGAAGTGAACAAACTAGAAAAAGTTTTCTGTCCCTTAGATGGAAAAGGAAGCCTTTCTCTCAGCAGGCACCACAACAGGTATTTCATAAAAGGGTAATACTAGCATGTACTGTTGGGGGAGAACACGCTGGTGTCTCTGTGCTGCCATGAACACTGACTTCTCCTGCTCAGGGGCACACATTATACTGCCATACCCTTAGCAAATCACATCTTCCAAGGACTGAGTTTGGGAGCCCCGCTCATCAGTCGCTCTGCCAGTGCGTGTACAGCCAATAGCGTTTCACTGAATTCAGTTTTGTTCTAGGCCTGTCCTCATGGGGAGGCACCTGATCACCCACCCCTGGTGCAAATAAACACCACGGTGACAAATGGGGTCTAAGTATCACAGAACGGCTTCTTGCAACCAAGAACTAAAACATCAGTGATTGGGTGGGACAGGGTGGAACGGTCACGTCAGCACATTTGGGAAGGGGAACGGGCTTGAGTGTTGAAGATACGGGGTAGTGCGATCCTTCTGGGAACGGGAGTGGCATATTCTGTGATATCGAACAATATCAAGAGATGTCGGTGGATGACTTATACTGGGAGTAAGAGGCAGGCAACATCACCACTTCTGTTTTGCAAGAGGCCATGCATTGATTAGGAACAGCACAGAGCTTCCCTCCCTCTCATGTTTGTGCCACCCCCCCACTGATTTACAGAGCTGTAAATAGCTGAGATCTTTGTCTTGGGGGAGACTGTTCACTGCGACTGGAACTGTTTTACCTTTTCCACCGGTCATAGCAAACAAAGGCTCTCATGCTAGAGGAGCTGTTAGCCATAGTATCTCTCCACAGCTGCAGCTGTGTCTGGCACTGGCAGTTACGTACACACAGCTTGTTTTTCTGACAAAATGTTCAGTTAGAAGGAAGCCCTTTGGTAGAGAAGGAGCAGTGACTGGTCACTCAGCATTAAGCACAGACAGCCATTATATAGCAAGGGTGGAGTCTCATCCGCTGAGCCATATAGTCAAATGTGAACTCCCAGAGTTGGGGAATTACCATCCATTCCCTAGATTGCATGTGCTAGAGGCTGTCCATTCTGGAAGCCATGTGCTGGGCTTGACTCATCCTTGTGCTATTTTTGTAGCATAGGGATCGACTCATAACACAAAGAGAAGGGAATCCCACAACAAGTCTGGAGAAGAGGAGGCTGAGGGGAGACCTTATCGCTCTCTACAACTACCTGAAAGGAGGTTGCAGAGAGGTGGGTACTGGTCTCTTCTCCCAAGTGACTAGTGACAGGACTAGAGGAAATGGCCTCAAGTTGCGCCAGGGGAGATACAGACTGGATATTAGGAAAAAATTCTCTACTGAGAGCGTGGTAACACAGTGGAATAGGCTGCCCAGGGAGGTGGTGGAGTCACCCTCCCTGGAGGTATTCAAGGAGCATGTGGATGTGGCATTGTGGGACGTGGCTTGATGGGCATGGTGCTGTGTGGTATGGGTGGTTTTTTGTGTGGTGGTTTTTGTGTGTGGGTGGGTTGGTTTTTGTTTGGTGTTTTGGGTTTTTTTTTGTAATGGTTGGACTTGATGATCTTACAGGTCTTTTCCAACCTTTGTGATTCTGTAACCCTGCACTTGATGTAGTATCTGCCACTTCTGGCTGTACCTGTGTTAGAGCCAACCTCACTTCTAGATTACAAGCAAGAGTAATGGTATAGAGGCTCTAGGCCACTTCTTTCACAGAAATGACCATCTCCAACTAAGGAGCAATTACCATAATTTATCTAGACATAGTGTTGCTTTTGTGCACGAACAGAAAAGCCCTAGCTGAAAGAGTTCAAAATGCCACTGCCCCAGCTAGCGGCTGTCTCTCTCACAGAAGTCAGTGCTCCAGGACACATGCCTGCCACAGTGGCTTCAGCACTGCCTAACAGACTGTCACCACAGGACTTTGTACTCGGCACTGGTGAGGCCGCACCTCGAATCTTGTGTTCAGTTTTGGGCCCCTCACTCCAAGAAGGACATTGAGGTGCTGGAGCGTGTCCAGAGAAGGGCGACGAAGCTGGTGAAGGGTCTGGAGCACAAGTCTGATGAGGAGCGGCTGAGGGAGCTGGGGTTGTTCAGTCTGGAGAAGAGGAGGCTGAGGGGAGACCTCATCGCTCTCTACAAGTGCCTGAAAGGGGGTTGTGGTGAGGTGGGTGTTGGTCTCTTCTCCCAAGGGACAAGCGACAGGACAAGAGGAAATGGCCTCAAGTTGCGCCAGGGGAGGTTCAGATTGGATATTAGGAAAAATTTCTTCACCAAAAGGGTTGTCAGACACTGGAACAGGCTGCCCAGGGAGGTGGTAGCGTCCCCATCCCTGGAGGTATTTAAAAGCCGTGTGGATGAGGCACTGAGGGACAGGGTTTAGTGGTGGACTGAGTAGTGTTAGGTTTATGGTTGGACTTGATGATCTGAAAGGTCTTTTCCAACCTAAACGACTCTACAATACTATGAACTGGTTTAAATCAAGGCTGAAATACCAGAGGGATAAAGCATGTATATATAATCCATTTTACAAGTCCTGGCCTACTAACTGTGACCTCTAGTGCAGTTACAGCTACTTTTGCTTTGAACATGTACTTGTGGTTCTTGTTTGCTAAATCAGAGACCTGTCTGCAACCGAGAAGAAGTTCTCATTTTGCAGCAGCAGACAGCTAACACAGCTCTCCTCTTTGCTACATCAGCTACAAGAATTCTCCAACTACTGACCGTCATGCTGGCTGTCATCCCAGTGTTCCCATGCCCTTCTCAGGATTTACCATTCCCAAAGAACTCAGTGTAAGATTATATCCTGCATTTGTTATTGCCACCACAGCTCTCCACTACACAGGTCTGAAATGTAGTGGTAAAGAGTTGTTGCCAAAGCTTTGCTAAGAATAAGGAAGCACGAAACAAACAGCTCCCCCAGGCAGGACTCCTTGACCTCACCATTCTCATAGCTACTTTGCAACCCTTTCCAACTCACCATCTTTTTTTAAAACCTAGAGAGCAGAATGAACAAAGCCATGCATTCATTTATTCATGTTTCAACTTTTGTGACACTCTACTTATCTGTGGGTTGCTTTTACTCCATCACTGTCTGTTAACTTCTAGGTACTACACTGTGAGATGTTCAAGTGACTTTTCAATGCAATCTAGACTTTTCTGCAGAACTAACTTGAACAGCATTTATACCAATCTGCATTATTTTCTCAGAAAAGACTTTTTTCCTCTCAGATCATTGCTAAGAACACTGACAAACCTGTTGTGCACTGTCTACTGGGAGCAGCTCTCATTGTGACATTTGTCTTGTGGATGATACGCAGGGCTTCTATAGCAGCAGTCACAACCTAGATGGTCCCTTCGGAAAAAAAACCAAGGAAATACTCTGCTCAAAAACTCAGAACCACGGACAGTCGGCATCTGAGGAAGTACTCCAAGAGAGTACAACTACTACATATTTGTCCTACTCTTCAATTTGCCTGTCTACATGTACTGTTGGAACAGGTTATTGGGCTACATTAACCTTTCACATGACCAGCACAGCCATTCTTATGTGTCAGAAGTAATTAAAATGGTAACTCATGGTCACAAGAAGCTATTTGGTTTGATTTGCTACCTTTTTCTTTAGTACCTTTTAATTGTGTTAAAAATACATGAAAAATGTTATTTTATTCAAACTTCTGTAGCACAGGGTGAGGCTTAAACACCAACTTTCCTAAAAATTTGTTATTAAGAACCAAAAGAAATGTTAAACTAACTTTAGTTGATTAGTCTTGTTTAGTTAAACCTGCAAGGAACAAATAACTAATTCATAGTCCAAAAATCCTAAATTATTGAGTCTCATTATTAGACCCATAAAATTCAAGGTGAAGGAAAAAACATACACCTAAGCCATGCTGTTGTACAGAACACACACTGGTATTTTATAGATCTACATTCTGTCTCGAACTTACAACTTGAAAGGGTTCTGAAGATTGGATCTGTCACCAACAACAAAAAAGCATGCGTAGCTTGCTCCCCCTTCTGTCACTAACTGGAAAACCCAGTGTTCACCCTGCGGATTAGCAGAGGTTTCCCAGGTGTGAGGATCCTACTCAGTGCTCTGTACCTCCAGAGCTCAGTACTCACCTCTTCACGTATCCCACAAGTTCTGGTCATAACCTTGGCAGTACTGAAGAACTGAACCTTCGCCCCAGAAGAAAGGGCTCTGCATCCTTACTCAAAGCTCAGCACTGATTCGCCCCAGCATGCCCCAATAACTGCCACAGCTCACAAAACAAGACAAGACTGTTCTTCCCTCTTTATTGACTGATGGATTCTCAGGCAGATCTGTTTATTACACTGTTAAATAATAGTTAAAAACAAACCAAGGCCAGAGGAGTTTGAAGTGAAGTATCTAAACTGAAGCAGAAATTGGGAAGGAAAAGGCAGGAGAAGCTGGGCTGGGGTCTCCACTTCTCTATCACTGCAGCTCAGACACCCTAACTGCCACTGCCACGACCCCAGACCATGAGATTCCAAGGCCTGGCTCAGATGGGACATCATCTAAATATGGAAGTGGTTGGCCAAACGTAGCCAGATCAGGAGAGAAGAGATCTGTCCAGATACAGAGGTGCAAGGCAAGTCAAGGGGAAGCAGTATTGCAGCAATCCTAGAACACAGCCACAGAGATAGCAGCAGAGTCCCATTCCAGTCGGCAGACGGGCGAGTCACATTGGCCACTGTCAGCCTCCACAGAGAGCACCTGACCGACTGCTCTAGAGCTCACACATTGTGTGTCTTTTTGGTGAGCTGCGGATCCTCATCCACCAGCTTTGACTTGAGATGTTCCTTGTAGGCGAGGATGTCACCTTGCCACTTTGTGATTGTCTGCTTCTCACAGACCCAGATCTCCTGTGCAACCTGAAAGCAAGCACACAAGGAGGAGGAGAGGTTTACAGTACAGCATTTTATAATTTTACCAAAATTATAAAATTAACCAAAATTTACTCTCTGAAGTCCGGTAAGAAAAGAGTTTAATAACTTTCACACTTCAACTACCAAAGAAAAATACCTGCAGTGAAATATCTTACCTGGTGTTTTCTGCATAATTTATACAAGATTTTAGAACTAAGAATCCTTGACCCCTCAACATTTCTTTTTTTATACATGGACAAAAAGAAGGGGGGAAAAAAAAAAAAGAGAAGGAAAGCCTTTCCAGCTAAACTGGGAATTGAAGTAGTTCTTGACCTGAACTACTTGGACATAATGCACTGAAAAATAAAATTATACCTGAACTTGCAGACAAAGCTATAGCTGATAAATCGGCACTTGACATTTGTGTGTACATGGTGCAATTTTCTTCGCCTATGCAGAATGGCATAGAAAACTGTGCTAGAATTACTCCATTATCATTGAAAAAACATCTAGTTAAGGCCTCCACAGTGTGTCATGATTTCCATTTAACGTATTCTTTACTTCTAGGGGTTTGGGTTTTTTTTCTTTCAAGTACCTAATGTTTTCCTAGGTTAGCTCAGTAACTGTTTCACATGAACATGGCAAGGGAATCGTGGCCAGTGATTTTTTTCACTCACACATCTTTTTGGGATGAGTAAGAGCCCGTTAGTTGAAAATACCTTGTTTTAATTACTTGAAGTGTTAGAAAGGTGCTCTGACAAAATTCACTACTTTTCTTACCTGTTGGATGAGTCTGAAGTCGTGGCTGACGAGCATCATTCCTCCTTCAAATTCATTGATAGCATCTGCCAGAGCATCTATTGTTTCTATGTCCAAGTGGTTGGTGGGCTCATCCAGGAAAAGCATGTGAGGATTCTGCCAGGCCAGCCATGCAAAGCACACACGGCACTTCTGCCCATCAGAGAGGTTCCTAATGGGGCTAACCTGACAAACACAGACACCGTTTGCAGCTCTGTATTACAGACTGCCACCCTGACCGCAAAATACTCGGATCTCACACCGTGTTTCCAGCAGCTACATGACACAAGAGGACAAAGCTTAGTCAGTCTTACACCTAGACTAAGCCTCTCTCACCAGCAAAACAGGGGAATTCCAGGGGCTTCTGAAGAAGGAGTGTCTGTAGCAAGACCCAGCTTGTGTTAAAGGTTCCAAAGGATAGTTAATTGAGGTCTGACTAGTGTTCATTGCACGCTGACAGAACCGTAAAACTACTCTCAACTTCTGGAGTGACAAGTGGGGAAGAACAATGTAGAAATCGACGTTGAACTGCAGTGATGAGGACAACTCCTGTCATATGTGTGACATATGACAGACAGAAGCATGTCATGTTTAGACTCAGAGCACCACAGGTGATCCTGTCCTCTTGGTTGAACCAAGTGGTTCCCACTCCCAGCTGAGAATGTGTTCTAGCATTTCTGCCTGGCATTCATCTCAGAAATAAGAGATAAGCAAACTAGTTCAAGTTACAGTTGAAATATGCTTGAGTCTAGCACTATGCCACAACTTGTCTTCTCTTCACCCAGGTTCTGAGGAGGTCACCCATTCCAACCCACATATTGCTGCAATGCAAAGAAAGTTCCTATGAGCCATGAGTTATTTTTTCCTCCAGTTTCAAAGGCAGAGATGGAAAAACATTTTGATGCGCTGGTGTGCCATGCTGCATACTGCATCACGCTGTCAGACATCAGTAGAGCAACAGAAAATGCAGCAGCTCTACTTCCCTGTTGAGCAAAAAGCAAACTTCGACAGCTCATACTCACCTGCTGCTTCCCTGTCAGACCGTATCTGCCAATGATTTTTCTCATCTCCTCCTTCTCCTTGATCTCCGGGTAGCATTTCAGCATGTACTCCAGGGGTGAGAGGTCTAAGTCCAACTGCTCTTGCAAGTGCTGACAGAGAAGAAAAGTCAACTTCAGGTTGTGCAGGCCACCCACTTCATGGCCAAAAGTACTTCCCCCCTTATACCCCTCTGGTACCATCTGAGCAGCAGAACACAAGAGCCAATAACCCCACTCACAGCATAGCCACTGTCCTGAACTTTTATGGAAGGAGTCTCCATTTCAGGAGCAGGAGTGCTGCTTCAGAATAGCAGGCTTGTCCACCACCAAGCACAAGGCAACCATCCCTCCCATAAAAGGTGAGAGGCTAAACAGAAAGGACCACAGCAAGCCTCTTTTCAGGGTAAGAACATTTGCAAGAGCCCATTCAGCCAATGGAACAGTTCCTTCCCCCATCTCCAGGCACAGAAGACAGCAGTGGGAGGGGCCTTAGAAGCAGAAATAGAGCGGCAAGATTCCTTATTCCCAACAGCTTTTTCCTCAGCATTTCATGTCCTGGTGGCTGCTGTAGGGAGTACCTGGTGGTATCTACCAATCTTCACATGCGAGTGCTTGCGAATCATCCCATC
Source organism: Gavia stellata (assembly GCF_030936135.1). NCBI lineage: Eukaryota > Metazoa > Chordata > Aves > Gaviiformes > Gaviidae > Gavia > Gavia stellata. The sequence continues at coordinate 171,217 of NC_082599.1, read as the reverse complement.
TGTGGGCAGCAGCTAGAAAGGGAAGATAAAAGCATTTCACCAGGAAATCCCTCCTTTTGCTGTATGCCAGAAATACAGAATCCATCCATCTCTGCTCTGGCACAGAGGAGGCAGCCTGAACAGATAATATGAGAGAAAAAACCCTATACTGCAGCAAGACCTCAGGATTTCCAAGGCCTGACTGGGGTGCTCTGGCAAATAAGTGCCACTTCATTGAAGACTACCCCAAGAGTAAAGGTCCAGAACAGAGCAGACAATGTAGGGAGCATACCTCTCCTGTGAGCAGTTTCAGCAGTGTTGACTTTCCGGCTCCATTGGGTCCAACAAGAGCTACACGGGTATCCAGGTCAATCCCAAACTCCAGGTTATTATAGATCCATGGCTGCAAACCACAAAAATCATGTCGCATCTGACGCCTTTCCACTACTACCCAGAACCTCCATGCTGCACCTGTAATGCTCTCTCCTCAAAAGACTCAGCGTTAACACTGCTAGGACGTTTGATCCGCTAGTCATAAGCTGCAGCCTGATCAGAAAGGTTAGCCAAAAGTCTCACACCCCCAAACAAGGCAGGGATACAAGTAATCTCCATACAACCCATGCACACTCCCCATACTCACCCCATCCTTGGTGTATTTGAAGCTGACATTCTGCACCATGATGACAGGAGGGGGGATTTTCCCACAGGGCGGGAAATAGAATGATAAAGTCTGTTAACACAGAATATCCACTTGTTAGATACCCTGGAGCACAAGACAACCCAATTGTTCTGGTATAACCATGCCTCACTACAAACATCATCTGTAGACCAAGGCACCAGACTGCAACTTTTTACGAGCCCCTCTAGCAACTCACTCACAGATTTATTCTGATTAGTTGCTTGCAAGCTCATCTGCTGGCTAATGAGTCCCTATTTCTTTTCCCTTGAAGCAAGCGTGGGCTTATACTCTTCAAAGAAGTAGGAGTTGCTCTGAGCATCCTCCCCCATCTTCCCCAACCCTGACATTAATTTCTGATTTCTGTGTCTGCAAAATAGCCTTACTGAGATGACAAATCTCCTTCTCTCCCCTAGAAAATTACTCCTCCTCTTTCCACTCTTCAGCAATACACTATCTTCAGTACAGTCATCCCTGGCATCAGGAAGGGTATGCCATTCTTGCTCCCAGCTGTGTCAGCCGTTCCTGTTGTCAGCTAAAGATCATTCTACTTATCTAGCCCATGTTTCCAATACTGATCTCTAGATGCAATCCTATGTCTGATCCTACCTTATCATTCACAACTCTCTCTGTCAAGCCAGAAGCCATCATTTTCTGAAGGGTCTTCTCCTTGCTCTGAGCTTGCCTGGCCAGCTTTGCACTACCATGACCAAATCGTGCAATGTAATTCTGCAACAGAACACAGAGTCAGCCGCAAGCCACAATAACAAGGTTGAGGAGGAGCAGGGATGCCCACCTGCACAGGCAGAAAGATGTTCATGCAGCTAGGCAGATACCTTCATATGGGCAATCTGATCTTGCTCCCAGTGGAATCGCTTCATTTGATTTTCTTCTAGTTCCAAGCGAGTCTTTACATACTGATCATAATTTCCCTAGAAAGAGACCACAGAACGTCAGACATGCCCCAGAGAACAGCTCCACTGTTTTTGCCAGTTGCACAGGGCACCATTTACTCACCGTGTAGTACTTCAGTTTGCGGTTGTGCATGTGGATTATGTTGGTGCAGACACCATTCAAGAAGTCCTGGGAGTGGGATATCAGCACAAGGATCCGCTTGAACCTGTGGCACCACATAAATTATTAGAGACTAAGCTAGGAAAAGAATTCTTGCTCGTTGGCCCTGATGGTGACAAAGGATTTACATGCACCAGATCTCTCTTGCCTACAATCGGATTAAGGACAAAAAGATAACAGCCTTGGAGATGCTTCAGGAAATTCGGAGTAAAGCAGCTACAACCAGCCGCAGTAAGCAAATACTGCAAACACCTTTCATTGCAGTAAAACGCTCTTCACCATATGACAGTCTTCACCCATCTTCACAGAGAGTCAAGAGCTGGTTACCCATGTGGTAGATGACTAGTGCTACAGATGCAACTGACTCCACTGGCATCACACTTCTAAGAAGTTTCAACCTTTGCTGCTTACTTTCACCTTGGTACAGACTGCCGTCTGTTAGGTATGCTATGCCTGGCTCTGCTCCAGATCTGTAAAATGACTGGTTAAAGTCTCCCAAAAAGAGAGAGGTTCAAATTACTTTCCTCAAACATCTGGCTTCTAAAGCAAGCATGCAAAAGGTTCAACTGACAAAGCTGATGGAAAAACCTTTGCAAATGAAAAGCCCTTCTCACAATACAGTCCTTTTAATGCACAACCCAGATAACCTAAGCTTCATAACTACTCCCAAGCTCTTTGCCTTAAGCCTTAACATTTTACCTTTGTTTACGAAAAAGAGTCACCCAACATACTAGAACAAGATGAAACTGACACACTCAGATACTACAGTTCTGTGAAAACAGAGGAACAATATGCAGAAAGATGAGCTGGAAGCCAGGCCTGGAAAGCTCACACTACCGGTACAGCACATGGTGCTGGTACACAGGCTGCCAGGCCTGCTCCTGGCTTTCACAGAAGTAGCTTTAACCAGGGAGTACAAACCAGCATTTCTCATTTCTTCAGTGAGGGAGAGACGGGGTCTTGTCTTGAATTCACTGCCTTTGCATCAAGAACCTTTCCGTAGGCACATGTACCAGCAAGCACAAGAAGGTGTCACTGGTACTGCAATACAGTTATGTAGCCACAAGAACTACAGACAGTTATTCCTGTAGCACTTATTCACGTGCTGACAAGTTGTTCCAGCAGAAAAGCACAACCCACAGAAGCAGCAAATTCCTTCATGCTTACGTTTTCAGCTCTTCCTCCAACCACACACAGGCATCCAGGTCAAGGTGGTTTGTGGGCTCATCTAGCAGCAGCATGAAAGGCCGAATGAAGAGGGCTCTGAAAGGAGAGGGGAGATGACAGCGTAGGGTAAATGCAGGTAACCCAAAGCCTGTCAGCTCTGCTCTGAGTTCTTAGAACTGTGTATGTGGCTCTGCAGAGTTAGGAGCAGGCAGGCATTCTCCCAGGAGGCAGCGGGCAGTGTACCACTCACCTAGCAAGAGCCACCCTCATTCGCCAGCCACCACTAAAGTCCTTCAGCTTCTTCCTCTGCATGGCTGGTGTGAACCCCAAGCCGTGAAGGATACGCGAGGCCCGTGCTTCTGCCTTGTCAGCATCTAGCTCCTCCAGACGTTCATATAACTCCAAGAGTTTCTCACACTCCGCTGAAAGAGAGCCTGCCTGTCAGCACTTCTACCAATAAAGGGCTCTCAGCTGCACCCCTATACAGCTGGGAAAGCTCATAGTCCATCTGCTTTACCACTATTCAGCCCCCTCCGTTCCCAAGCCTGAGACACTTCTTAAGAAGCTGAACGGAATAATTTCATCCAAAGAAGTGCAATCCCACAGGACTTTTCAACTAGTACAGGGCAGCTGGGGGAGATGGGTACTGTAACATGTAAAAACTGCCAAGGAACCCAAATAAGACCTTTTCTTCGGTGGGGAGGGAAATGGAGGAAATGTCCCTTGTCCACAGGGACTCCGAGAAGCTTTACCATCTTCATGAGCCAGACGTTCCGCCTCTCGTTCTAACATGGCCCTCTCTGTATCGACCTCCATCACACACTGTAGAGGGGTCTTGTCACTGGGAGGCATCTCTCGGGTCAGGTGATAGATGTCAATATGCTCTGGGATGGGCACTTCTCGTTTCCCAATAGCTGACAAAAGCATGGATTTCCCTGTGTGCAGAGAGACACTCCACAATTAATTGTTGAATTCAGTGAGATACAGTGTCACAGAGAAACGGACGAGATACAGTCAGATCCCATTGACTCCCTCCCTGTCCAACCCCAGAAAATCCTTGGGAATTTCTCGCCCAAGAGGCCAGAAGAATTAGAGACACAGCAGAGCCTACTGTCTCACTGCGACAGGCTGCCCTCCCAGCTAAAGCTCACCACCCCAAGGACAGGATTGAGACATGAAGCAGCTCTTTGGAAACCACCACAGTTCAGCCCTTGCCCAGATTTACAGAACTTTCTCTCTGCTGTATAATTCCTGCTGTCTAACCAGGTCTGACATCTGTTACCAGGACCACAGACTCTAAAGACTTCTAACATAGAGGAAAGTAATGCACTCATCACTAGAGAACCTAAGTGTTTTCCTGAAAGTTAAACCAGCTGGTCACTCTTACTAGCTTTTCTTCAATTACACCCATGTTCTGCATCTCTCCATGTAGGGCGTTGCCTTCTCCAGGGTTTCTACAGTTGTTTTCCCATTCAGGCCAAACCTGGCGCTCCCTACTCCTCTGTACTGCGCAAGTTCTTTGACCAATAGCATCAGCATTGGGTTTATTGACACTGCTAAATAAATCCTGCAAACAGGAATCAGACAGATTCACAAATCCCAGACATGTCACCCAAGTCCCCACAGAAACAAGTTCTAATGCACAGCCCAAAGCCAGAATGCAACCTCATACTTCCACCAGCAATCCTAGCAATTCCTCTTCCTGGGTAGGGAGATGGGAGAACAGAAACTGCCATGTCCCAGCCATGTCTATCTAACAGCCTTCTTTCCGGCTTCCAGTATGTACCACCTGCATCTGTCCAGCTTCTCAGCAGCACAGAATCTTCACCGAGCCCCAAGCAGCCCAGAGTTCCAAGCAGCCCACGTCACTGTGCCCCAGAGCTTACCAATCCCATTGAGTCCGATCAGGCCGTAGCGCCTCCCAGAGTTCAGCTCGAGTTTTGTATCGCTCAGCAGCTCCTGGCCGTGGAAGGTCAGCGAGAGGTTAATGATGTGCACATCAGTGCTGTTGGGATGGGAGGCCAGCACTCCTGTCACAGCACGGGCAGCAGCTTTCTTCAACTCAAAGTCCTCCAGCTCCTTTGTAAGAGCATCCACCTCTACATGCAGAGACAGACCAGAAGTGTTACTCATTTACAAATACAAGGGAAGCCATAAGCCCCTGTACCAAAAGGGCCCAGGACCACAAGAACAGCTCCCATGTCCCCATTTCTACAGAAACGTTGAGGAGGCCCAGAGGTAATGACACTCAGCTTTTCAGCTTAGCAGATGGATATATATGGTCTAACAGGAACTTCCACCTGCCCTCTGAATAAAATCTGACCATTAGAACTAAGTGAGCAGCCAGGACAGCTAGCCTGTTATCCAAGTATGATGGGACTAACCCTCACTGCAGGAAGGACTGGGGTGGGAAGAGAACTTATGAAGTATCGCTTGCAAGCTTAAGGAAAGAGCTGGCCAAAAGAGAACTTGGCTAGAAAATAAATGAAGGGAAAGCTGAGAGGAAGAAGGAAGCAGCAGCACTGGAATAGGCCCTACCAATTTTTTGAGAAGCTAATATGTCCATATGCATGCCCCCCTCTTCCCTTCCTCCTACAGTATCAGCGAATCTTTCCCGTCACGCTGATCTTCTGTTGCTACAGTCCGATCCTCACTCCTTGGTGAGACACTGCCATTTGAAGAAGAAAACGGCACGGAGGATCTCAGCAATACTCCAGCTGCTCTGAGCAGAGACCTGGTGTTCAGACCACTGAGGGATAGCACCCTGGCTATCAACATCTAGCACTCCTGGCAAAATCACTCACTCAGCAAAATCACTATTATCACCAAGGAAAATGTGCCTTAGCCAAGAAGGAGCAAAAACCATCAACTGCACTGACAGAGGACCCCCTCTGAAAGCGTGGGCAGTGCAAGTGGACCAGTTACATAAACGAGCAAACCAGAGGAGTGAAAAGAGGGGCAAGGCAGCTTTACCCTTGACGTGCGATTATTTCACAGGAAACTGCCAGTAAGAAATACGCGTGTACTGGCCCACGTAACCTGCCCTCTGATGTTTGCACGGGTTTACCAGCCCCCCCTTGACTCCCAATGTCTGCTCACCAATTCCGCTCTTCAGCAACCTGAGCCACTGGCCTGCCCTACCCTTCAGCAGTGCCGCTCACAGCTGCGGGCAGAGCGCTCCCACCCAGAACAGCCCAGTCCCAGAGACCGGTCAGGGAATGCCGAGAGCCCAAGGCCCGGCCCTGCCACCCCACCGTGACAGAGCTGTCGGCGCTGGGCCACGGCCCAGGCTCACCCCACCACGGCAGACACCCGAGTCGCCCGTGCCAGCCACCGGGCTGCGGTGACTGGGCCAAAGTCACGTTCAGGCACTGGCAGGGCCTTGCCTGCGGTCCGAGCCCACCAGCCCGGCCCCCAGGCACAGGTGCCACCAGCACCAGCGCTCAGGAGTGTGCCTGGGGACCACGGGGCGCTGGCAAAGAGCGGGGTCCTCAGGTGACCGGTCCCTTCGCCTTGCCCTCCTGAGCCCCATGCCTTTGGCTGCCCTGGGTCTCTGCGTCATACACCGAGTGCCTCTTAAAACAATGCGCTGTGGGCTGAGCCTGAAAAAAACTTGTGCGCGCAACAGCCTGCAGGTTACCAGGTGGGCTGAAGTAAGGGCAAAAAATGAACTCTCTCTCTCTCTCTCTCTGTAAGCTTTACCTTGCCTATTTCCTTTAGGGGGGTCAACAGCTCTTTGTTGACAAAGTCTCTTTCATTAAGATAGACAGGCTCTTAGCTTCTGTAAACCAGATATGTCCCAGAGAAACAGATGAACAGGGGGCCATAGCAATATCAGTAAGAATTCAGACACTACAGTGGTTCCTGCAGCAGGAAAAGAAAAACAAACAAAAAACCCAAAACAACCAAGCAGGTCTGGGCATCAAACACCAGAAGATCGGGACAGTATCTGTTTGAGAGCGAAAAGACACCATCAGCACCCTCTGACTTTACCCTGCAAGCCCCAAGAGAGGGCCTAGGGAATCCTTCACCTGCACAGTTTACGGAAAGCCATGACAAATTGTTAAAGGTGTCCTGCTGGCTCCAAGGAGAGGCGGTGGCCGTCACGGTAGCCCTGCAGCTGGCCCAGCGCGGCACAAGCCCATGCCCGCAAGGCATTTATTTCATCGGAAGAGGAACAAACGTCCCCGTTTACTACGCCGTGGGCACAACCGACAGTGTACGGTCCCGCCCGTGAACGGGCCCGGCCTGGACGCTCCCTGCACCGGCACACGTGGGGCTGCCAGGCTGACCCCGCCGAGGGCACCCGCTGGGGCGCGCCGGGCAGCGCCGGCCCCCGCGGGGCGCAGGGACACCGGCCGGGCACCCGCCGGCGCGGCGGGCCTGGCGTCGCGGCAGGGCCGCCTCTCACCTGGCAGCGACGTTCCGTTGGCCTCCGGGGGCCGGACCTCCTGCGGCTCCGTCCCGGCATCGCCGTTCTCCTCCGGGGCCCGGCGCGGCCGCTGCCGGGCCTTGGCCGCCTCCTTTTTCTTGGCCGCCTTCTTCTTGGCCAGGTCCGAGGGCATGGCGCGGCGGAGGGGCTGCGGCGGAAGTGCGACGGGCGCCGTTAGGCCGCGCCGAGCCGGCCCGCACCGGGTCGCCCCGCCCCGGCTCCCCGCCTCGGCGGCCCCGCGCGCCGCCCGGCCCGGAGCACGCGGCGCCGCCGGGCCCGGCCGAGGGCTGCCCGCCCGCGCCGCGCTGCCCAACCCGGCCCGGCCCACTCCTACTCCTCCTGCCCCGCTGTGCCGCCAGGCCCGACCCGCGCCTCCCGCCCCGCCCCGCCCGGCCCGGCCCGGCCCGGCCCGCACCGGCTGGTCCGCGCTTTCCTTCTGTCGCAACAGGACAGCTGCTACCGCGTGCGCACGCCCCACCCCTCCGGAAGAGCGGCCAATCGGAGCGCGAAGCGTCACCCGCGCCGGGCGGCCCCGCGGCTCTGGGAAGTGGAGTCCGCGCTGCCGCCGCCGGCTGGGCCGCAGCGCGCCGCCGGCTGCCGGGCACTGCGCATCCCGGCGTGCACCGCGCCGCTCGCGCTAGGACCGGCCCCAGGCCCCACCCCCGGCGCACCGCGCGCCCGCCGCGAGCGCGCGGGGGGCGGTGGCGCGCGGTACCATCGAGGCGGCGGCGCCAGCAGGTAGAGCGGCCGCCGGGGCACCATAGAGAGAGAAGGGGAAGCGGAAGCGCGCGAGGGTCGCGATGTGGCGGCTGAGGTGGCAGCGGCGGGAGCGCGGCCGGGCGGGAGCCGCTGCCTCCCCCCGCGCCGCCGCCACGGAGCTCCGGGCCGCCGCCGGCCCTGCCACTGGCCTGCGCGCAGAAGGGCGGCCCTGCCTGCCGGCGAGAGAGCCCCGGCGCCGCTGACCCGCGCCGGCCGGCGGCGGGGGACGGTGCCGCGCTCTCGCCCTCCCGCTGGGCCCGCCGCTGCCCGCCCCGCGCTGCCCGAGTGCCCCGCGCCGGCCATGTCCCGCGGCCGCCGGCTCCCCGAGCGCCGAAGCGGCCCCGTGAGCGCGCCCCGGACGTAGCGGGCCTGCGGCCGCCCCCGCCCGGACCGGACCGGACCGGACCGGACCGCACCGCACCGCCCCGCCCCGCCCCGCGGCTGGACGTCGCCCCGCCGGGGCCCCGCTGGGCCCAGCCCCGCCATGCGCCTGGCTGCGCTGCTGGCTGCGCTGCGGCCCGTGCTGCCGCTCGTCCTCGGCCTCTCCCTCGGCTGCAGCCTGAGCCTGCTGCGGGCCTCCTGGAGCCGGAGCGGCGGCGAGGACCGGTGCCTGGGGGCGGCGGGCCGGGCCGGGCCCCTGGCCGGCGGAGCGCGGCTGGAGGCAGAGGGTGGAAGGCCGGGCCCGGGCCACGAGGACTTCAGGCCCCGGATTGTCCCGTACTACAGAGACCCCAACAAGCCTTACAAAAAAGTGCTCAGGTAAACTGTTCTTCTGGCCGGGCTTTCCCTCAGGGAAAGCGGTCACCTATGGATGGTGTTTGGGGATCTAAATCTTCCAGAGAGTTAGCAGGTTCAAGGTGGAATATGCTATTTGAAATACCTCACGTAGTAACAGCACAGTGCAACAAGGCGATGGCTAAGATTGTTACCTTCAAGGGGTGCAGGAGGAGTGTCTTCAGAATTTAATGAGAAGAAAAAAGGCAACAAAAACGCCCAAGGAGATTGAGAATATTTCTTCTTTTGTTACTCATGTCTAATAGAACATGTTAAATTATTCTTTGGAACTTTTTTAGCCAGTCTATTCATTAGGAAAATGTTGAGAAATTAGTAACAATGTATGTAACTTGCAAGTGGTTAGTTCTGTGGTGGTTTTTTTTTTTTTTACTTACACTAGCGCAGTTTCCTAGCTTGGATAAAGGATGTGAGATTGTAGCTTCCTTGAAGGAAGCAAGTGCGTTTACAAAACGGGACATTTACTAGTCAGTCTTCTCTTAAAGCTCTACTTTTAGGTTTAACTGTTTCACCATTGTAGACTCCAGCAGAGAAAGACTTATCCCACATTACCATAATCCTTTGATTTTTGTCATCCAGCTGTTTGTCACGTAGGTATGTCCTTCCTTTACAGAACTCGCTACATCCAGACAGAATTGGGGTTCCACGAGAGACTGTTTGTGGCTGTGCTGACCTCCAAGGCTACCCTGAATACGTTGGCAGTGGCGGTGAACAAGACAGTAGCCCATCACTTCCCACGCCTGCTGTACTTTACAGGGTTGCGCAGTGCCAAGGTGCCTCATGGCATGGTGCTGGTGGCCCATGGGGATGAGCGTCCCATTTGGCTCATGTATGAGACCATGCACTATATCCATCAGCATTTTGGCTCTGACTATGACTGGTTCTACATCATGCAGGATGACACCTATGCCCAGGCTGAACAGGTCAAGGCTCTGGTGACGCACCTAAGCATTAACCAAGATGTCTACCTGGGACGAGCGGAGGAGTTTATCGGGGGAGATGAGCAGGCCCGCTATTGTCATGGTGGCTTTGGCTACCTGATCTCCCGCAGCCTGCTGCTTAAGCTCCATCCGCACCTGGACAGCTGTCGCAATGAGATCCTTAGCGTGCGGCCAGATGAGTGGCTGGGACGTTGCATCATCGATTTCCTTGGCATCACTTGTGTCTCCCAGCTCCAGGTACTAGCTGCTTTCTCGGGGTTTTGGGTTAGCTAAGCCTGACAGAACCCACGCTCTTACTAGTTCCCTGCTGTGTAACAAAGGGCCTTTTAGGCGAACCTCTGCTGTGAGTTACAGAGGAGGAAAGGGCTATGTGGCGTGACAGCATGGGGGAGAGGCCCATAAGCAAAGCTGAGACGTTGGGGATGAGGGCACATACAGTATTTAATGTTCAGCCTACTAGCAGATGCTGATCCACAGGCTTTTGGAGGTCGGATAAAGGGCACGTTGGTACCAAGAACCAAGAGGGCATGTAGTATGGGATGTAGGGTTGGTGGGGACAGCTCTTACATTTTCGTGTCTGGGTACCACAGCCAGCATGGAAAGAAGGGCAAATGCATGCCTGGGGTGAGGGAAGGCTTCTCTGTGAACTCGAGTTCCATGCCAGTCTTTCTGGCTCTTGTCCACTTCAGGGCCAGCATTATCACACCTATGAATTGGCCAAAAATATTGAGCCGGAGAAGGAGGAAGAAGAGGAGTTCCAAGCGGCTCTGGCTGTACACCCTGTTTCCGACATGATCCTGATGTACCGGCTGCACAAGCACTTCAGCAGGATCCAGCTGGACAGAGCCTACCAGGAGATCCAGGACCTGCAGGTGTGTGGTGAGAGATATCTGCAAAAACTCCTCAACCAAACAGGTTTCCTTTTCTTTCAGCACAGTGAAGGAAGATTATTGCTTCTGTTTGTAGGTGACCGTCAGCCAGACACAGGATATAGTCCTGCGTCTCAGAAATAGCACTTCTGACACCATGTTTTCTGAAACTGCTGGTGTGATAGTACCAAGATACAGTTCTAGGTGGTGAGGCAGGCCTGGGTGGGAGATGGACTGGACCTCTTTGAGAAAGTGGTAGGGATCAGTGTGCGTTCTCTCTTTGCACAGATGCAGATCAGGAACCTGACGTCATTGACCCCTGCAGGTGAGGCAGGTTTGACATGGCCTGTGGGCATTAATGCCCCCTTTCTTCCAAAGTCACGTTTTGAAGTAATCAGCTGGGACTACTTCACTGAGCAGCACCTCTTCTCCTGTCCTGATGGCTCCCCCAAGTGTGAGCTCTCTGGAGCCAGCAAAGCAGACATCAGTGAAATCATTGAGTCAGCACTTGAGCAACTCAACAGTCGCTACCAGCCTCTGCTCCGCTTCAGCAAGCGGCAGTTGCTGAATGGCTATCGGCGTTTTGACCCCACACGGGGCATGGAATATACACTGGACCTACTGCTGGAGGCAGTGACCCAGAAGGGCCACAGTCATGTTCTGGCCAAACGAGTGAGCTTGGTGCGGCCCTTAAGTAAGGTGGAAATTATTCCCATGCCGTACGTGACAGAGGCCACACGGGTGCAACTGGTGCTTCCCTTGACAGTGCAGGACCTGGATTTTGTGGCAAACTTCCTGGATATGTTTGCTATGAACACACTGGACACACATGATAACGCCTTGCTGACTTTGCTTTTCATCTACCATCCCTATGATGCCCAGCGCGTCAGTCAGGTGGATGTTTTTGCTGGAGTCAAAGCCATGGTAGGAGAGCTGGAGAAACGCTATGCAGAAGTTAAAATCCCCTGGATTAGTGTTAAAACTGAGGTGCCATCGCAAGTGAAACTCATGGATATAGTCTCAAAGAAGCACCCTGTGGATACACTATTCTTCTTGGCGAGTGTCTGGACAGAAATCAACATGGAGTTCCTGAACCGCTGCCGCATGAACACTATCAGCAACTGGCAGGTCTTTTTCCCGGTGCATTTTCAAGAGTTCAACCCTGCACTGGTGTACCGTGGTGAGCAGACTGCTTCCTCCAGCACTGACTTCCTGAGGGATGGGCATTTTGACAGACATTCCTTCGCCGAGGCCTGCTTTTATAACTCTGACTATATGACAGCACGTACCAAGCTAGCAGCTGATATCCTAGACCGAGATGAGGTGCTGGAGAGCATGGAGGTCTTTGATGTCTTCCTCCACTATTCTGGTCTGCACCTATTTAGGGCTGTGGAGCCAGGTTTAGTGCAGAAATATGCACTGAGGAGCTGCAATCCCCGGCTTAGTGAGGAGTTATACCACCGCTGTGTGCTTAGTAACTTGGAAGGACTCGCATCCCGCTCACATTTAGCCATGGCACTCTTCGAGCAGGAACAGGCCAACAGCACTTGAGAGACTAGAAACATCAAAAGCTTCTCAGCACCTTAACACTTGGCACTTTCCATCCCCTTCCCAGCCTCGCCGTGGGTGAAGGGCGTGTGAAGTCAAGGGGGGAGGAAGACTTTCCCAGCCCTGCTCTGAGGCACAGGCATGGGCTACGGAGAGAGGCTGTTTCTGTGGGGGGTTTGGGGTTTTTCTTTGTTTGTTTCTTTGTTTGTTTCTTTCTTTGTTTTTTAAACAAATAAAAGTTTCTTTCCAGGCAGACTCATGCGCTCACTTGTAAACTTTAAACTTTATCGTGTCTGAGATGAGGGATGTAAAACAAGCTGTAGAGTCAACCGTACTTTAAGCCACGCAATTCCGCTGAGCAGTGCAGAGAGAGAGAGGGTGAATACGAGCTATGTACTGGAACAAAGTTACCTCGACTACACTGCTCTCAGTGCTGTTGTTGCACCCTCCTGCGTGTTTGTCTTCATGCATTCATTTTTCAAGGAGGCATAAACACAGCTTGTCTAGCTTGCTGCTGGACTAAAGTTATTAAATGTGTTTGGCTCCTCCACAACTGCAGAACAGTCATTTTGTTGTGTACTCTGGGAACGTGAAGGAACGGAAAATTCCCTTTGACATGCACAAAGCTTGCTTCAGTTGAGCTGAGCACCGTTGTTATGATGTGGGGTTGCTGTATGCCCTGGAACTGTCTGAAGGTCCCCAACAACTACCTCTCAGTTCTGCAGATTGAGCAAAGTAGTATCCCTGAAAATAACAGATGTGTGGCTTCCTATCACAAACGGGCAGACGGCATGGCTAGCAGATTTAACAGTTCAGCTTCAATTTGATTACCTTGTAAGTCCTGCACCTGTTAAAGTGGTGAGCCTGTGCAACTGTGCTAAGGGACAGAAAATTCCTAAGTTAGACCATACTTTTTGATTGTGCTCCTGGCTCCACACAACTCGAATACACACAGTTTTAGGACCTGGTTTCCGTCAGGTATGTCCACCTGCTTGCCACATGCATCTTAGTGGAAGCAGGCAACTATTTGCTTATTCTCAAGGGCAGTTATTCCCAACTGATGTCCACGTTTTCATGAATGTAAGCTATTAAATGGACGAAAAGCTGTCTTCATGACCAGATATGGGTTTTCAGTGTGCTCCTACAGGAACAGGTTTTTGGCCAAATGTCACTCATTATATTTGATTATTTGAGGGGAAAAAAATGTTGGTAAAAGTTTGCAGATAACAAAGGTTAACCAGGTGGGAGAAAATGAGAACAGGTGTGTTACGCAGAATGATTCAGATATAAGATGTACTTACACGTAAGACAGATAACTGCAAAAGCGTTTACCTAGAAATTAAACAGGTCATGTTTCATATTTCCCTATTCTGTATCGCAGAGAAGGGACCTCTGGAGTTCATCGAGTTCAGCCCCACTCTTGCACAAAGGGTCAGCTAGAGCAGGTTGCTCAGGACTGTGTCCAGTTACATTTTAAGTATCTCCAGGGATGGAGACTCCACAATCTCTCCCAGCAATCTGTTCCAGTGTGCAATAACTTTTACAGTTAAAAAGTTCGTTCTCATGTTTAAATGGGATTTCTTGCATTTCAGTTTGTGCCCATTGTCTCTTGTCACGTCACTGGGCACCACTGAGAAGCATCTGTTTCTGTCTTCCTTATACTCTCCCATCCATGACTCACATCCATAGATAAGGGCCACGCTGAGCCTGTTCTCCAAGGCTAAACAATCCCAGCTCTTGCAGCCTCGCCTCTTAGGACAGACACTCTAATTACTTAACCGTCTTCGCAGCCCTTCGCTGGACTCGCTCAAGTATGTCCGCGTCTGTCTTGTATTGGGGAGCCCAGAACTGGACACAGCACTCCAGATGTGTCTCACCAGTGCTGAGCAGAGGAAATGGATCGCTGCCCTTGACCTGCTGGCAACGCTCCTCCTAACGCAGCCCAGGACGCTGTTGGGCTTCTTTGCTCCAAGGGAACACTGCTGGCTTATGGTTACCTTGTTATCCATCAGGACCCCACCAACCTTTTTACTGCAAAGCTTTCAGCTTTCCAGCAGCTTCTTTCCACCCAGTATCCTAGAAATCAAAGGCCAAAGCCCTGATGTGAACTTGTGAATTTCAGTGTGATGAGCCAGTGAGTGTGACTAACCCCATTCATGGCTGCGTTTAAGGAAAGAGATCGTATTTGCTATACTCACGAGGAGTATGAGGTGGAAGTCTGGTGTCAGCATCAAAAGAGATGCTGAAATATCAGAAAAGCTTCAAAAGAAGTATTCAAAGTCTGGAACATTGATTCAAATTGGATAGAAATCTCAAGATTTGTTTATTTTAAAAGTAAGAGATGACTTGATTACATTTACATGGGAAGAAGTCAGATCTCTGCTGAATGGTTTCCTGGGATGCGCGTTTGTCACTAAGCAAACCTTCAAAGAGTGAGAACAAGAGAAGCTAGCTGGGAAACTTCTTGTTACGAGTGGTTGTTTTGCATGAGGAGGTGCCGATCCGTCACGATCCCAGTAGGAAAGGCACTCAGACTGTATATGGTATCATTTAAAATACGATGTATCAGAGCTAACACTATAAAGATAGAATAGCGTAGGTAATCTTACATCCTTTAGACGCAGGGAACCCCAAGTGGTGAATGGGCCTCTGATCCACACTTAGCGTGCCACACAGACCCCGTCTGTAGAGTAGATTCTCCCATTTGGCCATTAGAGCTATTATAGGGTTACAAGAAAATAACTGTTCATCATTTCTGCTGTCAGACAGAAAGGCTGTTTGCATGAGAATTTCTCGCCTCTCTTTTAGACACAGGCAAGGCCACAGAGGTGGCATAATCGCCGGTCTGGACTGAGAGCTGCCCGCGGGCTCTTCTGGTGGAATGAGCTGGCTGAGGTTGTCCTGCGGGCAAGGGACTTGTGCGGCAAGCACAGGCCTGAATGTCAGGCTGTGCGAGCAGCACAGCACAGGCCTGTGCACACTCAGGTTAACTCTTATGTGGGTCATCGACTCCCCGATGTACAGCGGCTGTCTTCCAGTCAGGATCACTACAATAGCAAAGGCGGACAGTGTAGGAACCCCTGCTGCTGCTGCTTGCCTTGGTGCTGGCGTGCTCATCTTCTTGAAGACAAAAGAGATTCTGACGCATGAAATACAACCTCATGGTGCCAGAGAGGATGCATAGCTTGTAACTGCAAGTTTCAATATGGTGTCATATCCAAGGAGAATTCCCTGAATCATTATTCTAGATCATACATTTGGAAGGACTGGCAATGGGCACTGGATGCTGTAGAAAACTGAGCAGAACTAAGCAAAGCAAGCAGTCTGATACGATGCATGGGGGTAAAACAGGTGCCATGCAACCATGTTGAAAGAATAAACATTGAAAAATATGCAGCAAGTTAACTGTCAGGCAGTCTCTCTCTGTGGTAATGAAACTGAATGCTGTAGGGGATGTAGCAGTTGGGAATATCTGTGATGTAAAACAAGCTGCTACAGAGAAGGTTTTAGAATTACACAGAGCAAGCTAGAATTATTAGTGAGGCCTCATTAGAGAAGAAGGAGGATCACGGGAAACAGGATAGTGAGATTTGATGGACTGTCATTTAAACAAAACAAAGACGTAAACCAAAAAATTGGAATGGATCATTGTTTGATAAGTCGCTGCCTGGGTCAGTGCATATGAGACAATGATGAAATACTGCACAGAACTAGAAACTCTTTAAGAGCATCTAGTATCTTGGGAGAAAACTGAGGGAAGCTGGAAGCTGATTTTTTTTTTATATAAATCAAGCTCTGTGGGAAAGAAAAGGCAGGAAATACTGCCAGCAAACTGCTGAGTCCATAAACTGAAGATTCTGGTTTACTGACCAAAACTCTGCATTCCGAGGTGAGATTAGGCTATATGAAAGGAACAACTTGCGTCTTACAGGCAGACCGGTTAACTTGCATAGTTATGCTCTAGCTGGAATAGCCTGGGGATAGTAAATTAAAAATGCAATATGGCAAATGCTGTAAAGATGAAAGAAAAAAATCAAATTAAATGTTGAATGTATTGATCTGGTGTTACACCAAACAAGAAAAACATTAATCACTCTTTACAGATACCTAACATTAGACTATAAGCAAATGAAACCAGAAATGCTAACTGATAAGAAATTTAGTGTAGTTGGCATTACTGTATAATACTAGTCAAGGTTGTTGTACAGCAAGTAAGACTTGGCAAACAACTTGACTTAAGCCCCTGAAGTTACATGTTGAGTTAAAGATGATCAGACAGCCATTACAGACCTGAAAATCCATATGATTTAATGCAATGCTTTAACTATTAAACAGAAAGTTATACAGCAGCAAACAAATCATGCAAGTTAAGAACTGGCTGGCGTATCAAATAAGAGCCAGTTGTTGGATTTGGGCACTTCTACTTAGGTGCTAGGCGGGACAGTTCTTCAGCCAGGGTTGGTGGACACTTAATTGATGATTTGGAAGCAAATGTAAGATCTCTACTGATAAAATCTGCAGATGATGTAAAAAATGAGTGCTGCAAAAAACAGTCATAAAGATAGGATAACAATGGAGAAGAGTGTGTAGCAGAGTAAGGCTATTCAAATAGGTTTTGTCTTAAAGCAGCCAAGCGCAAACTTACGTGCTTGGGGAAAATGAAGGCGTGTCACTCCTCCAAAGAGGACTGTATTAAAAAAAAAAAGGTAAGTCTGGAAAGAAATTGACTGTATTAATGAGCAAGCAGCTTAATTTGACCAGGACCCACTATTTTAGACACTAAAATACAGAGCTATCCCAGCCCTGTAAAATTTACAATTTAAGATTAAGACATGATACAACAGACCTATACAGGTAGAGAGAAAAAAAAAAAGCATGTACAAGAAGTTCACAAAATTTATCTGAAGATTGGAAGAAATATTTCACAATGAGAGATGCAGGACTCCTGTGGCGGTAAGACAAGGGGTAATGGCTTTAAACTGGTTTTAATGGTTTGAAACTAAAAGAGGGTAGATACAGACTGGATATAAGGGAGAAGTTTTTTACGCTGAGGGTGGTGAAACACTGGCCCAGGTTGCCCAGAGAGGTGGTAGATGCCCCATCCCTGGACACATTCAAGGTCAGGTAGGACGGGGCTCTGAGCAACCTGATCTAGTGGAAGATGTCCCTGCTCATTGGACTAGATGACCTTGAAAGGTCCCTTCCAACCCAAACCATTCCGTGATTCTATAATTCTGTGAACTCTAATTGCTTATCAGGTTGTGAGGTGATCTGATTAGAGTGTACAAGCACATTTACTGAGTAAAAATGCTGGAGAGTGTTTTAATTGTCCAGGGGTAAGGCACAACAACAGCAGCACCAAAACTAACAGCTTTAAACTGCAACAGATAATTCCAACTGAAAATAAGCATATGCTTTTAGTGGTGAAAGTGATTAGCTAGCAAAATTACAGAGTGGTAGCTTTTTCCAGTGTGTTACAATTTACTTGGTTTGTATAACAGAGATGATTGGAGGCCCATGTGAAATTACTTGTCATATGTAAGTGGGCAGAGTTATTGGTCCTTCGTGGCCTTAAGTTTCATGACTGTGAATGTATAGTGGATGAAAGTTGCAAAAGAGAAATCCATCAAAGGCTATTAAACACAAAGCCAACACCTCTGTCACAGCAGGTCTCTGAATCACAAATCACTATGAGCTAGGAGAGCATTCAGGCAGGTATCACTGTATGTCTACCCTATTTTTATGATCTTTTGTCATAAAATCATAGAATCATAGAATGGTCTGGGTTGGAAGAAACCTTAAAGATCATCTAGTTCCAACCCCCCCGCCACAGGCAGGGACACCTTCCGCCAGACCAGGCTGCTCAAAGCCCCGTCCAACCTGGCCTTGAACACTGCCAGGGATGGGGCATCCGCAGCTTCTCTGGGCACCCTGTTCCAGTGTCTCACCACCCTCATAGTGAAGAATTTCTTCCTTGTATCTGATCTAAATCTAGCCTCTTTCAGTTTAAAGCCATTACCCCTTGTCCTATCACTACGTGCCCTTGTAAAAAGTCCCTCTCCAGCTTTCTTGTAGGCCCCTTCAGGTGCTGCAAGGCTGCTAGAAGGTCTCCCCGGAGCCTTCACTTCTCCAGGCTGAACAACCCCAACTCTCTCAGCGTGTCTTCGCAGGAGAGGCGCCCCAGCCCACTGATCATCTTCGCGGCCCTCCTCTGGACTTGCGCGAACAGGTCCATGTCCTTCTTACGTTGGGAGCCCCAGAGCTGAACACAGCACTCCAGGTGGGGTCTCATGAGAGCAGAATAGAGGGGGAGAATCACCTCCCTCAACCTGGTGGTCACGCTTCTTTGGATGCAGCCCAGGATACAGTTGGCTTTCTGGGCTGCAGGCACACATTGCTGGCTCATGTTGAGCTTCTCATCAACCAACACCCCCAAGTCCTTCTCCTCAGGGCTGCTCTCAGTCCATTCTCCGCCCAGCCTGTATTTGTGCTTGGCATTGCCCCGACCCGTGTGCAGGACCTTGCACATGGCCTTGTTGAACTTCATGAGGTTCGCATGGGCCCACCTCTCAAGCCTGTTCAAGGTCCCTCTGGATGGCATCCCGTCCCTCCAGCATGTCGACTGCACCACACAGCTTGGTGTCATCGGCAAACTTGCTGAGAGTGCGCTCAATGGCGCAATCATGGTGTCCATCAATCTTTTCCAAGACTGGAATATAAATGCAACTCTCCCATGCGAGGAGGATGTGCAGCCCACGTCATCTGGGCAACCTGCATGGGGTGGTTTCCCCCTCTCCTCCCTTGGCAGTGCTAAGCAGTTCTGCTGTGTCTGTGCAGTCCCTAGGATGGCTGCACTTCTCTCAGTCACAGCTGAGAGGATGCTGAATTTTCTCACTCCGAAGTGGTTCACAGCCAATTGCTAACACTCTGGAGAGTGCAAGCCATTCACTTGCAGATGATCTAGGTTGTTCCACAGAGAAGTTTTGGAGTTGCTGCTGGTCAGATCGGATGGCCAGATTCAGAGGACGATATAATCTCATCAACAGGTGCACATTTCCCCAGCAAAACCAAGGTATTCTTGCTCAGCAGACTCCTCCATTCTTAACTCCAGCATGAAGAGTTCTTTTCTGAGGAACTTGTTCTCTGCTGTTTGGCCTTGTCACACATCCATCATGAAACAAACTTTACAGTACGGCAAAAGGTGTGCAGGCTGCTAGCTTAGTCTCCTGCCGCGAGTCCGAGCCTGAAGCACTTTTTGAAGTGCTCTCTTGCAACCCTATCTCAGGGCTTGCCCCTCATGAATCACGTACCTCTCTTGCATTCCTCTTTCAGATCGCCTTTCCTGTATGTACCTAGCACCTGCATTATCTCCTCAACATGCTCGCTAAACCATTTCTTCCAGGATGCTGAAAAGGTGGCAGTTTCCAGATTACAGGTAACACAAAACCTCATTTTCCATTTACAATGGTGTTTTTCTAGGGCAAATAGCTGTAGCGAAAAGCTTGAAAATGTGACACGCATGAAAAACGCAGACTGAAAAAGCTGATGGCACATAAATATATAGCCCCCATTTAAAAATACCCAGTGAGACATAAATCCACCTCATAATCTTCACAAGATTTTATTTCAGCTTTTAGACTTAGACCCTTTGTGAACATTTGGAGTTGGCAGAATTGCTCGGCTTCTGCTCATCTGATACTCCTTTCAATCGGAGTTGTTTCCTTTCGCCCCTTTCTCACAGCTCCTGGGAGCATCACTCAAAATCCCTCCCAGCGCTCATCCTGCACACTCTCCCCTCCTCATCCCGCACTGCGTGCAGTGCTTCTGCAGCTCGAGTCAGACTCTCTTCAGCGCTGCTTCAAGTTATTCTTCGAAAGCGTACTTCATAAATACCTGCCACCGGGTATTCACCAAACAGTTCTTTCCCTCTCCGGTTACGGCCGGCACAGTGCAACAGACGCACGGTCCACCGAGCCCCGTGTCCTCATCCTCCCGGGCGTGACGAGCTCCTCAAGAGAAGGGTGTACCAAAAAGTAAGCAGGTGCAGGGTAGTAACTCGTGGTGCGGGCCCGTGCCGGATCTGGAACGCCACACACGCTGCAGAGCTTCCCCCGTTCCCCCCTTCGCGCGGGCTGCTGCCCACCTCACCGCCCAAACTCCCGCCGCGCCCCGGTAAGTCCGTGCCCCCGCGGCGCTCCGCGGCAGCGTGTGCCACCCTCGCTCGGCGCCGGGCTAAGCCGCTCTCCCCATAGGCCCTGGAGCTCCGCCGCCGCCGCCAGCCCCGCCGCCGGTGGGTGCGCGGGGCGGCGGGGCGGGGCGGGCCGCTACCGGCACCGCCGCCAGATGGGCCGGGGCCGCGGCCGCGGGCGGTCGCTGCGGCCCAAGGGCGGCCTGGGCGCGGGCTCTGCGGCGGAGCCCGGCCCGCCTGACGGCCAGGGCTGGGCAGAGCGGGGCCGGCGCCGGGGCCGGCCCTCAGCTGCCGGGGCGGCGGGCGGAGGCGCTGTGGCGCGCGGGGGGCTGTGGGGCGGGTGCGGGGCGCTGTGGCGACAGGGGGCGGTGGTGAGTGCGGGGCGCTGTGGCGGGTGAGGGCCGCGGCGGCGGCGGGGGGCGGGCTTCGGCGGGCGAGGGGCACGCTGGAGGCGGGGGGCTGTGGTAGTGAGGGGTGCTCTGGCGCCGGGTGAGGGGCGCTCGGGTGGCGCGGGGGGCTCTGGCGGTGAGTCGGGGCTCTGCGGCGGCGGTGAGTGAGGGGGCTGTGGCGGTGAGGGGGCTGTGGCGAGTGAGGGGGGCTGTGGCGGTGAGGGGGCTGTGGCGGTGAATGAGGGGGCTGTGGCGGTGAGGGGGCTGTGGCGAGTGAGGGGGGCTGTGGCGGTGAGGGGGCTGTGGCGGTGAATGAGGGGGCTGTGGCGAGTGAGGGGGGCCGTGACAGTGAGGGGGGGCTGTGGCGAGTGAGGGGGCTGTGGCGGTGAGGGGGCTGTGGCGGCGAGTGAGGCGCTCTGGCGGGTGAGGGACGCGGTGGCCCCGGGACTCGGTGGGGGCAGGGAGCCGTGGCGGCGGGAACGGACTGCGGCGGCGACGCTGTGGCGGCGGACCCGCAGCCCGTCCGACCCTCTGCCGAGGCTACCGTGGACGCCGCGGGCGGGCGAGAGAGCGCTGCCCAGAGGGGGCCGGGCCGGAGGCGCTGGCAAGGTGCGGGCGCTGCCCCGGCCCGTCCACGGGAGGAGCTCCGCGCCGCGCCGCCCCCGCAGGGCCGGGAAGCGGGCGCAGGGACCGCGGCTCCTCCTTCCTCCTGTCGCCGAAGCGGCGCTGGAAGGCGGGGGGCCGGAGCGCGACTGGGCCGGAGAAGCGGGCACTCTCGCACCGGGACGCGCTCCCCCGGCGGCGAGAGCGCTGCGGGCACCCCGCTCCGGCGCCGCACTGCCGCTCCTGCGCGGGCGGCGAGCGACGCGCACTTTGCAGACGGTCCCTGCGCCGCTCTCCGCAGCGCCGCGCAGGCGCCCCGCGCCCGGCGCTGGGACGGCGGCCTCGGTGCGAGCGGGAGAGCGGCGCGGCGGGGAGGAGCATGGACGGGACGGTGAGCCTTGCCCCGGGTCCCGCCGCCCCCCCGCCCCGGGCTTCCGTCCGGCTCGACCCCGCGGCGGCGCTTGCCGTGGCTCTGCTCCGGGCGCCCGCGGGCGCTCTGGCTGCGGGACGACTCCCCCCGGGCACTGCCCCCCCCGCCGGCAGCACCCCCCCGGGCCGGGCACGGACCCCGGGCGCCGGCGCTGCTCCCGCCTCGGCGCTGCCCGCGGGGGACTCCCGACCGGGAGACTGGCAGACTCCGGGCAGCGGGCGGTGTGCCGCCCGGCGGTGCCCCCTCCCGCGTTGCGCTCCGCTGCCGCCGCACGGCTCCCCCGCGGAGCTGCGGGCTGGAACACCCCGACGACTGGCGCGCCGCTCTCTCCGTTCTTCCCTTCGGGCTCGGCGTTGCGCCGGTGCAGCCGCCCGCCTGGCCCCCGCCGGTTCTCCCAGCTCGTGCCCCCGCGTCCTCGGCCGAGCTGTGGTGGCTTTGCTGCCTCGTAGGGACCCAGCTGGCTTGGAGAGGCAGGCAGAGAGGGGAAGCCCAGTACTCGTTGACCGCTCCCAAGTGTGGACTGTGAGCCCCTTCGGGAGGCTTTCCCTCAGCAAGCACTGCCTTTCCCGGGGGAGCCACCAGCACTCGTCTGGAATCGCCCAGCCTGCCCTGGCATGGTCCTCTGGAGAGGAGGGTCCTCTTCTTAACACCCTGTCCCTGGAGACACTCCACGCCCCAGTGCTGTTCCACGACTGGCAGCTGTCTCCAGTGCTCCAGGAACAACCAACCTTTATGCAGCAGATTGCACCTTTTGAGAGACAATATTCATCTTGCTGCCTCTAAGATGCCCTTCCGCTCTGTTTTCAGAGGGAGATACATAGTCTCAGATGCTCTCTCAGGACAAACTGATCCCCATCTGTAGGAAGCTAATGCTCTGTATGGCCTTCCAGAAGATCTTCTTGACTTCCCACACAGGCAAACCATCTCACGTTGGCGCCATGAGCTTGCTGCTGGAGATTTCTACTCCTCCCCCCCGCCTCCTGTTCCCTGGGGCCTGAACTCTCCTCTGTTTCCTCTATCAGCATGGCCTGTGGAGGGACCTTGTGTGCAAGTTGCTGCTGGGAGACACTGAGGTAGAAATTAAATGGGCGTCTGAGGAGAAAGCAAGGTCATTCACCAGTTAGCACAATCTGGGGGTGCGTTTGTGCGGTATCCTTGCCTAGTGCTGTCAGCACTGCCCTCCTTGGAGAGACTGGCATCATACTACTGCCCATCCAGGGGAGTCTTGCAGCTTCTGAAAAATAACCAGTTCCTTGGTGCTGCCTCAGGAGCGATCAACAACCTACTGTTTACTGTGGGGATACCACCATGAGAAACCAGCTCTTCTTCCCTGGCAGAATCACCAGCCTGGTCTTGCCCCTAAGGCAGGGTGAGGGTGAGATTCCCAATGTTGTCAGCCTTTGGTTGTCTCCTTTTCTGCAGTGCTGCAGTGATCTTCCTTTCTGTACCTCATGCACTCTCCTGGCCCAGCCCTTCTCACTTGCACTGCCTCCATTGCTGTGTTCTGCCTCAGCTACTGCTTTCCCAGACTCTGTCCTTCCTTGACTTCAGCTCTACTTTAGCACAGTTCATCGTGATCTTCTTTCTGCCCTTTGTTCTTCCCTTGTTTTGACCCTGCTGGACTGAGAGCCTTGTTACTGTCCCTGATGGAGTTGTCTGCTCTTGTGCTGACCAGCACTACCTAGGCTGTCACTGTGATGCTCATATTTCCCTTTCTTGCCTATCCATTCTTTGAGCAGTTGCTTCTAACTGCATGACTAGGTATGAGCTTACACCTGTGAATGCTGTGAGTGCTGGTGTTCACGTCTGTTCTGCTGTAATGCTTCTTTTCTTCATCAGCTACAGTAGAGAGCTGTCAGAAGAAGCAGTGCTTTGTATACACAGGTGCAGCTGGCTCAGCTCTTCCCAAGGAGCAGCTCCCTTTTCCTTCTTACCCTGGCTCATCTTCTCTGGGATCTATCATGGATATGCAGACACTAAAGCTGCCTGACTATACCCTAAATCTGTGGGATCATAAGTTCTCCCAGTCTGCAACACTCACCATCCTACCAGGGCAGCTAACAATGCCTGCTGAAATGCCAGCATATTCTGATAGCCTTTAAGGATTTTATTTTTTTAAGAATGAAAGCAAGCTGACTTGGTTAAAGTTCCTAATCTGGCCTGCTTTCCTAAGGGTTACCAGCAATGTCTAATGGCAGAAACGTAACAGAACATCTATGTAAGAAGATACCCTTGCTTCTTGGTTAGGCCAGGCAAATACCAGGGATCCTTCCAATCTTAACCACCCTATGGTTCTTATTAGAGCATGCCTCAACGTGTTGACAGGTTATAGGCAAGTGTACTTTCTTCATGTTTTCTCCAATCTCCCCAAATACAAGCTGGCTTCCATCTGTAAGTTGAATAGCCTGTAAGGATGGCCTAGTGCCTAGGCAAAAGTACCGTCTTGGCAACATGGACATGCATCTGTGTGCAGTTGTCTGCAGAGAAGTCCCTGATCACTATATCCGTTGCATCTTTTCTTTCTTGCTTTTTCCCTCTTTTTTTTTTTCCCCCAGTTGTGCTACTCATGAAGTGTCCCATGGGTTGATGCTGTTCTAGGATATTTTATTTATATTGTATATTACTTCCCTCTCACTCAGTATGTACTTTCTCTTTTCAGAGCTGGATCCAAATGTATCCTTGGCCTGCTGTCTTAGAGCTGTTCCTGCTTCAGGTCAATGAGAATATCTGCTGCTAATTCATCATGACATAATATCTGGTCTCCTGCCTCATCCTGTTGGATAAGTTTCCTGCTTCCTCTTGGTCTATACACATGTGACTCTGGGTGTTCATCAGCTACCTAGTCTGGTACAGGTAGGTTTTAGCCCTTTGAAAAATGACCTGTTCTAGGTGGGAAGAATGTGACTGTGACTTGTATTGGGACTGGAAAATGTTTGCCTTTGGACATATAGGAAATGTTATTTTGTGAAGTCAGTCCTGAACTGCCTGCTTGCTGCTGTTGACCTAAGCTGGTCCTTTTACTAGCCAACTACTTCTGTGATAGTTTCTGCTAGTGCTGGCAGGGAGGGTGCTGATTAGGCAGAGTAGACTGGCTCAGAGTGAATAACGAGAATGCAGTTGCTAAGAGCAGGCCTAATAGAGGAAAGAATGAAGAGGAGGAGTAGTAGTAGCAGGTATTCTTTGTGGTAATTCATTACTCCATTAGCTACAAGTGAATGTGATTAGTTCTTATCAGATGTTTATTGATTTGTAGAGTTACCATGCTTCTCACAGCAGGTTTAAATTAGCATGGTTAGCTCTTCCCAGCTGGTAGACTTCTCCAGTACGTGCTGTTGTTGGATATGCACCGGTCATCTCCATGATAAGGTACTCAAATCTGCCACTCAGGTCTTTATTTTCTACCATTAGTTCCATTCTTCCTGTTGCTTCCGCTGTTGAATATCCACCTGTATCTGTCTTTTTTCCCAGTCAGTACACGGTATGCCTGTAAGGGACTTTGTTTTTCCCATAACTGCATCAGTGCCTTTTCACCTTTTACAGCCTGCACAGGTCACTTCACTGGTAGCGTAAATTGTCTGGTAGAAAAATGCGGTCTGTTTTGCATTGGAAATAAATAGCCTAGGTTATAACTTTTTTTATTTTCAGACACATTAGGCTTGTTATTTTCATCTGATTTGGACCTTTAACAACCGTATTGCTTAGCCTGCTGCAGCACAGTTACAAACTTTGCCCAGTGCCTGCTACCTCTGGCTCTTCGCTTCTGGCTGAGCTAGGGGAAGTCTGTTACATAGAGATACCAGTACTAGTCTATCAATCATAACTTACATGAATTTAAGAGCTGTGCTGTGCTGAGTTGGACCAAAGTATCCTGTCTCTGACTAGTAATGGATACCTGGAAAAGGAATAGGAAAATGAGGCAAATGCTGCATCTTTTTTTTTTCTTCCACATAGCTTTTAAGTTTTTGCAGTCATTTGATTATGGAGTCAGCAGTTTGGAGTAAACAATGTTAGAAACTCCCCCAAATTCTTAGGTCTGCTGTTTCAATGTTAAGTTTTCTTCATTGGAAGGAGTTGTTCCGGTTTTCTGTGACTGACTTTTCTGTGATTATGTTTTCCATCACTATTCTGTCCTTTTCTGTTCAGTTGAATGTTCTCTTGGATTCTGAGTCCAGGGAGGACTATAGGGCCATTCGCTTTGGCATGTTCCTAAAGGGTAGTGGGTACCTATATGCAGCTCGCAGCTGTTGCTGAGTAAGGGTATGTCTTTTAGAAAGGCAGTTTGGTAGTTCTCCTCATCCGGGTTACAAATGATAGAAGACTGAGGTATGGATGAGAGCTATTTGGCAGAGGGAGAGACCAGGCAAAAAGGGGGTGGCTGCAGATGCTTGGTAAAAGAAGTTGGAAGTAAAAGACAATGAGAATAATAACCTGCTAAGCAGGAAATGCTTTTGTGATATTTTTACTTGTGTTTGCACTTATGGGTGGTGTTGGATTCAAGATGACCACTTGAATGCCAGGCAGAAAATGTGGCAAAAGGCTTTTTCTAGTTGACATTTGGGAAAGTTTCTTTCCTTTTCAGTTCTGACACCCCACTCCATTTCTTTCTGTTCCTCTATCACATGCCATGTTGTCCATGCTGGCTAACTTATTAAGAACCCATTGATGTTAAAGTTAATGCGGCATATACCCGCTAACGTATATTCCTGCAGAGAGTCCACAACCCTTGCTGGAATCAGAAGAGCTTATGTATTAAAACTTCTTTAGCTGCTTGATGAAAGGTAAGGTGTTAACTTTAACCTTAGTACTCTTAATCACCTGGAGCTCACTCCTTTTCCAGTGCGGTATTGCCACAGTGGTTTCCAAACAGAGTGCTTGGGCTAACATCTGGAATTTGCTGGTCTCCCCTTAAATTGAATAGCATTCCAGGAACTTAGCTTTTCCGGAAAGGTGCAGTTGGAGGAATTGAATGGTTCTTAATTTAAAATGTAAAGATTAAGAGTTCTGGTATTATACCATGGGAGTTATCCAGGTTTGTCATTTATACAGAAGTGTCCTCAGTGCACAGAAACAAGCAAATAACTACAACTTGTATGCTTTTTCTTCTAGCTCACAGAGTTATTGCTGTGTTCTCCATAATGCTTTCATAATGTAGACAGTGGCTAGTAGGTCTTGCTCAGGCAGCGCTACTCAGAGGTCATCAAGTGAGGTATGTCTGATTTTCATGAATTGACAGCCTGAGATGCCCTTGTGAAATGTTTCTGATATTCACTCAGTAAACATGAAAGTAGCAATGATGTGGTCATTCTTGTACCTGCATATATTGATAGCACTGGCACCTCAATGCTGGACAAGGGTCCCATGAATTTTATGGAAAGCGGTTTTGAACTTCCTTCCATTTTTTTTAAAAACTCTCTATTCATTGGTTCCAGTGTTTGAGAGACAAACTTCCTGTCCTCTCCTTTATGGCTATAGCCTTTACTGTTTTGTACTCTTGCCATAATGATGATGTCTGTGTTTGTCTATGGTAGTTGTCCAAAGCTCAGGATAGAAGTGTTCCTCTTTGAATTTAACTATCACCATGGCTTAAATGAAGCCCTTAGCTAGACTGAAGAATTTGCCTGCTCCAAGAATGTCAGTTTCAGAGTCTAATCAACATTGTATCTTTTTACTTTATACCCTGAAATTTGGCATGCTTATTCTCTGCCTGTAAATGAATTTTAAAAATACTTTGTTTAAAGGCAGTTCAGTTCCTTTCAAGATCCTAAACTGCAGAGAAGAAAATACAATTTACCAATCATATCTTTTTAAATTTATAGGCACAGCTATTGCACTGAAGTGGGAAATCGTGTAAAGTTAACTTTTGATAACCACGTGGCCTTCGGTTTGCAAATGTGCTTTTGATGATGTGCAAGAAATTGGACTTCATGTAGTGAAATTGCAAGGCCTAACAAGGCATAACATTCAAAATTTATAAATTCATTATTTTTAAAGATTTAAACCAGTCATTTTCCCCTGGCAAAATATGTATGATTCATGGCAACTGCAGAATTTACAGTTAAAAGGTGAGGTCTAGATGGAGAGCAAGAGCTGTGTTTGCAGCTGTTAGGTCAGTGAGGAATGATTTTTAAATGTTACTTGTAGATAATTTTTTAAAGCTTTCTATTTCCATGGTAGAGAAAGGACATACTGCAAGGTTACTGGAGGTTTTTTTTATTCTTGTTTTTTCTTCTTTGAGATCATAGGGATAACCACATAGTAACTGAGCTGGCTGGTATGCTGATCAGAGTCTATGTGGACAGTG
The DNA here is from genome assembly GCF_030936135.1 of Gavia stellata. Taxonomy (NCBI): domain Eukaryota; kingdom Metazoa; phylum Chordata; class Aves; order Gaviiformes; family Gaviidae; genus Gavia; species Gavia stellata. The sequence goes on along the minus strand of NC_082599.1, from coordinate 143,069 downwards.
GCCAATATGAGAAGTTGCAGGAAAAAGTACAAAACTCATTCAGTGTCTGGTTCATAGAGTGATAGAACGGTTTGGTTTGGAAGGGACCTTCAGAGATCATCTAGTCCTGTTCCAGTGTCTCACCATCCTCATCGTACAACATTTCTTCCTTATGTCCAATCTAAATCTGCCCTCTTTCAGTTTGAAACTGCTGCCCCTTGTCCTGTCACTACAAGCCTTGGTAAAATGTCTCTCTCTATCTTTCTTATGAGTCCCCTTTAAGTACTGAAAGGCCACAATAAGGTGTCCCCAGAGCCTTCTCTTCTCTAGGCTGAACAACCCCAACTCTCTCATGTTTTCTTCATAGGAGAGGTGTTACAGCCCTCTGATAATTTTCGTGGCCCTCCTCCGGACCTGCTCTAACAGGTCCATGTCTGTCTTGCACTGCGAACCACAGAGCTGGATCCAGGTGGGGTCTCAGGAGAGCAGAGTAGAGGGGCAGAATCCCCTCCCTTGACCCGCTGGCCACGCTTCTTTGGATGCAGCCCAGGATACAATTGGCTTTCTGGGCTGCAAGTGCACACTGCCAGCTCATGTCAGCTTTTCATCTACCCATATCCCCAAGGCCTTCTCTGCAGAGCTGCTCTCAATCAATTCATCCCCCAGCCTGTACTGGTGCTGGTGATTGCCCTGACCCAGGTGCAGGACCTTCACTTGGCCTTGTTGAACTTCATGAGGTTCACATGGGCCCACTCCTCCAGGCTGTCAGGGTCCCTCTGGATGGCATCCCTTCCCTCTAGCCTATCAGCTGCGCCACTCGGCTTGATGTCATCTGCAAACATGCTGAGGGGGCACTCGATCCGGCCGTCTATGTCATTAATAAAGATATTGAACAGTACCGGTCCCAAAATGGACCCCTGAGGGACACCACTTGATACTGATCTCCATTTGGACATTGAGCTGGCAGCTATTTAAAGACATTTTTCTTAGAGCACAAGAACTATCGATTCCCATGTTCAAGAAGTCAGGCAAGGAAGGTGGGAAACCAGCATGGCTGAGTAAGGACCTCCTGGTCAAACCAAAACACAATAAAGAAATGCATAGGCAGTGGAAGCAGCCACATGCATCCTGGGAAGAATATAGGGATACTGCCCAGGAGTGTAGGGATGGGATCAGGAAAGCTAAGGCACAGCTGGAGCTATATTTGGCAAGGGATGTGAAGAATAATAAGAAGGGCTCCTATAAGTACGCTAGTCAGACAAGGAAGACAAAAGAAGTTGTAACCCCCCCAAGAAATGAGACAGGGAATCTGGTGACAACCAACATGGACAAGGCTGAAGTACTCAACAACTTTTTTCCCCCCTCAGTTTTCCCTGGCAATTGCTCTTCCCAAATCTCTCAAGTCCCTGAATCTCAAGGCAGGGACTACAGGAATGAAGTCTCACCCATCGTAGGAGAAGATCAGGTTCTAGACCATCTGAGGAACCTGAACATACACAAGTCCATGGGACCTGATGAAATGCAGGCCAGGGCCCTGAGGGAATTGGCTGATGGTGAATCCTATCTCTTCCCAGTAATCTGTATTAATCAAAGAACATCCTGTGATCATAGAAGCCAAAGCCCTGGCATCAACACCAGCCATGAAGCCAGGTGTTGATCTGCAAGATCATGGTTGTTTACAGATTAATGCATCTTATGGCTAAAAGAGACTTCAGGATTGCCTAACACCTGTATTTTACTGAGCACTAATGGAATTCCATTTGTCCTTACTGTGAGCCTTATATTTTCCAGAAAGGCAAGTTGCAGTTTGGTTAGCTATTGTAAATTAAAATTGGAATATACTGCCTGTAGAGCCTCTATCAGTGGAGGGTTTAAGACTTTAGACAAATATCTGTTAAGAAGGGTTTTAGCAGGTCAATACTGACTTGGGGCAAGGAAGGATTTGAACGTCTTCTAATGGCCATGCTAGACCCTCTACTTTGATTCTGTAAATATCTTGTGACGCTAGACTAGCCTGAAGGCAAGGGGTGAAGGTTGTAACAGTGTCAGCGGTGCTTATGTAGGACAGAGTGTCATTGTAACTGTCTGTTAGGAGTGTGATTTTCCCCTCCCTGCCCTGCCATGCTCCTAACTGACATGCACTGTGTGGTAATGATTTGTGGTGTAGTTTGTCTCATGTCAGCTTTTGTCCACTGGCTCTTGTTCTGTCTTTTGTTCTATTTAATTTAAAAGCTTTTTATCACTTGGGATTTTGTGAATGTTTGTGCTTACATTGAAGGTACGTAAACATCATCATCGTGTTCATCTCTCAACTTTATGTTTAGTTTGTTAAACACGTTGCATTATTTAAATCTTTCATGGGCAACATTTTTCAGACTTCTGGATTGTACTTGGCACTACTTTATTCAGTGTTGCAACATGAACTTCTCTAGTGATTGAAGTACATAGAGAAAATCATCCTACTGTCCTTGCTTCCTCCCCTTCATAAATCCAAGTGTTCCTTTGGCTCTCTTTGCCACAGTGTGGCAAGGTATTTCAGTTTGAGTTGTTTTCCCACTGTGGTCCCTACTTCCTTTTCAGATTTTCTGCTTTTCCAGACACGATCTCCTGCTTTAGGGGGATGTTTTTCATTCTTTGTTCTTAGATCGTTCCTTGCATTTACACACACACTTTGAATGGATCCATCTTAATAACATAGTGTGATCCAACAGTTCTGTGCTGCACTCCAGTTCATTGGAGGTGACTTTGTATTAATTTCCATATACTGAATGACACTGTTGAATGTTGTCTGACTAGTTACTAACCCTCCCTGTAAAGGTACCTTCACTTCTAATTACATTTACTGTTCAATTTGTGCCAGCAAATTGGGGACATTATTTATATTTCATAGTGCTTATTTGTAATCAGAAAAAAATAGTCTAATAATACCCAGTCATGTCTCTAGAATGGTCTTTCAAATCCCTCATGGTTAATGCTAGGCAATAAGCTGCCCCTTGAAGAAGGATCCTGTTAGTTCCCAGTAAAGCCTGGTTTTTGTACTGTGGGCTGTGTTCTTTACAAACTTTCTCATTGTTCTCTTAATACTTAACATTACAGTATCGGATATCTTGTATGAATGAAAGTGTCTAGTCCAAGGGTATCTGTATATGGTTTGTAAGTAATTCTGGTGCCATTTTTGTGCTTGGTAGTCCAGATCTATCTTTGTAAGGAAGCAAACCAGCGGGGACTGCCAAGAAAGCCATCACTAGGGTCTCCCTGGGATCCAGTGGTATGCATAGACCAGCTAGGGCCCAAGGCGGTGTGATGGAACATGTGACATTTGCTGTTGTGGGGGGTTGACCCTGGCTAGATGCCAGGTGCCCTCCAAAGCCGCTCTATCACTCCCCTTCCTCAGCTGGACAGGGGAGAGAAAATATAACGAAAAGCTCACGGGTTGAGATAAGGACAGGGAGATCCCTCACCACCACCGTCACGGGCAAAGCAGACTCGACTTGGGGAAATTAGCTTAATTTATTACCAGTCAAAATCAGAGTAGGATAATGAGAAATAACACTAAATCTTAAAAACACCTTCCCCCCACCCCTCCCTTCTTCCTGGGCTCAACTTGACTCTCAATTTTCTCTACCTCCTCCCCCTGAGTGGCACAGGGGGACAGGGAATGGGGGTTGCAGTCAGTTCATCACACGTTGTTTCTGCCAATCCTTCTTCCTCACACTCGTCCTCTGCTCCAGCATGGGGTTCCTCCCACGGGAGACAGTTCTCCATGAACTTCTCCAACATGAGTCTTTCCCACGGGCTACAGTTCTTCACGAACTGCTCCAGTATGGGTCCTTTCCATGGGGTGCAGTCCTTCAGGAACAGACTGCTCCAGCGTGGGTCCCCCGCAGATCACAAGTCCTGCCAGCAAACCTGTTCAGCGTGGGCTCCTCTCCACGGGTCCACAGGTCCTGCCAGGAGCCTGCTCTATCGTGTGCTTCCCACAGGGCCACAGCCTCCTTTGGGCATCCACCTGCTTTGGCGTGGGGTCCTCCATGGGCTGCAGGTGGATATCTGCTCCACCGTGGACCTCCATGGGCTGCAGGGGCACAGCCTGCCTCACCATGGTCCTCACCATGGTCTTCCCCATGGGCTGCAGGGGAGTCTCTGCTCCAGCGCCTGGAGCACCTCCTCCCCCTCCTTCCTCACTGACCTTGGTGTCCGCAGAGTTGTTTCTCTCGCACATTCTCACTCCTCTCTTCTCCAGCTGCCGTTGCGCAGTTGTTTTTCCCCTTTCTTAAATATGTTATCACAGAGGCGCTACTGCTGTCGCTGATGGGCTCAGCCTTGGCCAGCGGCAGGCCTGTCTTGGAGCTGGCTGGCATTGGCTCTATCGGACATAGGGCAAGCTTCTAGCAGTTTCTCACAGAGGCCACCCCTGTAGCCCTCTCACTACCAAAACCTTGCCACGTAAACCCAATACAGCTGTCATAACTTTTCTGTGGACTATCTGGTCCACTATCTGTGGACTTCTCCTCTCTGCTGTCCTCTGAAGTATATGGTGGTATGTGTCTTGTGGCTGTTGGACACGTCAAGATTTTGCTGTGTGGCTTGAGAGGTCAAGGAATCTGGATGCTCCTTACCTAGTCGACGCCTTCCTACATCTTCAATGTCTCTTGGCAAGTCCTATGCCAGGTAGTGACAAGGCTAACTGTTCTGCATGGAAAAGCTTTTGTTGGTTTTGAGTTTATTGCCCTCTGGTTTTGTTGGTGGTCCTCTAGTTCTTCTGTTACAAGATAACATGCTCTTAGTTTTGTCTCAGTGCTAGTCTTAATTATGTACATTTTCCCCCTCCCCTGCAATATATAAAAGCACTCTTTTTCAGTTCCTCTTCATAAAAGAATTATTTTGTACCTAGTCTTTCCATATCTGTATCTTTATTAATTCTGCTGTATACTTTATTTAGAGATGTGACCAGCACTGGCTACAGTATGATAAAAGCAAGAGAGTACTACTAACTGATACCGTGTTCTGTAATATCTTCTGTCAGGCTCTTCATAACTCCTTCAAATTTTATTTTCTGAGTGAATGCTTCTGTCAAGTGCTGCAGCCATCCTCATCTTCATTCAGTCTGCAGAAGAAGAGGCTGAGGGGAGACCTTATCGCTCTCTACAACTACCTGAAAGGGGGTTGTGGTGAGGTGGGTGTTGGTCTCTTCTCCCAAGTGACAAGCGACAGGAGAAGAGGAAATGGCCTCAAGTTGCACCAGGGGAGGTTCAGGCTGGATATTAGGAAAAATTTCTTTACTGAGAGAGTGGTGAAACACTGGAATAAGCTGCCCAGAGAAGCGGTGGAGTCACCATCACTGGAGGTGTTCAAGGAACGTGTGGATGAGGCATTGTGGGACATGGTTTAATGAGCGTGGTGGTGTTGGTTGATGATCTTACAGGTCTTTTCCAACTGTAGTGATTCTGTGATCTGATAGTATTTTTAATAATGTAAATTGCACGTGAAGTTGTAATTAGTGGAGTCCTGTATTTTGTTCAAAGGATTGGTGTATAAGCATGCCATTGCAGAAAAGGAGTCAGCATGTCTTCTGTAGAGGCAAATGGTACCCCATGGGTTCGTTATGTTCCTATTCTATTATCTGTTGTGCCCCTGTTTTATTAGGATTAGAATTCTTTGACGGGTCATGTGAATAAGAGTGGGCCTGTCAGCATATTGTACTTAAGTGTTTTGAAAATGCTCTCAGCAAGGTTTCTAAAGAATGTTAAAGCTAATAAGGGAAGTTTATAGTCAATAAGGAAAATTCCTCATAAGCAGTAAGGAAAAGTAGGAAATCACAGAATGGTTGAGGTTGGAAGGGACGTCTGGAGGTCATCTTGTCCAGCTCCCCTGCGCAAGCAGAGCTGGTTGCCCAGGACCATGTCCAGACAGCCTTTGAGTATCTCCAAGGTGGCAGACTCCACAACCTGTCTGGGCAATCTATTCCAGTGCTCAGTCACCCTCACTGTAAAACAGTGTTTGCTGACATGCCAAGGGAACCTCCTGTGTTTCAGTTTGTGCCCATTGCCTCTGGTCCTGCCCCTGGGCACCACTGAAAAGAGCCTGGCTCCACCCTCTTTGCACTCTCCCTTCAGGTATTGATATACATTAATAAGATCCCTTCTGAGCCGTCTCTTCTCCAGGCTAAACAATCCCAGCAATCTTGGCCTTTCCTCATCGGAGAGATGCTCTAGTCCCTTTGTCATCTTTGTGGCTCTTCATTGGACTCTCCAGTATGTCCATGTCTCTCTTGTACTGGACAAGTGCAGCACTGGACCCAGCACTCCAGCTGTGGTCTCACCAGTGCTGAGTAGAGGGGAAGGATCACCTCCCTTGACCTGCTGGCAATACTTTCCCTCATGTAGGCCAGGATATCATGCGCCTTCTTTGGAGCAAGGGCACACTGCTGGCTTGTGTTCAACTTGGTGTCCACCAGGACCCTCATGTCCTTTTCTGACAAGCTGCCTTCCAGCTGGGTGGCCCCCAGCATATCCTGGTGCCTGAGGTGGTTCCTTCCCAGGTACAGGACTTTGCACTTCCCTTTGTTGAACTTCATGAGGAAATGTAATGGTATGTGGAAGGTGAGAGTACACCTCTTCTTCATTAAGTTTATGCAGCAAGGATGTTTTCAATGCAAAGGGGATAATAAGTAAATGGGGGAAGTGCTAAAGAAAAACACACAGAGTCCCAAACCTGCTAGTCAAGGGATAATGGAGACAAAGACCAAAAGTATACTTTCACTAATTGACAAGCCATGAAGAAACTACAGGCATAGCTTTGGAGAGGACTAACCTGAACTAGTGGAATCCCTGGGCCCCAGAGCTGCTGGAGGTGGTGGCTGCAGAAGGACGGATAAATGTTCAGATTCTGTAACAGGAGGAGTGCCTTTTTGGTTCTCTGTTGGTGTTCAGTGTATGATGAATGATTTCTAAAGAAGTAAATAATGAAGCAATAAAATTATCCAATAATGCAACATTATTCAGTGCAGTAGAACCTAAACCTGTCTCTTAAGATTGGGGAAGAGTGTTTCAAAACTGGATGATAATATGGCAGAATAAATTTAAGGTTGATGAATTCATATGTAAAGCGTATAGAGAAAATAAGCCAACCAATGTAGCCACATTGTTGTCAAAATTATCTCTTTTGGCTCAGGAAAGAAATCTTAGCATCTTTATAGATAGTTCTCTGCAAACATGAGCTTAACAGTAGCAATTAAAGTGGAAAATTCAATGTTAGATATTACAGGAAAAGAACAAAACTGAAGTTATTGTTATAGTATTGCATAAACCCATAGTTCACCTATGTGCTGAAGAATTAATGCAGTTCTATATCCCTAGTGACTAGTAGAACTAGAAGAATTCTGGAAAAAGTGATAAGGATAGTGAGAGGTGGGGAGATTTCCATCAGAGGAGGTATGTGAGAATTCTTTAGAAAACTGATAAACTGTGCTAGAGATCATCAGTCATCACGGAGGAAAGGCAAGTTACTATTTTATAGAACATACGGACTTAGGATTTATGGGACGTAGGGATGTGTGTTGAAATTATCAGGCAACAAGCTTAAAACAAACACAAAGCATTTTGTTGGGTTTTTTCAGCTCATGCCAAATTAGATTGTAGCATTTATTACTGAAAGATGTATCAGCTGTCTACAGTATTAGACGGGTTCAAACACAGGTATTAGACAAGTCCATTGCTGGCTATTAAACATGGTAGTCCAGGCTCAGGTAACTCAGTAAACCATGGCTGTTAGGAAGGGCATACAAGGGCAATATGTATGTCTTGTTTTTTGCAATAATAGTGTTGTGGCTACGATGCTCTACCCATATAGTAAAAAAAGTTTTAATTTACAGGGGTATGTTTATTAGAATACCTGGTATAGTTGTAAAAAAAAAAAACCAAAACAAAAAAACACAAGATCTTCTTTTTTAATTTTCTTTCTTATAGTCTTTCTTTGAGCATCTGGTGCTAACTGTTGGCTAAGTGGACCTTTGGTCTGAGATCTGGTAGTGTCAGAAATGTGAATTTTTCCACAGTCTGTTAAAAGTCTGAGGATCCTAAATGATAAAGGCTTCTTTTATTCCAGATGTCAGTCATTGTTGTTAAGCAACTTTAAAGGAAAAAAAAATATAGAGGTTGAATAGTTTAGCTGAAACTGCCTTTCCCATCTTTGACTTTGTTGTTTCTTTCATGTATTAGCCCTCTGAACTATATAGGCTTCCCATACCTATGCGAGTCTTTCGTATTGATTTAAAATTGAATATAAAAGTGCTTTGTTTCTATTTATAGAGTGTACTTTGGATGGGAAGAAAAGTGAAGATAGGAGAACTTTTTTTGAAAATCAGTTTTCACCAAAAGGAAGTAAAACTTGACAAGCCCAATTATGTTTTTCTTAGTAAGTCATGTAGTGGGTGTTCTGCGGGGTGTGAATAGATGGGGTTCCTGGAAGCAGGTGGTAAGTTTAGGGTTTTCTTTGAATTTCATGCAAGGATGAAGGTGCCTTGGAGAGAAGCAGAACACAGATGTCTCAGATTATACCATCCAGTAGGCCTGGGTGATATGGGATGGGAGAGTTCCCATTCTGGATTTACAGAATTGAGAGAAAAGCTTAACAGGAGAGTTATGCCGCTGTGTAGTGAGTGTTGTGCATAGCAGAGTCCCTTCACATTTAATTTGAAAAACAAACCTAGCAAGTACAAACAAAAACACTACTAAAAAGAGAAAATTAAAATGAAATCCTCTGAAATCTGTTGCTCAATTCAGATGAAAAGAGTGAGAAATTCTCAAATATTTTAGCAAGGATCTATCTGCACTTAATGGTACTCTGACGGCTTGCTTGCTGTTTAGATTGCTCTGTCACATATGACTTGTGTTTTCTCTCCTCTGCTTTCCCTCCTTGAACTGCTCAGTGGAGGCCTATTCCGCACATCACGTTTGGACTCTCCTGTGCTGTTTATACTGCATAGAATTTTGTTCCTGTGCACCACTGCTTCTTGCCATAGCTGAGAGCTAAATACTTGTTTGCATCAGTATAGTAAAGACATCTGAGCACATGTTAAGCACTAGGCTTAAGGAAGAGTCAAAAGACAGAGGAGCAGTGGTGGGCTAGGAAGTAGTGCCTTAAAAATGATAGGAAAATGAGGAAAAAATAAATGATAGAGGAAGGGGTAGGGACCTCTGGTGAATGACCGGAGTTCTGGAGGTGGGCGTGGGGGTTGTTTTCAGATGAAATGCAGATTAGGAAATAAAAACCAGCCAGTTGCAGAGTATGCAAAAAGTGTTGGGGGAAAGAGCTGTAAGTATGGAGAGCTTTCTTTATCCAGGACAAATTAACCTCTTTTGCCTGCCTGCCACCTACTCTTGCTCCTGTTGGGGGGGGGAAGTAGGAAAAAGAAATGGTGGGAAGTGGTTTCAGTTTGTTTGGGGAGAACTTTTTGGCTTCAGGAATGGAGCTGTATGTGATGGCCGGGTGGGAGGAACCTGACTGACCTGAGAACTTGGCTTTTGGAGATACTCACTTTTTTAATTGTCGTGGTACCAGAACTTGTAATTGTGGCGAGAAATACTGTTATGCAAATTAGAACACGCATTAATATTATACATTGTCTTTATGAAAGACATTTAATCCCTCAATAAAAGTATTACAAGTTAAGGTGGGTAATAATCTTACAGATATGGTTATATTATGAAGTACTTGCTTATCTTCTCTGTAAGTGCTTCAGGCCACTTCTTATTAACAGACTTTCAGTCTAGTTCCTTCAAGCACCTGTAGGTTATTGCCGAATTTTCCCAACTTTCCAGGTATGAATAGAATGGATGGAGATTCTCCGGTAAAAACTGGCAGCAGCTACTCGGTTGTGCTGACATAGCTAGGCCTTGAGCAGCATGCTTACGAAGGGACCGTGCCTGGGCTGTACTTCCATCTTGCACTTCTTTCTCCTGCTCAGCCAAACATCTGCAGTGGCTCCTTGTTTGAATGCTGAGCCTGTGTGGACAGCACTCGTGTGGACATGTCTTCCCTGAGTGGCTGTTGCTGCCCCACAGTTTCTCTATTGCATTCTGCCATTCGGCAGGGGAAGAGCTCCTAGGAAGTGCTTGCGTGGTACATGGCAGAGGCCATATGAGAGTCTGACTGCATATCCTTTCACCTCATCTCATATCATTGGTACCATCTAATACAACTTGTCTCTTAACTCTCGGACCTGCAACTGTTTTTCCTTCTCCTTAGTCACTAGCAGTGCTGTCATAGATTTTTTTTTTTTGGTGGGTTTTTTTTTTTTGGTCTTGCCAGATCTGTTCTCCATCTTAACTTCTTTCTTGTCCCAGTAACTTCCTTGCACCTTCTTTGTGGGCCTCTTACATCACTGTCTACCATCACTTTCTAGTAAATGCTTTCCATACATCTTTAAATCCTTCCTTGATCCCTTTTCCTTATCTGGTCTTATCATGCTTTTCTCCCCATCTTCATGTTTTGTACTGACTCTATTTTTTCTAGAGTTTCTGTTGCTATTTCCCTTCCTCCTATTTTTCCCCTTACACCTGTGTTTTGGCTTTGTTCTTCATGGCTGTTTCAGGGTACCAGGATGACCTTGCTGCTGCAGTAGTATGCATCAGCTGCTTGTACCAGGTTGTCCCTGGCTCATGCACCCACTTCAGTTCTTGCTTTGCATGGACAGTCTATATGCATTGTTTCTTCCATGTTTCTGAAGACCTTTTTAGGTTTCTTGCTTCCCAAGAGTGTACATCCCATGCAACATGTGGTCTCTCGGCTCTTTCAGGCTCTCTGAACGCACATTTTTTTATATACATATATATATTTTTTTTTTGTTCCCAGTTCACCAAATGACTTGGATAAGAGTATAAATGACTTGTCCTGTGTCCTTGTGACTTATGCAAGCTTAATTAGTATTCATTTCCATGTCATACTTTCTCCTGAATCGCTGACAAGTATATTATGTGATGTTAAGCAGACAACAGGTCCTGTCTGATGATGATTCTTCATTTAGCTGATATTATTTAGGATTTGCTATCTTTTGACATATATGAAGTATGTGCTGTGTTGATTTTTGTGGAGGGTTGAGTATTTTATTCAAAATATTACAGGGTACAGCAGATATCTCAACAGCGTATACTTGAGTCAGAATCTAGGGTTTCTCTTACCCTGACCAGCATTTAAACTGTTGAAATCCTGAGACTGTCCTGTGGGCTTTCTTGATCTTTTTTTCTCCAAAACCCACTCTTCCTGAAGGGCCAGCACTGAGCCAGCAACACATGGCAATCTTGCTTTTATTCTTTTTCTGATTATACCACACTAATCCAAATTAGTTTGTTTCAAATGCCTCCAAACACAGCTATTTACAAGTGAATTTTATTGTGAATTTTCCTCACCTTTCCTGCTTCCCATTTGTAAAAACGTTTCTAACTGCTCTGCTTCTTTCTTATCCTTGAAAATATTTAAGTCATGGTTTGACATAATTTATTGATAAAGCTGATTTAAGAAGTTCCCACTCTGCCCTGGCTGCTTATTCCTGTTTCTTGTGGTGACTTGTTTCTCTCTTGCACTGTTTTGCTGTAGCAACTTGTGGGACCTGTAAATGAGGTTAACACTGGTTCTTAACCTGAACAGAATTCCTCTGTCACAGTATTCCGCTGTCACTTCTAGCTTGTGAAGAAATTCTTGAAACATAAGGAAAACAAGGACTGTGGCCCAGCTAAAGGCAATGAGACAGTGTTCTTCAGCTGATGCTGCTCTGGGCATAATCATTGTTCCTGGAGTTAGCTCAGCAGTTTTTTATTACAGCAACTAACTGAAGAGTAGCAGTTTACAAACACCAGTCACTTTGCAACTGTACATCTCAGTACTTGTTAAATAGTTGTATTATTCAAAATGTTTTTGCTATACTATTCTGTGATTTCTTGGTTTAAATTCTGGCACCCTGCATTACAAGTGCATCAAGAAGATGGGGTTTATTTGATTAACTGTAGATGTCTACAACTGAACTCATTGTCATAGGTTCCTTTTACAGTGAGTAGAGGGTTTGACTCACCACACTGTAATAAAAAGACTTAAATAGATCATGCTGTAATTTCCTGAAATGTCCCTAAAAGTGTCTGTTTCTCTCCATTGACTGTCAAGGGAGGTCAGCTCATAAATATTGCACACACCAGCACCAGGTTGAGATGAAGTCTACCAAATGTCTGTTGTTACCAACTGGCTGGGTTAGAGCCTCAGGTCTAACCTCAGTTAAACAAACATACTCACATGGTCAACTGTTTTATGGAAGGCTGTATGAACAAATTCGTGGGTTTTTATAAATAGCATTATGAAAATACATCAGCTTAGTTTGACAAGATACATTTTCCATAAAACCATTTTGGTTAGTGTTAACTATAAAACATTCTTTAGTAGTACTAATATTTCCTGAGTATTATGGCAGCAATACTGTTAGACTGTCAGACTTATTGGTCTATAATCAGTCACGTAATCCAGTTCACTATTCTTAATTATCTGATACACTATTAACTTTCTTCCATTCTTATTTAGTGTTTCAAGAATCCTTAAGTCAAGAGTAATGGTCTAAGGATTGCACAAGTTATTTCTCGTAAAGGTGTTGAATGGCAGTATTCAGCTAATAATTTTAAATGGTCTAACTTTAGCACCCTTGTGTAGTAACGGTTGTAGTAATAAGCATTTTATTATTTTGCTACCAGTATAAACTGTGAGCATCTCCTCTGACTTCTTTCTAAATACTTAACAGAATGCTTATTGTCAACAATTTTGTAAATTCTTTTCATAGTGCATCAAACATCAATTATTTCTAGGCCGACAGTTTTGTTCCTGAAATATTACTTAAAAATCCTTTTGTATTGTTTTTGACTTTGTATCATCATGGATTTTGACTCAATTATGTTAAGTTCTCTAATTGAATGTTACAGCAGAGACTGCAACATAGAAGTTTTCAGTATCACTTGTACTATTTATTTTATTGCCTCTTTTTTTATTCTTTTGTTACTCTGCTGTCTAAAGGAGAATCTTTTTAATTATGTTGCTATTGTTTGGGATTATGGTTTTTTGAGTTTCCAATAAAGTGCTCTTTAATGAAGAGCTCCCCCATATTGTTCCCATTTTCTTAAACATAAGTAACTGAAATTCAGAGGTTTTAATACTTACTATTCAGTATTTTCTGTCTGGAGCAATTTGCTCTTTAAGAAAATACTGTACATATGTATTTTTGTGATGATAGTTCATATTTTTTAAGATATATGTGTGCATGAAAGGCATGTTACTTCATGTCAGTGACAAAGTGTATGCACAAGTACTACAACCTATATTCGTATTTATTCTATGGATAAGAAAACTGCTTGGTTTTGGCTAGGCCCTGTTTTTGCAAAAACAAAGCAGTGCTGCTTAGCAGATAGCCCGTGTGTCAGGCTCCTTGTTCCTGCCACCACGCAATGCAAGGGTTTGTCCTGCTGTTGGGTGCATTCTCTTCTTTAAGGCTTTTCCCTGTCATCATCTCCTGATGTCTGCTGCCCCAGAAAAAGTTCCTTCACTTTGAACTCCATAGGAAGAGCAGATAAATAAATAGACACCTGTGCACAATGTAGCTCACATCACACAGACAGTGTGAGTGACGGCACATCCAGGGCTGTGGATTCATTTTGATAAGCACAGTTCCATTGGCCAGGAGCAGACGTCTATCCCTTCACCTTTATTTTTCCTCTTTGCAGTGAAGGTAAATAATATTATCTTCCCCTTGAGAGCAGAGACATGCAGGTGCCCAGGAATGGAGTGATAGTTAATGATTTTATGTTCCATGATTTTTGACTGTAGAAACATTATTCAGAGGCAGTGCAGGTCTGGCATTAGCTTTTGTCTTCCTAGTAAATTCTTTGGGGGTTTTTTCAGATCCAGATCAGGTGAAGTAGAGGTAGTTAAGCCCAACATTTCATTACAGTCTTACGTATAAGTACCACCTAGTGATAGCACCCTTGACAGATTTGCGCTTTGTTTTAGCTTTCAATTATTTTACTACCCACCTCTGTATTATTTTTCTTTCTGTATAAAACCAGTAGCAATGGTAAGATTTCTTAGAATCATAGACTCAGGTACTTCTTCTGGGGCTCAAAGCTCTCTTTGAGGAAGGCTGCTGTTTATGTACAGTCACCAAAGACCTCAAGAGGCCACATAATGCAGAGGTGGCCAGTATGTCTTCCTTCACCAGTTCAAGCTCTTGTGACAGGCTCCATCACTTGGTCAGCAGTGGAGCTGTATCAGATAACAGACTTAGTGCAGTGATGAATAATGGGGAAGGTTTTATATACCAAGCAATTTGGACTGTTTATACAGTTGATTTATATGGTAGGTTCCTTTTAACACCCCCAGTTTTTTTGTGGCGTAATATATAAGGATGATATATTGAGAAACAAACATAGATGAATTTGTATAGAAAGAGTAGTTGTAAATAGTTGTAAAGTTGGGGCTTTGGGATGGTGGTAGTAAAGGAATAAAAACAGGGTCCTAGAATGATGGCATTCTAGGGACATTACTGCATATTACTGTAATATAGGTTCCATTTCAAGTATCTGTACTTCAGTAAGGCTGATGGAATATGAAAAAGTGTTCAGAAGAGATGTATAAAGAGATTAAAGATGTAGTTAATGCTGTTTTATAGCGAGCAACCACAAGGACTCACTGTATTTTGTTCACTCAGGAGAGGTTGACAGAGGGATTTTGTTCTGATCTTAAAGAATCTAAATGGGGAAGATAGTTCGCAAGGCCCATTTTGTATGAAGACATGGATTTGTAGTCTGATATGCATAGCACAGATGAGCATTGCCTCTTGCCCTATGTGAATTTAGGAATTGTTGCTGCTAGTGCCATTAGTTAAAGTATGTGGCCACACACAGCCCAGGAAGTCTTGATAAGGTGGAAAAGGTATGTCTGGGAGCTGTAAGCATTCAAACATGAAGTAAGGCATAGTTTTACAAGGAGGACAATTAAACAGTAGAAGAACAGATGTCAGGACACAGTAGATCCTAGATCGTTGGGATTCTTTAAGTCAGGATTGCATGACTTTCCAGCATCTTTATAGCTTTTTAAGTTAGAGGAAATTCTGTGAAGAATCTGTTGAGTGAGGGATTGTTGGTTGGTGCTGTGAGAGCAGCTCTCCTGAGTCACGTCACGGGTATAAGACAATATTTTGATAGTGGCAGAGAGTAACTTTAAGGAGGAGTACGAAAACAGGGGAGTAATATGATGGTATTTGGACCTGAATACTCTCCTAGGGTGAGCCAGAGGTATAGCATAGAAATGGTGCCGTTGTATGTAAGATAAGGTCCAATTGTTGTAATAGGCCCTCTAGCCTTAGAGTCTATGTAAGCATTTCCTTCAGATAATTAATATCTCTGGGAGTTTCTGAAGTACAAAACTTTAAATGTATGCTTGGAATAATTTATTAGACTTCATGTTTCCCAGGCTGTGTGTGTTTGTGTGCAGGCACTTCAAGTGGTTAAGTCGGTCTATGCCCTGCGTCAAAACCGCTTCCATAAGGAAAAAAAGATGGGTCATTGTCATTGGACACCCTCTTCTGAGGGGAACAGAAGGCCCAAGAGACGAGACCCAATTCTTAGGGAAGTCTGCTGCCTCCCTGGGGCCCGGGTTAAAGTGGTGAAGAGAAAACTTCCTACACTGGTACAGCCCTCGGATTATTATCCATTAGTGATTTTTTCAGGTAGGCAGCAATGAAGTTGCAACAAGAAGTCCAAGGGCAATCAAGAGAGACTTCAGGGCCTTGGGACAACTGGTTAAGGGATCAGGAGCACAAGTAGTCTTCTTTGTCCTTCCAGTTGCAGGCAATGATGAGGGAAGAAACAGGAAGATCCAGCAGATCAATACCTGGGTCCGAGCCTGGTGTCACCAGCAGAATTTTGGGGGTTTTGATCATGGGTTGGTCTACATGGCACCAGGCCTGCTGGCGACAGATGAGGTATGCCTGTCTCAAAGGGTGAAAAGGATATTTGTGCAGGAGTTAGCAGGGCTCGTTGAAAGAGCTTTAAACTAGATTTGAAGGGGGAAAGGGATAAAACCAGGCTTCCTAGAGATAAGTCTGGGGGTGGTACGCCGATGTTTGAGGGATGGTGTGCTAGTGAGGTCCTTTGGTCTGCCATCTCAGTGGAGGCAGGGGGTGGAGATCCATGCGGCAGCAAAGACGCAAGGGTTATTGATGTGTTAGAAACCATGGAAGCGCCTGAGAACAGTCACATAGGAATTAGGGCTTCTCCCCCAAAAAATGTGGTGGGATCAATAGCCCAACTGAAGTGCATCTGCACTAACGCATGCAGCATGGGCACCAAACAGGAGGAGCTGGAAGCCATTGTGCAGCTGGAAAATTATGATATATTTGCTATCATGGAAACATGGTGGGGTGACTCACCCAACTGGAGTGCTGCAATGGATGGCTATAAACTCTTCAGAAAGGATAGGCAAGGAAGGAGAGGCGGTGGGGTAGCCCTGTATGTTAGGGAGTGTTTTGACTGTCTAGAGCTTGAGGATGGTGATGAAAGGGTCAAGTGCTTATGGGTAAGAACCAGGGGAAAGGGCAACAAGGCGGATATCATGTTGGGAGTCTGTTATAGACCACCCAACCAGGATGAAGAGAGAGATGAAATATTCTATAAGCAGCTGGGAGAAGTGTCACGATCGCTGGCCCTTGTTCTCGTGGGGGATTTCAACTTACCAGATGTCTGCTGGAAATACAATACAGCAGGGGGGAAACAGTCTAGGAGGTTCCTGGAGTGTGTGTAAGATACAAATTCCTGACACAGCTGGTGAGGGAGCCAGCTAGGGAAGGCGCCCTACTGGACCTGTTGTGTGTGAACAGAGAAAGACTTGTGGGTGATGTGATGGCTGGAGGCCGTCTTGGGCATGGTGATCATAAAATGATAGTGTTTTTGATTCTTGGAGAAGTAAGGAGGGGGTTCAGCAGAACTGTTCCCTTGGACTTCCAGAGGGCTGACTTTGGCCTCTTTAGGAGCCTGGTGGACAGAGTCCCTTGGGAAGCAGTCCTGAAGGGCAAAGGAGTCCAGGAAGGCTGGATACTCTTCAAGAAGGAAGTCTTAAAGGCGCAGAAGCAGGCTGTCCTTACGTGCTGAAAGATGAGATGGCGGGGAAGACCAGCCTGGCTGAACAGAGAGCTTTGGCTGGAACTCAGGAGGAAAAAAAAAGAGAGTTTATGACCTCTGGAAGAAGGGGCAGGCAACTCAGGACTACAAGGATGTTGTGAGGTTATGCAGGGAGAAAATTAGAAGGGCCAAAGCCCAACTAGAACTTAACCTGGCTACTGCCATAAAAGACAATAAAAAATGTTTCTATAAATACATTAGCAACAAATGGAGGGCTAGGGAGAATCTCCATCCTTTTTTGGATGGGGGAAACATAGTGACAAAGGATGAGGAAAAGGCTGAGGTAATTAATGCCGCCTTTGCATCAGTCTTTAATAGTAAGACCAATTGTTCTCGGGGTGCACAGCCCCCTGTGCTAGAAGACAGGGATGGGGAGCAGAATGAAGCCCCCACAATCCATGGGGAAATGGTTAGTGACCTGCTACACAACTTAGACACCCACAAGTCTATGGGACCAGATGGGATCCACCCAAAGGTACTGAGGGAGCTGGCAGAAGTGCTCACCGAGCCACTTTCCATCATCTACCAGCAGTCCTGGCTAACTGGGGAGGTCCCAGTCGACTGGAAGTTAGCAAATGTGATGTCCAACTACAAGAAGGGCTGGAAGGAGGATCCAGAGAACTACAGGCCTGTCAGCCGGACCTCGGTGCCAGGGAAGGTTATGGAGAGGTTCATCTTGAGTGCCATCATGTGGCACGTACAGGACAACCAGGCGATCAGGCCCAGCCAGCATGGGGTTATGAAAGGCAGGTCCTGCCTGACTAACCTGGTCTCCTTCTGTGACAAGGTCACCCACGTAGTGGATGAGGGGGAGGCTGTGGATGCTGTCTGCCTGGACTTTACTAAAGACTTTGACACCGTTTCCCACAGCATTCTCCTGGAGAAACTGGCTGCTCACGGCTTGGACGGAGGCACTCTTCGCTGGGTGAACAACTGGCTGGGTGGCCGGGCCCAAAGGGCTGTGGTGAATGGAGTGAAATCCAGTTGGCGGCCGGTCACAAGAGGTGTTCCCCAGGGCTCAGTACTGGGGCCGGTCTTGTTTAATATATTTATCGTTGATCTGGGCGAGGTGATCGAAGGCACCCTCAGCAAGTTTGCAGACGACACCAAGCTGGGCGGGAGTGTTGATCTGCTGGAGGGCAGGAAGGCTCTGCAGAGGGATCTGGACAGGCTGGATCGATGGGCCGAGGACAATTGTGTGAGGTTCGACAAGGCCAAGTGCCGGGTCCTGCACTTGGGTCACAACAACCCCACGCAACGCTCCAGGCTTGGGGACGAGTGGCTGGAAAGCTGCCCAGTGGAAAAGGCCCCTGGGGGTGTTGGTCGACAGGCGGCTGAATGTGAGCCAGCAGTGTGCCCAGGTGGCCAAGAAGGCCAACGCCATCCTGGCCTGTATCAGAAATGGTGTGGCCAGCAGGAGCAGGGAGGTGATTGTACCCTTGTTCTCAGCACTGGTGTCGTGGTTTAAGCCCAGCCGGACTAATCACCACACAGCTTCTCACTCACTCCCCTTCCTCAGCTGGACAGGGGAGAGAAAATATGAGGAAAAGGCTCGTAGGTCGAGATAAGGACATAGGGAGATCACTCACCAATTACCATCATGGGCAAAATAGACTTGACTTGGGGAAATTAGTTTAATTTATTACCAATCAAAATCAGAGTAGGATAATGAGAAGTAAAACCAAATCTTAAAAAGCAACACCTTCCCCCCACCCCTCCCTTCTTCCCGGGCTCAACTTCACTCCCGATTTTCTACCTCTCCCCCCGAGCGGCGCAGGGGGACGGGGAATGGGGGTTGCGGTCAGTTCATCACACGTTGTTTCTGCCGCTCCTTCCTCCTCACACTCTTCCCCTGCTCCAGCGTGGGGTCCCTCCCACAGGAGACAGTTCTCCACGAACTTCTCCAACGTGGGTTCTTCCCACGGGCTGCAGTTCTTCAGTAACTGCTCCAGCATGGGTCCGTTCCACGGGGTGCAGTCCTTCAGGAACAGACTGCTCCAGCGTGGGTCCCCCTCGGGATCGCAAGTCCTGCCAGCAAACCTGCTCCAGCGTGGGCTCCTCTCTCCACGGCTCCACAGGTTCTGCCAGGAGCCTGCTCCAGCATGGGCTTCCCACAGGATCACAGCCTCCTTCAGGCATCCACCTGCTCCAGCGTGGGGTCCTCCACGGGCTGCAGGTGGATATCTGCTCCACCGTGGACCTCCATGGGCTGCAGGGGCACAGCCTGCTTCACCATGGTCTTCACCACGGGCTGCAGGGGAATCTCTGCTCCGGCGCCTGGAGCCTCTCCTCCCCCTCCTTCTTCACTGACCTTGGTGTCTGCAGAGTTGTTTCTCTCACATATTCTCACTCCTCTCCTCTCCGGCTGCCTCTTCCTGGTTTTTCAGCCCTTCTTAAATATGTTATCACAGAGGCGCTACCACTGTTGCTGATTAGCTCAGCCTTAGCCAGTGGCAGATCCGTCTTGGAGTCGGCTGGCATTGGCTCTATCAGACATAGGAGAAGCTTCTAGCAGCTTCTCGCAGAAGCCACCCCTGTAGCCCCCCCTGCTACCAAAGCGCTGCCACGCAAACCCAATACAACTGGTGAGGTCGCACCTTGAATGCTGTGTTCAGTTTTAGGCCCCTCACTCCAAGAAAGACAATGAGGTGCTGTTAATTCAGATATAGGGGTGGAGAAGGGGCCCTTCTGCTGGCCAGAAATGCCAAGCTTCCAGGCTCCCCCGTTCCGGGAGACTCCATCCATCTCTCCTTTGAGCATAATCTCTAGCTGTCCCTCCTTCCCCACATCAGGTATACGGGAGCAGTGGGCCCCTGTTTCAGTTGACACTCCCTCCCCAAATTTCAGCTCTCAACTACTGCTGGATTTTTTTCAGAAAGGGTGGCGAAAAAACGGTGTGAGGGCAGAGAGAATGTGAAAAGCGAACCGGTGGCAGCAGCAGTCCTGCTTCCTGCGGCGCAGGGAACCACCTTTGCTCCTCCACAGCAGCTTGAGGAACGTTTCGCTAGGCTGGCAGGGCTGCTGCTGCCCGGTTGCGGTGCGGACCTCGCTGCCACCGAGACCCCGCACTGCAGAACGTCTCCTCGGTGAACTGGTAAAGGCCGCCGCACAGGGGCGGTAAGAAACTGCGCGGGGCGCGGCGGCAGCGCTGACCGCGGCTTCGTGAGCTGCTCCGTCACCGGACAGCAAAGCTCGGCACCGCTGTAGGAGTCCGCCGCCGCCTCCTGTGTGCCTGTGCTGCCGACCAGCGCTGCTGCCGGCCTCGAGTGCACAGAGCCCTTTGATTTTACAAGCACGCTTTCTATTTAAAAATAGCGGGAGCGGGAGAAGATGGAGGAGAGATGGACAGCGGCTTTGCCAACCAGCTTTTCTCTAAGTACAGACCAATACCAGGGGACAACCCTGGAGGGGAAGGAATTAGTTTTACTACAAGTTAGGTCAGTGAATCGGAAAAGTTACAGAACAATAGTAGAAAAGACTTCCAGGCATACGGAGGTGTTTAGGTTGGCAATGTCATTTTAAATGTTGATGTCAAACCTGAATATTAGGAATAATCTGATATTATATCAAAATGCTTAAAACAGGTTCTGAAAAATAGGAATGGGCAGAATGATTGACATGTTTAACTGAGGGGGGAGGTGTTTATGCCTGTGTAAAGCTCCTTATGATCTTAAAGATGCTGAAATGCTTTGGGCACAATGTTCACCAGTCTCAAAAAGCAGTCACTGTCTCCTCGGCAACAAGAAAGGCATGCGTCTGTTCCCATGGAAATGTACTGTGAAGGCTTCACAGGGAAGATTCTGTTCAGAGCTCAACAACGAAGGCTCCAAGCTCTTTGTTGCTCGTACCTGAAGCAGAGGCTGTTGGCATGTTCAGGTGCTCTGATCCTGCAGCTGACAAGGAGGAGTGAGCTGCAAATAGTGTGGTGCTGTTCCTGGCTCCCTGTATAAAACTGATTAATTGAGAACTGTTATTCCCATCTGAGGAGTTCCTTCCTCAGTCACTAATTGCTAACACTGAAGACTTCTTTGCAACTCTTTGTAAGGAAAGCAGCATTCTTGCTAGCCAGAGAGGCATCAGGGAGTTTCTGATACTAATTCTTTCAAAGGAGTGGACAGACAAATCTGAAAAACAGGAAACAAAGTGCATACAGGGAGCCTGCCTCTCAGCAGTCCTTTTGGATGTCTGAAAGGAGGAAAGAATTATGTAGAAGCACTGACAGGTCTACCTGCACTAGATCCACCAAATAAGAAACTGCTAATGCAGTAAACAAATTATATACAATAGGCACCGCTTCTTCTAAACCCATTGTGATGCTCTTCTAAGGGAGCAAATTTAGCAGGGACTACAAGTAGGATCTAAGAATGGTTTGATCTTTTTGTTTTTTTAAATATGAGGTGTGGGATGCAGAAGCACTAGTGGAACAGTGATCATTTCAAAGTGACGGACTGGGAAAATTGTTTTAGAAGTGGCATTTTGTATGCATTTGTATGCATTATATATAGGTATTACTAAGTAGTGTTCTTTTGTTTTAAAGCTTTTTCATCAACAGCCTGCTTTTCATTCCAGTAGCTTCTTCCTAGTCCTGCATTAAGGGATAGTAAATAGAAGTGCATTATTTACCTTCATTAGCCTACTGTTTTGTCCCCTAATACCTACCTTCTAAGGTAAAAAACTCTAGCATTTTCAATCACTACTCCCAAACTGGCCTCTCTACCCACTGATTCTTCTCCCCATCTCTGCACCCCATGATTTTGCCATGCTTGCAAAGAGACAGCAGCTATCTCTGCAGGTATGTTTCCAGGTAAGGGCATTCCAGGTGTTTTGTCATTGCCTTGTTTCTGCTGTCAGACTCCATTCCATGGTTCTTCATGTGAATCTACTGCATGTTTGATGGGGCATGTATTTGAGTTACTTGTAACACTTAAGTCTTTCCTCATTAGAATCATAAAATCATAGAATGGCTGAGGTTGAAAGGGACCTCATGTGGTCCAACCTCCCTCCTCGAAGCTGGGTTAGCTAGAGCAACTTGCTGAGTACCAAGTTCAGTGAAGTTTTGAATAGCTTCAGGGATGGAGTTAAGTTGCTCTTTAGGCAACCTGTTCTAAGTAAAAAACCTGTTCACCTGTTCACAGTAAAAAAGTTTTGTGTGTAAATGAAGTTTCTTCTATTTAATTTTGTGCCAATTGCCTCTGGTACTGCCACTGGGTGCCATTGAGAATAGTCTGGCTCTGTCTTCTTTACACCCTGCCATCAGGTATTTATGCACATTGAAGATACCTCCTGAGTCTTCTCGTCTCCAGACTGAAAAAATCCCAGGTCTCTCAGTCTTGCCTCGTTATGATAGATGCTCCAATCCCTTAACCATCTTTGTGAGCACCTGCTCCAGTATG
Organism: Gavia stellata; assembly: GCF_030936135.1. Taxonomy (NCBI): domain Eukaryota; kingdom Metazoa; phylum Chordata; class Aves; order Gaviiformes; family Gaviidae; genus Gavia; species Gavia stellata. Next base: position 120,493 of record NC_082599.1, on the reverse strand, counting down.
TCCCTGTATTTCTTGTACTGGGGAGCCCAGAACTGGACACAGCACTCCAGATGTGGTCTTACCAGTATCAAGTAGAGGAGAAGGATCACCTCCCTTGACCTGCTGATAATGTTCTTCCTAATGCAGCTCAGGATGTTGTTGGCCTTCTTTGCTGCAAGGGAACATTGCTGGCTGATCTTCAATTTGTTGTTCACCAGGATCCCCTGGTCTTTTTCTGCAAAACTGACTTCCAGCCAGTCATGCCCCAGCCTGTCCTGGTGCATGAGTACAATTTCTCCTTCACAAATTCATGCTGACTTCTCTCAGTCACCTTCTTGTGCTTCATGTGTTGGAAATGGTTTCCAGGAGGATATGCTTCATTACCCTCCCTAGGATTGAGGTGAGGCTGAACGATCTGTTTTTTCCAAGTTTCTTCTTCTTCTTCTTCTCAAAGACAGAAGTCACATTCGCTTTCTTCCAGTCCTCAAGAACTCTCCCAATCTCCATGAGTTTTCAAAGATAATTGAGAGGTGTCTCACAATGATGTTGGCTAGCTCCCATAGCACTCGTGGGTACCTCCTGTCAGGTCCCATGGACTACTGTACGTCCAGTTTGTTTAAATGTTCCCCAACCTTGTCTTCCTCCCCTGAGGGCAAGTCTTCCTTGCTCCAGAGTTTCTTACTGGTCTCAGGAGCCTGGGATTCCTGACAGTTGATCTTGCTAGTAAAGAAGGAGGCAAAGAAGGCATTCAGTACTTCAACCTTTTCTATGTTCTTTCTCAGCAAGTGCCCTTCCCCATTCAGCAGTAAGCCCACATTTTCCCATGTCTGTCTTTTTGCTTCTGATGTACTTGAAAAAGCCTTTCTGTCCGCCCTTCATGTTCCTTGCCAGATTCAACTTCAGGTGTGCTTTTGTTATCCTAATCACATCCCTTCATGTTCCTGAACTCCTCCATCTCATGGTCCAGCCAGGGCTGCCCCGACTTTCACATTCCTGACCAGTTCTTCCTTGTTTATAAGAATCACGTCCAGCAGAGCACCTCTCCTTGTCTGCTCCTCAGTCGCCTGTGTTAGGAATTACTCTTCAATGTGCCGCAGAAGCCTCCTGGATTGCTTGTGCCCTGCTTTGTTACCCCTTCAGCAGATATTGGGGTGGTTAAAGTCTTCCATGAGGACCAGAGCCTGCGAACATGAGGATTTTTCCTGCTGTCTGAGGTCTCATCTACTTCTTCCTCAGCAGGTGGTGTGCAGCAGACACTCACCACAATGCTACCAGTATTGGTCTGCCTGCTAATTCTGACCCATAAGCTCTCGGCTGATTCACCGTTCCTCCCACGGTGGAGCTCCCTGCACTCCAGCTGCACTCCCCACTAAAGGGCTACTCCCCCTCCTCGCCTCCCCAGCCTGCCCTTCCTAAAGAGCATCCATCCATCCATCGCAGCACTCTAGTCGTGCAAGTTGTCAGCTATCTTAGAATTCAGTGCATGTTTAGGATGGGAAAGGAAACAGAGAGAGCGGCACTAACAGTGTGTAGACGATCATGCAGCTTTCTGTGAGAAGAGAGCGGTGGACTATTAGTCTAGAGGCAGATACTGCACCGTTGCTATAGGAATCGAGAGAATACGTCACATCTGCGTAAGTCTTAAGAGAGTGTCTTCTGTCCTCCAGCCAAAAGCAAATGACTGAAAGAGCATTTGACTGATTCCTGCTCTCTCGCATGCTTTGCTGCAGGAAGGATCCTCACCATTTTTATTTTGGGAGACTGCAACAGGATCAGAAGCTGAAAGACTATTAACTATTTTAGTTATATGCAGTCCATTCTTCACCCACTGCCAGACAGAACAGTCATGTTCTGAAGGTATTTGTCTGGTTAGAATTGTCAGAGAACTGTGTCCCATAAGCATGCAGGAGGATTCACAGAACTGGTCCTTTGATAGATAAATGAAGTTAACATACAAAGGGGGAAATAGGGAAGAACAATGCTAAGCCTCAAAATAAGGCCATAACAAGGAGAGGGGTGTAGCCTTGCAACTGATTCTTGATAAATTATTTCTCATGAGGAATTGTGATTGTTGACTTCTTGTAGCACTGTGGAAGAGACAAGGCATCCTGGAGTTAAGTGGCATGCTAAATGCATGACAAAGCTGTTGTAGGGTGGGGTAAAATCAGCAAATGGGTAAGATGGAGGGATGCAGAAGTGGGCACTTTCTTACTCCTTTATTTGGCATTTTAGACAGTTTCAGAGCAAATTTTTGCCAGCAGCATTCCAAGTGGATTTAATCAGAGTAAAAAAAGTATTTGCCAAGTTCAGAAAAGACAGAATTGCAGTGATGAGATATGCAATGCAGGAGTTTGGATTGACTTGAATAGCAGAAGGAGGTGGAGGAACTTAAAAAAAAAAAAAAAAGGGTAACTGTTAAGACAAAATCAGCTAAATGGAAGAGTTGTTATAGATCAGGTGCAGTAGTAAAGGAATCACTTATGTTACAGACAAAAGAAGTTTTTCTCAAGAGCAGAAATATGACAAGCTTTTTTTTGTGTTGGATTTTTTTTTCCGCAATATTCTGCTCCCCATATTTCTTATGTCTTATGGTTGGAATACTAGGGATTGACCTTCCATTACATAAACTTTTCACTAATTTTTTGAGTTTGTTTTATGCTTGTTTAGGCTAGGTGAATATCCTACTCCAGATTAATATCCAAGATCTTAACTAAAGGAATTTAAAGAAATAATTTTCTAATTTTCTTGGTATCTTGGGCTTATAACTAACAATTTAGAAAGCCTTTCTCTATATGAACTTAGCAAAGATTTATGTCTTATTATTTGGCATCATATTTATAACTAACATTCAGTGTTGCTGTATCATATGTACTAGCTTGGTTGAGCGCTCGGGAATCTCTTTGAAGAGTGACGCATACTTCTTTCCCAAGAGAGAACAGGGTAGTCAAAATCCCCCACAAGTACGTTGTTCCTATGGTTTCAAGTTGCAGGCTGGGTATAAATTGGTCAGAAAAACAGGTGCCAGGGATGGGGTGCACAGAGTAGGAATTTGGTGGCTATTCAAAATAAGCATAGCTAGACAGCTGGTGCGCCAAGTCCACTGCCTGTCAGGATGACTAGTGCGCTCTCTGTTCCATTCACTCTTTCTATTTCCATCTGTTACCTTAATTTGTAAAGGCCAGAGTCTGCATTGTTTTTATCTGTACCTCCTAGTACTCTGAGGCCCTAGAAACAACCGAGTACCAAGAATGGGAAGAATTGTGAAATGCAACAGGTAATACGACATAAGGTACAACACATTAACTCTTCTCCCTCTCACAGTTCACAGCCACACATAAACACACCCCCCTGCTATTTGAGTTTTACCACTGTAAATTCTGTTTATTTTACAAAGCGCTGAATGCCATAATGATTCAACTTCTGTTTCTTCTGCCTGTGTTTCTTCTACATATGTTTTGAAGCCCATTTAACAAGTAACTTGTGCCACCATTTACGTGCCTTGTCATTTAGACATGCTTTTTTTCTGGGAGCATATGCGGTGTGTTCCCGTACACACTTTACAACTTCATGACCCCATTGCCAAGGGCAGTTTGTTGCTCTAAGCTGTAATCTGCCAGCCTGCTGTACCTATGCTACGGTGAGCAAGACGAGGAGACAAACCACCATATTGTGCCAGAGCCAGACGTCTTCCACTTTTGCAACACTCAGTTGCTCAAAAAGAGTCTCAGTTGAAAGCCTATTGTCCAGCTGAAGCCTGAGTACTGTAACCATGTCTCTGTGTCATAAGTTGCTGTGCCTGGCATTTCATGATTCCTGCGATTTCATATATGTATTTATGTACTAGGTGAATGGAATGCTGAAAAGATTAAAAAAACATCTTACCTGCTGTTACAGACATAGCACAGTTCTTTCACCCCAGGATTTATCTTCCATCACCTGCTTGAGTTTTTCCAGCCAAAATCTTCTGTCTAACATTTTAGGCCCATTTGATTTTTTTTATCCTCTGCCCTGGCTGGCTGTGAAACTTCCCCAAAATCTTTTCATTTGAAGATTTAATCTACGTGTCTTTTACTTCCCTCTTTTAGATCTTTGAAGATGGTAAAACAATCTGGATGTAACAACCATCCTTGGTGTCCTTAGTAGCCACTTCCCTTCCACTTGTTTTTATAATTTGTTTATAACCTTTCAGTAATTTTATTTTTTCCTGGCAATTACATACAAATTATGTTGATGTTAAGAATTTCAGGCATATAATGATGTTTTACTACATTGCATTTAAGTTATATTTGCCATCTCCCACTGGCTGCCATTTTCCAAAGTCATTCATGTTTGCTGTAATTATGTACCATTTGAGATTAACTTTGACTTTTTTGGGGGGTAATCTGTTTGTAATTGTTGTAATTATTCTGCCAAATAAAATAATTTTAAAAGACACTTGAGCTTGTCTGGCAATGCAGTTTCTTTATGATCACCAATATTAGTTGTTGCTCTCAGCTCCACTGTGCTCTAATGCTGATATGGTTTTATTCACCTATTAATTGTTCTACTAGTTTAGTTGAAATGGTGGATTTATTAGACAGTCAATGCCAAGATTGTTCTGTTTTCCTTCTTTGGTTATTTGCTTCCTCATCTCCTAGTGCTTTCTAAGACTGTTTCTCAGTTCTTATGTAGCTTTGCATATTAATACATTCAGTCAGTATTTACTTACTGATTTGCTTAAACTATAGATACTTTCCAAATGATTTTCAGTGAGAACAGGGTATAAATCCTAGCATTATTAATATTAATCAAAATGGGCTTTAAAAAAGTATTTTTTCCTGATAAAGAAACAGGAAATCCTGTTGGTTTTCCTATAATACAGAAGGGCAAGAATACTGTAGGCAGTTGCATTAGTCTGATCCTAAGTCCATGCAAGGCTCAGGAATGGTTTTTGAAATAGAAGATAACTGAGCATGAGGAGGATGTAGGTGGTAGATGGGATAAAAAAGCAGCGTTAAGTTTACTAACCTACTATCTTTCTCAGATAGCTAATTTTCCACACAAAGGAAACAGTGTATGTCTTATTTATCTAGACTTCAGTGAAGCCTTTGATACAGTGCTATCTGAAAATTTAGTTGGGACTCAGAAGACAGATGATAGAAGAACTGCAGGGTGGGTAAGGAGCTCAGTAAAGACACCACTAAAGACATTGCAGTTTCTTAAGGATTTGCCTTAGGACTGATATCATTCAATATTTTCAGTAACGCCCACAGCACAAAAATAGGAAGCGTAGTAATTACATTTGTTGATGACGCAAAGCAGACAGGTATCATTGAAGCAGAAAAGAGTAAGTTATATGGAAAGAACTGGATGATTGTGAAGAATACACAAATAGAAGTCAGATGATATCTGATGACAATGTAGTGCATAGTCGTGCACTTAGGGACTTGTAAGAGGAATCACACTGTAAGCTGGAGGCTTATCTAATGGCAGTGATTAAGAAGGAGAAACAGCCCAGTACATTAGTCCACTTGCAGGAGAATGGGGGTTATTGCTGTCATAATATTGTGGAAGGCAGTTGTGAACCTAGCAAAGTTTGGTAGAGAGTTCTGCTGGTGAGAGAAGTGTTAATGCCACGTGAGTACCTGGCCCTCAGGAGACTGTAGATACGGTTCTGTTTGCCCTTGTTCTAGACAGGTTAACTGGGACTGACATGGAAAAGGCTGATGGAATGATGAGAAATGGGCACTCAGTTTTAAGATACCAAATAACAGTTTCACTTGTTTAGTCTGACAAAAGGATGAGTGAGTGTGGTTATTACTGCTATGTACAAACGCTTCAAAGCATAAACATTAGGCACAAAGAACCATTGAGGGCGATGTTGGTAAAAGAATAAATGGGAATAGCCAGATATACTAAAAGAAGATACTCAAGTCATTCAAAGAACTCAGTTTTTTAACAGCTGTCCCATAGGAATATCATGGTTTAAAGTGCTGTGCAATAAAAAGGTTACATATGACGTGGTTGCTATTGATACAACAGTGCACTTGCTGACTCAGCAGTTCCCCATCTGTGTTCCCTCAATTAGTGATAGCCGGTGAATCCTTCATGATGCTCTTGCCAAACACACCCCAAAGCCATTGTTCTAATCACCAAGTGTCATGAAGATACTTACACTTTCTGGACCAGGGGGCAGTAGATTTGGGGGTAGTTGGTGACAGGTCTTTTTCTCTGTTCCCCCAGGATTCCCCACCAAGATTTCCTCTATTTCCTTCACTTTTGAAAACCAAAAATCCCTACTCCCAACACAATCTCCTATCTCCTCTATTCTCCTTTCAGGGCCAAAGTCTTCCTACTAACTCCTCATACTTCGCAGCTCTGCTTTGGCCCTCCACTAGAAAATAAAAGGAGTATTGTGGACTGCTGCCTGTAGCACTCTGCTTCTTTGCTAAGAAGACGTGAGAAGCCATGCACAGACGTCACTGCACGAGCTGTAGAAAGTGGCTTTGGTGAGGATAGAAAAGTGGAGGCAGAGGCATAGTAGGGCGAGACAGCTTACTATGAGGTCACACAGAATTGTGCAGAGTTGGGTAAAATACAAGTATGGTTGATATTGTGGTAATACTGATGACTCGTTATTTTGCATCCTATAGTACTACATACCTTTTTTCCATCTTTTGGCATTCCTGCTGTTGCCTTTGATTGCTTTTAAAGTAATCAGGAGGTACGTTTGTAATTAGCTCTCTACCTCTGCAGAATAATGTTTGGAACCTCTGGAGACAGAGACAAATGCTTTTCCTTGCCTTCATTTATTCTTTTTTGCCTTTATTTCAAGTCTTCTTTCCTTCTTTATGTGTGCTACAAATTGCTTATAGTTATTTCCTCATTGCAGATAGATTTTCAGAACAGTGGCAAGGCCTAACATAAAAAGGTAGGTCTATGAGACAGTGATGCAAGATGGTAGTTGAAGATGCGTGAGTCAAGGAGAGAGCAAAAGCCACGGTATAAAAGCTATATGATACTTGGGAAGTCTCAGAGGGTAACTGGCAGCAATCTGCATATGTGGATTTCTTGTTCTTACATCGTTGTAGCAATCAGATGTGTATTTTTTCCAAAATAAAAAAATTAAGGGACCCTTTTTGATCAGCTTAAACTTGTTTGCATCAGATCTGTGAAATCTGTCAGGGAAAACCACTCTGGATAGAAAAAAGCCTTATCTTTGTCTTATGAAATTCCATACAGTTTCCATAGGGAAGTAAGGCAAAAGGAACCTCTGGCAATCAGCTAGTCCCTTGTCCTGCCCCAAGTCAGAATCTACACTGCCTACATCACTCTGGACAGATGCTTCTCTAACCTATTCTTGAAAGACCTTTGGTGATGGAGATTCCCATCCTTGCTGGACAAACTATCCCAGCACATCTCTACTTTTACTGCTGTACTCTTCCTTAACATAAATCTTCCTGGGAAAAATTTCAATCCATTATTTCTTGTACTGTGTGTATGGGGAGCAGCTCTTCCCTGTATTTGCAGCAGCCTTTTGGATAGCTGAAGACTGTTACCTTCTCTTTTGGGGCTTTACAGTTCTTGTCACGCTTACTGTTCTCCCCTGAACCGTCTTGATTTCTGCCACACATATTTTCTCTGATGCACGGGGCCCCAGGCGGCAAGGGACTATCTGGTTGAGACATTAACAATTCATACCACAACAGAAGGATTACTTTGGAAGGGTTCCTCGGCAATACTGGAAAATTTTAATTTTGCAGCCTCAGGGAGATGTTGAACTGGGACTGCTTGTGCCCTGGGGAGGACAAGGAATGGGGAAGAAGCAGAGACAAAATATGGAGGAGAAAAAGAAGAATCTGGAGTGTCGTCGTCACTGCTTATGCTGCCACCAAGGGGATGAGAGAAGTGGGGCAGCGTTCAGTTACTGCCATCTGGGGTTTTTTTGTCTGCTTATTTTGTGTCAGTGTTAACTCACATTGAGTTTATGATCTATTACATCCCTAAATATTTTTTCTGAAAAAAAAATACTCTTCAGCCAGTTGTTATCTATCTTCTATTTATATAGTTGTTGATTTCTACCTTGATGTGGAACCTCACGCTATTTCTGATTGAATGATGTCCGTTTTTTTCCAAATCGCATCTCCAGCTTCTCAGGATTTTAATTTTAATCATCTCTCCTAGCATACCTCTAACCCCTCCAAACCATATGTTGCCAGGAAATTTAATAAGCGTGTTCTCTAGTTCATTATCCATATTGTAATGAGAATATTTAGTAATTCTGAACTAAGGAACAAGTGGTCATTTCTTTAGACTATGCAGAGCCTCAATCTTGGGATATTTTCTGTCTGTTTTTCAGTACATTTTCTATGCTGTATTGCATCAATTCCAAAACAGTTGAGAATATTTTAAGCTTCAGTGAACAGAGCACTGCTGACTGAAGTGAAATTTGGATGAGAGAAACCATGCCTCTTTAAGGCAACCAGCACCTTCATGCACTTCTTTAATTACCTGCAGATCAAAAAATTGAAAGCGGCTGCAAACGTATCTCCCAAACCCAACAGCTTGGTTCGTATCTTTTCTAACCTGACCATCTTAGTTTAGAAATCTTAAAAGCTTGAATAATAGCACAGAAGTAAAACCAAAACAGACAAACTTGCGGGAGAAAAGGTGGCCTCTCAGAGCCCCAAGAGGTAAGGAGGAAGAACGTCAGCCTTTCCTCAAATACAGTGGGCTCGGAACATAGCATGAAGTGAGCGGTGGAGGCATGAACGCAGGCCCCAGAGCGTGCGCAGCCTCCAAGAAGCAGCGAAGGACCGCAGGCATCATGGAGTGAGTCCCATGCCACTGACATCTTTTAGACCAGAAATGGCTGGGAGCTGCCAGGATACTTGTAGCAGTTGGGGAAGACTTGGGTTGAATCAGGCGCTTTTTTAAAGAGCATGGATGCTTATTTTCGTATTTTTGTGAAAAAACATGTCAGGAAAATAGGAACAATTTAGAATGAAATTATATGATTTTTCTCTTAATTTTGGAGAAGGCGTTCTTGTGCTGTAACCGTCACCCTTTTGTGCAAACGCATTGCGCGCTGGTTTTCCTTGGCAGTGCTGTGGTGAGTTGAAGAATCTGAGGAAACGGGTTTCATTCTCAACGAGGTGATGCTGGGCAAGTCAATTCCATCCACTTGTACCTTACTTTCCATTTGCAAAACACAAAATCTACTTCTACTGCTGTCTCTTCTAAAGTGCTTAGAGAACTACCATCATGCTAAGTAAAAGCTGAGTTTTATTTTTACGTGATTATCTTTTTTTTGGACTTTTACTCATTCAGCCACACTCATACTAAGAAGGAGCCGAGTTTTATTATTACGAGATTTTTTTTTTTTTTTTTGACTTTCACTCAGTCTATGGCTACCGCGAGTCCGCCATTCCTCAATTTTCAAGTGGCTGACCTTGTAATTTTATGTTCTTTATAGGAAATCCCTTTATACAATGCCTGCTAAGAACGTCCACAGCGTACAGTGCGTATTGTACGGTACTGAATAGAAACTCGGCAACACTTCCCAGCGTGTCCTCCTGCTCCAGAAGGCAGTAACGCAGCCAGCTGCTGACGGAGACGGGAGCAACGGCAGCTCATTGCTCTGGAACCGACCGGCGAAGCGAGAACGCCCGAGGCCGGCACCGCGACGCGCACCGCCCCCCGCCCGCGCCGTGCCGGCGGCCGCGGTGCCGAGGACCGCGGACCGAGGGCCGGGCGCGCCCCCCGCTGCCGCCGCCGCATGCGCGGCCCCGCGGGCGCCCGGCCCTCGCGGCGGGGGTTAAGCGCTGGCGGCGCCCTCCGCCGCCTTCCGCGGCTGCCAGCGGCGAGGGGAGTTGCGCGCAGGGGACTCGCAGAACGGCTGCGAAGCGCCCGCTGCGGCTTTGTCTTCCACCTCCGGCCCCGGCGGCGCCTCGCGGGGAGCGTCTCCCGGCGGGGGGCGGCGAGTGCCGCCGAGCCCCGCGGCCCGGCCCGAGCGGCGCCGCCGGCTGCCCCCGCCGCCACACCGGCTCGCCCCCCCGAGCCACGCAGCCCCGCAGCCTCCCCCTGCACGCCGGCCTCCGCCGGGCTGGGACAGTCCCGGTCCCCCAGGCGCCGGCCCGGCCCCGGCCCGGGCGGCTCGGCGGTGGCGGCGCGGAAGGGGTTAAGGCCGCTCCCGCCCGCGCGTCCGGCCGTCCCCGCCCGCGCGTCCCCCGCTAGGCCACGGCTGACCTTCACGGGAGCCGCGCCGGGCATGCGCGCCGCCGCGCTCGGGGCCCGCGGGGACCTGCGGCCGGCCCGCCTCGGCCCGCTTCGGCTCGGCTCGGCCCGGCCCGGCCCGGCCCGGCCCGGGGCGTGCGGCTCGGCCCGCCGCCCGCCAGCGGCGCGCCCGGGACCGCGGCTGGCGCACGCCCTGCCCGTGCCGGGCGCGCCGTTGCCATTCGGTGCCGACGGTGCTGGCGGAGGAGCGCGGGGGGACGCGAGGGGGGACTGCGCGCCGCGCCGCAGCCCGGAGCCGCGCCCCGCCGCCGCCGGCCCTTCCCGCTCCGCGGCGCCGTGTGCGCAGGCAGGGCGGGCGGGGGCCCCCGCCGTGCGCGGGCGCGCAGGGCCCGAGGCTCGGGGCGCTCCGCGGGCCGGGCGGTGCCGGCGGCCGGAGGCCGCTGCGGCTGCGGGCCTGGAGCCTTCTCCGGCCGGGCGCCGTGGGCTCGAGTGCGCCGCGGGCTTCTCGGTTGTGCCGTTCCGTGCGGCGAGGGTGGTCGCACGGTTCCCCGTAAGGAGCAGGGATGGCAACACCTGCCGTGGCCTGTGCCCGTGGCCCCACCGCAGGGAAAGCTGGTGCTTCCCTGGCCGGCGCGGGAGCCAGCAGCCACTGCTGTCGCCAAAGGAAACGGGCGTTGTCTTCCCGGGAGCCGGGGAAAGGGCTCACAGAACTGGAGCCAACGTCTCTGTCTGCTTCTGGGATCTAAACCAAAATGGCAGATGCCGGCCCGATGCCACCGTGCCAGGCGTGCTGACACACAGAATCATAGACCCGTTTGGGTGGGAAAAGACCCTTGAGATCGAGTCCAACCGTTAACACTACCAGAACAGACACGTAGCAGTTTGGTTCCAGATTACACGTGCCTTTAGTTCAAGTCAGCTAGAACCACGGCGATGGTTCGGGCACTGAATAAGGCCACACCGCTTTGCCTGGCATAGTCCTTCTGCGGGACTCAGAGGGAGGAGGGCCTGATAACAACACCCACCCTCCCGAAATTTCTGTGATTCCTATGGCTATTGCCACAGAGTAGCGCTTGGATTGGGGTCACCCTAAAAATCAGCAGAGGTCATTGCCTTCGTTCCCGTGTGCAAAAGGCCGTATGATCTTCGTGGCTTGCTCTTCGCTGCTGGCTAACGTAGCATCTCTTCTGTGCTTGTTTTCATTTGTGGTTGAGGGCAGAAATTTATTTATTTGTTTCAGATCTGATTCTCTTCTGTTCGCAGTCTTGCCAGAAAATTCACAGCCCCTAGACAAGAATTTCAAGCAGAGGAATAGAATAAACCCCTCGCGTAACCTGGCAACATCTCCCCTAGTGCGGTCTTAGGCAGACTGGGAAACATCAGCCCCTTGCAAGCCGCGGACACACAGGGAGCTGTCGGTAAGCAGATCGGCGCCCCAGGCCACCGCTGCCTGCTCTGCCATTACGGAGGAGCCAGCGCTGCTGCTCGCAGAATGGCCGCCGTGCTGCCAGCGTCTGGCGCTGCGCTAGCTGATGTCCGCCGCAGCAGCACGCGGTCGTGGAGGGGGCGGCCTGCCGCTTTCTGCCCCCTTCCCCGGGGCGGCAGGTGGGCTCTGTGTTCCCAGCAGTGTCCTGGGATGACACGCGTTGTCGCACAGGGCTTTGTGTGATAAGCAGCGAGCTGCTGATGTCGCACGGCAGCTGTGGTGTTAATAATTTGTCTGCGTCTGTCAATCACCCGGGGCCTCTAATGGATCCGTCGCAGCGGTACGGAGGCATCCTGCGGGCCGTCACCCCGCGGGAGAGGCTGCGGGCGGCCGGGAGCCTGGAAGCGAGTCGGGCGTTGTGTGGTCGCCATGCTGCCCCCCGCCCCCTTCCTCCTGCAGTTCTCACACTCTTTCTTTCCCCTCGCTCTCACGCGCTCTCCCTCCCTGTTCCCAGCTTTCTGCCTCCTGCTGTGTCTCTCTCTTGTCCAAAGGGGTTAGTTCTCAGTCTCGCATGCTGGAAACGCTGCCAGTGAATGTTTCTGTGTGCTGCCTGCCAGGTCCCCAGGGAAAAGGCCTGGAAATGCAGTGCAGGAGGAGCAGTGGGAGCGAGGGAAAACCATTGTTTCTCACTGCTCGCCTGCTGCATTTTCTAACGGGGAAAAGCTCTCTGGGAGGTACTGAGCTTTGCGTCCCTGCTGAAGTTGCCCCCTCCCCCTTCTCCCTTGCCCCAGAATTTACCATCCCCTGGTGCAGAGGAGGAGAGGTTGCAGCACTGCTGCGAAAAAGCTGAGGCGTGTTTTCAATTTGCCTCCTGCTTATCTCTGCTGTTTGGACAGAGAGGTTTAAAAAGCTGGATTTTCTGTCCCTGCAGAGTAAACACACAGAACCCGGCAGCACAAACTATTTCTGGCTTATCAGTGGAGGAATGCAGCAGCTGAGGCTTAGTGCGAGTGGGCCGTCAGGAAGGCCCTGAAGGGGCCCCCTCCCCACTCCGCGCTATTAGAAGTGTGAGAGCCCAGCAGGACTCAGAGGGGAGAGTTGGAGAAAAAGGCAGAAAAGGGAAAGAAAGAGGAAGAGAGAGAGTGAGAGAGGCTGAGCAGACCCTGATGGCTACAGACGAAGTTACAGGAGGGGCTCGCAAAGCTACGAAAAGCAAACTTTTTGAGTTTCTGGTCCATGGGGTGGTGAGTCGGGAAAGTTAGTGAGCTGGCTGGCTCTAAATAGAGGGATGAGTGGAAACTGGAGGCTCTGTGCTGGGCTGGATCGGCTCCTGCAGTGTGCTCCTGGGGCGCTGGTAGCTGCCTTGCCAGGGGAGCACCGGGGTCTGTAAGGCCCCCAGGATATGCACTGATTCATTGATAATATAGGCTTGTGTCTGGGGGGATGTGTGCTGTGATTTTTGCTTTGATTCTCCATGAATGGTGAATAGCATGCTTTTGAGCCTGATCGTGGTGCAGAATCTGCACTGGATCTGACCCAAATGGGCTTGTTAGGACACTTTGTTCTGTAATCAAACTTGTGTTTTGAAAAACAATTCTGATGAAAGCCTGATGAAGCCTTGTGGTACTGCCTCTGGTTCTTGTTTCCAGTCTTGGCTCTTATGTATCCTCTGGCTACTTAACAGGTGACTTTCAGGGGCTTGACGAGATTAGCTCTGCAGATCTGTAACAGTCTATGGGAACTCACCCACGAGAGAATTTCAGGGTGCCGTGCTTAATGAAAGCAATCATTCAGGTCTTGAAAAATTTTCCAGCTTTTGTTTAAGAATCAGGTCTTCGATCTCCATTTAAGGGGAAATGCTAACCCTGTTTTGCTGCCATTGGAAACGATGTTCTTTAAATGACCCTCTAGTGATTGAGAGCAGTCACCATTTGTAACATTTGGATTTCTTGTATTGATACACGTTTAACAAAAATAAGACTGTTAAAGAGCCCCAAGGAATGCAGATATTGTTTGGATACTGGTAGTCCCGAGTGTTTTCTCTCTTGAGGATCCTGGTGCCTCCTATGACATCTTTTTGAAGACATCAGGTGGGGACTCTTGCGCAAAGATCATAGAAATCTGTGGAGCTCACGGCAGGTTCCTAAGTTGTCTCCGTAATTCAGGCTTACTCCAGATGTGTAGGATCTAGCATGTGTCCTGCAGATCCTGGATATGGTGGGACTTGCAAGGCTAAGGGCTTTCAGGCGGCTTTTGGTGGTTGCGAGAACAGTGCACAAGCGATGCGGTGCCAGTGTACAGGAGCAGCCTGCTGCAAGGTTGGCGGATGTACAGGGGTGACTGAGGAGCAGGTGTGCAGGTCTGTAGCAGTGGTTTTGTTGTGGACGTGCGTGTTCATTAAGGTCGTCTGGCTCAGGATGGCTATAGCTGGGCAGAACCATAGGCAAGTTGGGAGGGGTGGGCATATGGGACGCTTTTGCCTTTTCCGAGGTCCCTGCTGGCATTTGCGCACCAGCGGTCTTCCTTTAGTATCAAGAAGAGCGGCAAAAATAGTTACGTGAAGTTGCTTCTTCCACGTCTAGAGGGACTTCATGTGAAAGCAGCATGCTGGCCTCTTAAGCATGGGAATTTTTAATTTATACCAGAACGAATATAGCAGAACTCATTTCCATTACTTATTCGGGTGCTAGAAGAGTCTGCCTTTTCTGCCCTGGGAGTTTTGCCACTAGCGGCATCTTACTTGAATATCTGCATTTGCCTGGAATATCTGCATTTGTTTGTCATCTTCCTGCTACGTGGTAGTGAGGCTGCGGCTTCTTCTCTGTCACTCTGTTGCCTGAACACCTCATGTGTCACCTTCTCCTTTTCTCCATGATGATCTCCTTTAGTTCTGCTTTTGCTTCCTTGTTTGTTCTTTCCTTTCGTTTCTTCCTCATCTCAGGTTCATCTTGATCAAAACACAGGTTGGGGTAGTCAGTTTTCCATTACTTAAAAAAGACAAAAAAAGTTATTACTTCATTTTATCTCTTCAGGTCCTGTCTCTTACCAAATAAGAGGATGTGCCATCACAGCCATTACCTTGAGTTTACATATTGCTGGCTACTGAGTTTTATTACTATCCACAGTGTGTCAGCACCTGAATTAATTCCTTGAAAAATCAAGTTGCATAGCAAACTTTACTAGAATTCCTTGGAATCCGATTCTGCTTTAATTATGGAGAAAAATCTCCTCTTCAAATATTTGATTTGGTTATTGTAGGCTGCTTTTTTTTTTTTTTTCTTTCACCTCTCCAAAAAAGGGGAGAGGTAAATAGAGGTAGAATGTGGTGAGAAAATTTTTTGCTATGTGAACACTTAAATGAACGGGATAATTTTGCAGTATTTCCTGAGGGCAGTTAGCTTTTGGATTCACTTGATCTTTCTGGAAACGTATGTTCCTTTGCTAAGGTCACTTTGCCCTTTGCTCTTGTGCACTTGATCTTGCCTTTGTTCTTTTCCATATTGCCAGCTTAGAAGATGTCTTCTTCCTTGTTTGTCCCAGTCAAATAGGATACCTCTGAAAGGTGAAGTCTCTTAATGGTTAAAAATCTCAAGTGCAATACTTCATTCTCATCCTGCTGGGGTTCTTGATAGTTTGTTACACCTCTGGTTAGCAGTTCTTCTTTTAGAAAGGTTAGGTTTCTTTCAGTTATTTATTTTTACAATGCGTTTACTCCTGTTCTGTTTCATTGGAGTCTTGCACATTGTTTTTGTGGGAGGAGATTTTTTTCCCCCCCCAAAGGCTTCATCCTTTATTTTGTCCTTTTTTTTTGTTCCTCTCTGCTCTATTTCTAGTACTTTTATGGATAAATATGGCTTTAATCACCACATTTATGTTGATTTATCTCTTTGTTGATGCATTTCTATTGTCCAGTAGTACATTTCAGGCTGTCTTTATGACATCTCCCTCTGGGTGTCCAGCTGTTGCGTTAAATTTTGTTGACCCAAACCAAGTTATTAATCTTCCTGCAGGCCATTCCTTTTCTCAGTTTCTTCTGTCTTCCAGGCCCTGTCACAGGCCTCCCTGCTGGCTGGATCCCTTCTATGGATATTACCTTTGTCTCCCCCTTTTTTTTTTTTCCCCTTCCTTTCCTTTTGTTGTCTTTTTCTTACTCAAACAGGTATCTTCCCCTTCCCCTACAGCCTTGAGAAGGTCCATGGTACAGATCTTGTCAAAGCTCTTGTCCAGACATCTATCCTCTTGTGACTCAATTGCAGCAATCTTCTCCTCTTTGGTGCCTTGTACTGTTGACCTTGCCTGTGTCATCTTCACACAAGAAGCTGCTGAGAGGTTCATTTTCTTGTCCTGTTGTTCTGACCTTTTAAATCTGCTTCTGTGTCCTTTTTCTGTTCCTACTTTATCTTCCTTCCAAAACCAATCTTCTTGCCTTTTATACACACGATACACTTATAAAGGTCTATGTCCTTTTCCTAACTATCAAGTCATATCTGTATTTACAATATACTTGCTGTCAGTTCAAATCACCTTCTTTTTCCCATAGTGATCTTGTTCTTTGTCCTCTGTGCTGTGCTTAGGAAGCTCTTCCTGTTAATATAAGTCCTTATCCATATTTATTTTCTGCTAATATGGCTTTTTTCATAGTTCCTGCTAATCTCTACAGTTTAGTATTAGTTACACATCAAGACTGCTAATTTATACAAACCTATGTATCACTTATGTGACTCCTTTGCTTATCCTCAGTTGTCTTTTTCTCTGGTTATCTACCTCTCAAATCTGGTCATGGAATTTTATGGTAAGTACAGAAACCATGTTCTGTGAAACGGCATTTAGTACGGTGAAAGAAGGGTCTCAAAGCATGCCATCGTGTAAACAAATACTTAACACAGTGATAAATAGCTCATTGCCAATGTTAAAACAGACAAAAAGACAGGTCTGGTGCCCCAAAGATGTGTATGGAGTGTCTAATAGATTTATCAGTGATCTGGAAAAGGGGATGAGCAATGACTTTCATAAACAATTTTTGCATCTCCTCATACATTGCTGGGTTTTAAATGAACTGTAAGCATTTGGGAGGAAGGCTTGCATGTCACTGTGAGCTGCCTAGTGTGTAGCAGCAGCCACTGCTACTAAGAAAGCAAGTAAACTGTTAGCCTGATTAAGAAATGGGGCAGACAATAATACAGAAGCAATTGTCAATCCGTGGCATATACTTAAAAGAATATTTTTCTGATTTTGGTCATCTGCATGACTAACAAGCAAAAAGAGGGGTAACTCAGAGGGCAGTACTAGTGGGAGGCCTGTGAAGACTTCACCAGTAAAAGAATGGGATTTTTTTATTTATTTATAATATCTAAGGGTGGAGACTGATTAGGAAGGTTCTAAAATCTCAGTCACTGGAGGCTTTTAGGCACTGGTGAAAGAAGTAAACGTCTATCAAAGATGATGGAGATGCTGGCGATACTTCTTTGAGACGAGGAAGGACTGGATGACCTCAAGGACTCTCATTTCAGAATATTATAAAAATTGTATTTGTTTTATTAGAATGGAAAGAACTGAAGATATTCTCCCCAAATTGAATGGTGATCTGTTTTAAGTGGATAAAAGTGATTGTTTCTTCCAGGCAGTCATCAGTTTGTAGAGATCACTACTAGAAGTAGCGAGGTAAGGAGAATATTAGGTTTGAAAAAAGTAGAACTTTGCTAATGAAAAAAAAATCTCACTAATTTTTATGTTACCATGGATATAACTACTATCTTGTCAAGAGCATAAATCAGCTAACTGATTTAAGTTAGCTGATTTAATTTAGATTTAAAAGGCTAGAAAAGAGCCTCATGAACTGTTGTTTTTGAGCAGTTTGTTCCACTTCCCTAACGCAGGGCTGTGTGCCTGGTTCTTCATTCTAGGACATTGTCAGGGAACTCGTCCTGGAATGGCATCCCTGGTTTGCTGCATATGTATTCCCTGTTTTGTTAAACAAAGAGATGTTTGGGGTGAGCGTAGGGCAGCCTGGAGAAATCCAGGGACCTTACTGCTGTGGAGAAATTTGACTGGGAAGGTACTTGCAGAAGACTGGTAGAGTGAAAACGTTGTACAGCATTCAACCATGTAAGTAAGCTGCCAGTAGAAACTGAAGGTTTCTCCTTTTCTAGCCTCAGACCAATTGCAGGCTAACGAATACAGAAAAGTTCACACATAATTAAGAAAAGAAAATCATATTAACTCTAGCTAGGGCTTTAATAGAAATCAATGTGATTTTATGCAATATGGGCTTGTTAAACAAATTTGAGTTTGAGAAACCCATTGAGAAAACTTGGGTTTGCTGATGAGTATAGGTGCACAGATGTAATTGACCTGCAAGATGTTTGAATTGCTCTTCTGTTTTTTTGAAAAAGAAATACTGTAGGAATATGAAAACAGTCACACTGGATCATTTAGCCCAGTGTCCCCAGTTGCAGAGAGTGGCAGAAGACTGCGTAGAAGCATAGGAACAAGGCAAAAACCTAGTGATGCTTCATCCAAATACTCTGCGCTTTGTAGCTCTGGAGTTTTCTGACCCAAAGCTGCCCTCTATGTGTAGTACCTCTATAGGGATGTTATTTATGTAGGTTAGTCCGCTGATGTCTTCCTGAACCCATATAAACTTTTAGCATTCACAGTGTTTTGTGTCAGGAATTTTTGCAGCTTATCGTACATAAAGAAGTACCTGATCCTGCTAACTGCTAGCTGTTGTCTAGTTCTCTTAAGGGAAGAGACAGTGAGCTCTTGATCAGCCTCCTCTCTCTCCATGCTCGTCATGGTGTTGCAGAGCTCTGTTGTTACCTCTCCCCTCCCAAAGCCATCCTTCCTACAGAGTGACGAGGCGCATTCTGGTAGTTGTTCACACAAAATCCATTCCGTGCATTATATCACGGTAGTGGGTGTGATCAGATCTATTAAAACAAGCAAGCTGGTGGAACTCAAAGATGGTATATAGTGTCTGTTAGTTTCAATTCCAAAGGCTTTTTTTTTTTTTCTTTTTCTCCTTGGTGGCATCTAAGGGCTTTGTTTTAGGTTTGGTGTCTGATTATTCTGAGCTGTGAATGGACATGCATGAAATAGAAAGGTGGTCACTGAACTTTGTCTCAAGTTCCAGTTCGCAGTTCTGTAGATGTGATGTTGTCTGAGTTAAAGATTTTTGGATTGTCGTGAACGCTATTTAAAAATGGGTGGAACCTGGAACACTTGGACCCTGATTCTAGGATGTGAGAGCTTTCGGGAAATGAAGGAAGGTGAATATGGCAGACAAGCAAGAAGAATTGCAATACTGATGTTTCTGCTTACTAAATCTCTAAAAGATTCGTAGACATTAAAAAACAAGGAGCTTATATGAGGTAACATCTGTAATTACAGAAGAGGAGAGAAGCCGTCTACAACTTCTTTTCTTGGACTTCTAAGGGTCCGTTTTAAAACGGCACATTCAGTTGGGAAACCATTTGTGCAGTCAGAACCCTGTTGCCATCAGACAATATCAGGCTAATCTAAATTTCTTAACTGCTCCAGATACTTCTAGTGATCCATTCTTACTTCCAGACAGCATCTGGCATCTCCTCTAGCTTATGTTTATGCCTTATAGAAATCAGTAGCTACTGTAATGCCTTGACAGGATATGTTGTCTAGCCAAGGTAGCTGCTATTTTTAGTTAAAAAAACACGCTGTTTGTATAGTTGGTAATCGTTGTTCTTCTCAAAATCTGTCACCTCCTCTGCTAACAAGAAGCCCCTGGCTGTTCCCTGCCTGCCATCAGAGTCCTCCTGTATGCTGCCGAGGTGGATGGAGTCTGTGTCTTTCAGAACAGGAAATCGCTGTAGGTGCAGCTCAATGCTATATTGCATTGCAGCGACACCCTGCTCTCCGTTCAGGCCCTTTCTAAGGCTCTTGTAGGTGTTTTTGCTTGCCTTTTCTTGGTGCTTTATTTTCCTTTTACTTATCAGTCCCCCAGGTTATTTTCCTCTATCTGGTACATCCAGACAGGAACCCTCCTTTATTCTGCTTTGGCGTTTTGGCTGCTACGATGTTGATGTCCCTTGAGAAATGACTCTGCGGTAGAAATACATAGAAAAGCACCACTCCAGTGTTGTCTCATTTCTGCCATCAGACAGGAGAAGTTCACCTGAAGAATGACGAAGAGGAAGGAGGCAGTCCTCTGATGTGACAGGGGGTTCAGGTGGGGAAGAAAGTAGAAAAGCCAAATGTGTGGCTTGGGAAACTGGGCAGTGGAAGGTAGTGATAGGGACTTGGCAGCAGTTGTTGGGGAGGTGGTATGCTTGCTGCACTGACAGCGTGCTCAGCTTTGGAAGGGTGTAGCCAGGGCAGTGTTGGACTGTGTACAGGAATGCAGGCCATCGGCAGAATTCTTAGGGGTCAGTATGCATGCATGAAACATTGGTTGTGTGCCGTTCTCTGTGTGCCGTACTGTTTGGCCTTGCCTGGCTGCTCTGCCGGCAGCTCTGCTCCACTCTTTGCTCATCTTCTTGGAGCTGTGAGAGTGGTCCCTTCAGCTGGGGACATGCTGTGGTCTTCCTCATTTCCTATGGCCCACAGGGGTTTGGCCCTCTGTCCAGTCAAGTGTTTGAAGTAGCACAGAGTAATGTATGTAATGGAACCAACGGAGGAAAAAAGGGGATAGGTCTGTGGGTAAGAACAGAGTTGGGTCAGGCAAGGGCATCTAGGGTAGATGATTTCCCAGGAAGGAGGATGTGCCGATGCTGTTTTGCCACTGCAGCCTTCATCATGGATGATACTTGTTCAGGACAGATTCCATCCATCTGAGGAAGAGGGGAGAGACAGATCCTAGCCTGTAGACAGGTGCACCTCCAAGATCTCTTTCAAAAAAAGTAATGGTATTGCCATACTCTTCAGTATCAAGACTTTTTTTTTTTTCTGTCAGTTTTGTGAACAAGTCAGTGTATTGTCTGTCACTGCCTTGTCTTGCACACATGTTTGAGAGCAAAGTAAGCTTCTAGATACTGCCTGTGTGTTCTCCTTTTATAAAAGTTTAGATAGAGAAAGCATTTGTGTATCTTGGGAGTCTGGTGGGCTTGCAGCAGGGAGATGGCAGCTGCATAGCAAGTAATTTTTTATCTATGGGTGATATCGGGGATAGGAACATGAGAAGGGAGGGGAAGGAATGAGGCGGGGCAAGGGGTGAGATTGAATAGACTTTTGCTAGAGCTCTCTCCTTTTACTCACTTTGTCCTTTCTCTACGTTTCTCTATTTTGATGCTTAACGAAGGGAACTGAAGGAGGTTCAAAGATGTCAGACTTAGGTAGAGAGTAGATTTGGCTTGCTGACCTTGGTCTCCAGGCCTTAAGGTGTCTTTTACAGAAGCAGAAGAGTGGGCTTTGCAGTCTGATCCGTGTGGCCAGACAGTCTCCGGGAGAGATGAACGTGAGACGGCTGTGCCCAGGATCTTGTCCCTTCTGAATGGCCGTCACACATCCCTGGCTGATTGGCAGGCAACAGCAGGCCCAACGGTCGGCTCTTTGCTGGAAGAAGGCCACAATGTGTAGACTGACAGACAACAGAGAGATCTTAAATACAGGCTCAAGTGAGAAGCATTTCTTGGGCCATTTGTTTCTGCTGACTCTGCCTGGGTCAGCGGGTGGGGGTGAGCACGTGGGAATGGCGAGCGCTGCTCTCTTCCGGCAGTTTTCATAGCTCCGTGTTTGCTGGAGAAGATGTCTCCAGCTCTGCACAAAGCCTCAGCTTTGCCTGTTGCTGCCTCCTGCGGCTTCTCTGCTCAGGGGCCATACCCACAGTCGGTTTCCTACATGAATACTCACTGCCTTCACCTGCCTGGCTTCCTGTGCTGGTCTCTCTCCCGCCTCGGCCTTCTGTCTCTCTCCGTACCGATTGTAGCCACTGGTTCTTTGCTGGTCATTCATTCCCCTTCTTTCTTTCTCCAGTTTCCTTCATGCATACAGGTGCAAGGAGTATCTAAGACTTGTGATGATCAGGGAGGGCACTGAGCTGGGGCTTTGGGGACTACAGTGGATTTGCGTGGTTAATTTGGAGATGCAGGTCCAAATTGTATTTAGAATTATACAGTACTGTAATAGATATTATAATTATGTATTTAGAAATTATAAAAGGATGAGATAAAGATGAAATAAACTATTTTTAAAATTTTTATTTTATTTATTAACAGTACAAAACCCATTTTCTTCCCAGCCCTCAATGGACTGCCTTGCATACCCTCTGGGTGCACGCGCCTCACTTTGGAGACCACTAGTGTACTTCTCTCAAGTGCTCTCTCCGTCTTTAACCGTTGATAACTCAGAGAAGTTTCAGAGCCAGATATGTTTTCCATGTCGTTAGCACCCCTTTGGAAAGGGGTTCCACAGGCTGACTACCCCCTTTTGGTGGTCTGCGAGCCTGACTCCTAACCTCCTCTGATGGCAGTAGTTTACTATTCTGGAAGGGGCAGTGAACAGTCAATCCCCAGCTGCCCTCTCCAGGCCACTCATGATTTTGCAGAGCTCTAGCAAATGCCCCCTTAGATTACCTTGGATCACCTCTTTCCAGATGGAAAATCATAATATATTTACTTTTACTTACGTGGATGCAGTTCTGTATCTTAATCATTTCCGTGACATTCTCTGTATTTTTCTCAGTTCTGCTCTACCGTTACTGAACTGCAGGAGCCAGAACTGCACACAGCATTCAACACGTGGGCAAACCATGGACAGTGGCACAGTGATGTTTCCTTCCTTGTCGTTTCTTTTGTTTAATGGCTTTTTTTGACCTCTAGTAAGCAGTGAACTCTTTTTTTTTTTTTTCTGGAAATGTCTGTTTAAACTCCAAGATCTTTCTTGTGTTGGGCAGCAGTCAACTCAGAGCCCATTGTTTTGTGTGTGATGATTGAATTTCAATACATCTTGAAGTGAATTACACGGGGAAAAAAAATCCATTTTCATCTTTCTTTTAAGTGTTCATTCTGTCTCATAAAGTCCTTCTGCAGTTCTTTGATGCTGGCCTTCATCCTTGCCAGCTTGAATAACTTAGCGTTACCACCGAACTTTTTCACTTTTTTGCTTTTTCTCTCTCTTTTTTTTTTCTTTTTTTTTTCACCAGGTTGCTTATGAATATGCTGAAAAGCAAGAGTCCCAGCAAAACTCTACATGTGCCTTCCTTCTATTTTCAGAACCAATTACGTTTTCCTCATTTCTAGCCTTTAACCAATTATTTATCCATAATGGATGCCATTGCCTCTTGGTTTCCTTAAAAGACTTTGTAGACGGACTTGACTTTCAAAAGACTTTTGTGTGTGATTCTTCTTATTCACATACTGGTTCAAATGCCTATAGAGTGTGTGTGTGTGTATTTGTCATTTGCCCAGGCCAATTGTGTGAGGTTCAACAAGGCCAAGTGCCGGGTCCTGCACTTGGGTCACAACAACCCCACGCAACGCTCCAGGCTTGGGGACGAGTGGCTGGAAAGCTGCCCCGCAGAAAAGGGCCTGGGGGTGTTGGTCGACAGCCGGCTGAAGATGAGCCAGCAGTGTGCCCAGGTGGCCAAGAAGGCCAACGGCATCCTGGCCTGTATCAGAAATGGTGTGGCCAGCAGGAGCAGGGAGGGGATCGTGCCCCTGTACTTGGTGCTGGTGAGGCCGCACCTCGAATGCTGTGTTCAGTGTTGGGCCCCTCACTCCAAGAAGGACATAGAGGTGCTGGAGTGTGTCCAGAGAAGGGCGACGGAGCTGGTGAGGGGTCTGGAGCACAAGTCTGATGAGGAGCGGCTGAGGGAGCTGGGGTTGTTCAGTCTGGAGAAGAGGAGGCTGAGGGGAGACCTCATCGCTCTCTACAACTGCCTGAAAGGGGGTTGTGGTGAGGTGGGTGTTGGTCTCTTCTCCCAAGGGACAAGTGATAGGACAAGAGGAAATGGCTGCAAGCT
The DNA here is from genome assembly GCF_030936135.1 of Gavia stellata. Taxonomy (NCBI): domain Eukaryota; kingdom Metazoa; phylum Chordata; class Aves; order Gaviiformes; family Gaviidae; genus Gavia; species Gavia stellata. Next base: position 96,941 of record NC_082599.1, on the reverse strand, counting down.
GTGTCAGGGGAGGTTTAGGCTGGATATTAGGGGAAAAATTTCTTTACTGAGAGAGTGATCGAGCATTGGAACAGGCTGCCCAGGGAGGTGGTGGAGTCCCCATCACTGGAGGTGTTCAAGGAACATGTAGACATGGCACTGCGGGACATGGTTTAGTGGGCATGGTGGGGTTGGGTTTATGGTTGGACTTGATGATCTTACAGGTCTTTTCCAACCTAAACGATTCTGTGATTCTGTCTGTATTTTCACATACATGTAGACATATAATAAACATCTTGATAATTCTTAGAATGAAACTAAGCTCTTCTCTCTGTTTTAAATTGCATTTTACAGGTGGTAGTTATTTTACTGGTGCTTTTCCTTGATGACTATAAATTTCTAGGATTTAGAATTGAGTTTACTGTGTGTCTTGTACAGCATTAAGCTTGTGATTTGACCCAAAGTGTCTCTCCAGAGCACGCTGGAGTCAACATAAATGTCAAGACTGTAGAACGCCTACAGGGGCTGCTGAAAAACTACCACATTCCTTTTTTTTTTTTTTTATTTTAGAGGCTTGATCAGAGACATGACCTTTTCTTAAAGGATTCTTGTCACTTTATGAACTTACACTGCTTTCCGGCGTAGGTGAAGGAAAGGGCTCTTAATGGAAAATGTTTTATCGTAGTGTTTTCATGGTTCACTTTTGCTTGTTACAGTCTCCCTACTGATCAAAGCAGCCTGCTAGTCAGTGCAAAATCTGAAGGACTGTAGATGTGAACTTGTTTGTAGCTTTGATTAGCATGTGAACTGCACCAATTTGGACTGCGTGTAGCTGCCGTGGAGCTTTTTCTTGGGTCTGAAGGTGGAGCTTTTTCTTGGGTCTGAAGGTAGAGCTTTCTGCTGCAGGCTGGCCTGGATATGTTACTGACCACCAAGTGTTTTCCCAAGCCTGGCATTTTTCATCCCTGTTTCCTGTCTACTTTATCACTGAATTCCCCTTTATGATGTCCAGGAAATACTTAGTGCTTATCAGGATGGTGAAAATGGGGAACTTGCTGGAGCTAGTGTCCGATTCTGTACAAACGTCTTTGCAGCTGAAGAAACAGGGACCAAACTGGCTCTTCTTTCTGTTTCGCTTCTTCTCTAGCGACCTGGGATGCCATCAGGAGCTCGAATGCCCCATCAGGGGGCTCCCATGGGTCCCCCGGGCCCCCCGTATGTCGGAAGCTCCTCAGTGCGACCTGGGATGCCCCAGACCGTGATGGAAACAACAAGAAAACGCACTGCACCACAGCAGGTCCAGCAGCAGCAGGTGCAGCAGCAAGTGCAACAGCAGCAGCAAGCCACTCAGAACCGAACTAGGAGGTGAGTGTTCCGGAAAGAAAACATGGGAGGACAATTTGAGGAAGAAAAACCGGTATCTTTTTAGCAATAGGTAAGACCTTTAGGATCAAATGAGACAGAATAGAAGATTTATATATTGTCAGTTTCTTCAAGCAGGAAAAACACTGGTAAATTTTACTCTTTCTTTGTGAATGGTCTTGAACAAACTGACCTTTACTAATGTCTGGTTTTGCAGTTATAATGCTTTTACCTTGCAGGTTTATCAGGCTATAAATCTGGCCATTTTATTTAGCCTTTAAAGTTAATGAACAGTTCTCTTCTTGTATAGTACAATTATTGTATTATTTGTTATCTGTTCTGTATAGTTTCTCTGCTTTCTGACTGGCTAACAAAATGGTTTGTAAACAAGACAAGTGGAAAAAAAATTTAGTTGGTCATGTGAATACTGGTACTATGGTCACTCAGGAGAGTGGTCATAAAACTTGCAATTGTCACAGGCATTCCTACATATAAAATAAAGAGATATGCATAGGAAATAATTTCATAGAATTAGAGGGATTGTTTTAAAGGAACTTTCTTTTTAGAATATGCCCACTTTGTACAGTGCTGAATGCATTCTCTCTTAAATAACAATTCGCTAATTTCTTTTTGCAACTTATTAGACCCCAGCAGTCTTGAGCTCCAAGTGTGAGCCAGTTCCTGATAAATATGTAGGGTGCAGTCTGCATCTAGGTGGTCTGCCTTTCACAAAATCATTATAGGTGTATCTGTAGATTCAGACAGTGTTCTGGTAGTGTCATCGTATCTAGTTGTAGGTAAAACATGACTCGCTAAGCTCAGTGCTTCAGGAGCCCTGCTCTGTCCAGGTTATATGCCTTGGATCAGCAAGCCAGACTTGGGAACACATGTATCTGGGATGCATCTGGAAAGGACACCAATCCTGAGAGTATTAATACGTTACAATTGAATAAGATGGAATATAGAAGGAATGTGTGTGAGTGCAGCACGTGAGCACAAGAGATGCATGTGCATCATGGAGGCCTTGCCCAGCACTAGCCAAAATGCACATTCCACAGCACCTCCCAGGAGGTACTCTGGGAAACTGCACAAAATAATGCCTAGCCTGCAGATATACAGGGTAGATACAACCTAAAAAATTGCCACTGCTGGATAATTAAGGTAAACTTCAGTCACTAACTAGGTTACAGGGATCATTAAAAAAGAATATTTTCTAAAAGTTGATAGCCTAACTCACAGAGGAAGCAGTTCCTCCTCCCCAGTTCTTAACATCAATGCTTATAGTTTGGAACCCAGCAGCAATCTCTCCTGCAGTGAGTCCAGCTCACAACGGTGCTTCCTAGGTACTCAGGAAAGTTTCTGTTTCTTCTGCCATGCCTTCCCTCCAGATAACGTGTTGAATGTTTTCCCCTCGTTTATTTCCACCTCCCTGTCATTTCCCATTGAAATCGTTCTGTTTTTTCAGGCAGATGTTTCTGGCACCTTGGGTGCAATTCTGGGATTAATTGAGCCCTGTGTTTATGGCACAAACAGGCCAAGAAGGTGTAGTCATCCTTTCTTGGCAGGTTTGGTGGAGACAAAAATCTCATTTCTGTAACAGACTCTTGGAGAACTGGTTGAGACCCAAGTTGTCGGGGGTTTTTGGTTTGTTTGTTACTTGCTTTTTAATTGCAAGCCTTTGGGGTTGTTGGAGGTGCATGCATATCCCATTTCCTTTTGGGAGGATGGAGCCTGCTCAGGCATTGCTTCCAGGTTCTGTGAAGTGTTTCAGTGCAGGTTTGATTTTGTGAGCTGTGGAAGGTGTTGGAGGTTCACACCATGTAACATTCCAGTCCCGTTATTCCTACGCTTTTAAAAAGAGACGTTGTTCCCCTACGAAGTTGGGTGTGACTGTGTGGATGAATTTTCTGCCCCTGAGGAAGGATGTAGTTTGCACCTCCAGGCACGCAGAGTTCCTCAGGCTTGGCTTATATGGGGATGGGGAAGAATCTAAGAATCTGGTATTTCAGGCGAGGCTTATTATTAGCAAACGTAGGAAGGGAGTATGCCACATTGATGTGTGTGGAAACAGCTTTTATGTGGACGTGGCTGATGACAGACTTCCTGTTTGAAAACAGTAAGGAGGGGCATCCTTGTGACATGGCAGAGCGGCAGCAGGCAGTTCACTTTCTCCCATTTGTCTGTCATAGACGGAGTGATTCATCTCCTGCTCAAGATAAAGGCCTCACAAATTATAGAGGTGAAGAATAAGGCCTGAATTCCCTCTTGGCCCTGTTAGAGAAAGCTAGGTGACAGGCTTGGTGGGCACAAACGGTTCTTAGAATCTGACGAATTCAGAAGACAATGTATTTGGCAATCTTCCTGACAGTACCATTTCTTAGGCACATAGACATTTGTGCGTATGTACATGAACACAAGTATGTTTTTTAAAAGCATAGATCTATAAATGTGCTTATGTATGGGTATGGACACATTATGTATATACACTGCAGGCACACATACATCTTCCCACATGCGCATTCGTAAAGATGAACAAATACGGAAACGTAAGCACACTTACCTTTGTATATCACTCATGCAAATGCATTACAGTAGAACAAGTGTATATATGTAGGGAAGGGTGTGTATATATGTGTGTTTTCATACATCATATGAAATACACACATATATATGCATGTGTTTTCATCAGCACTCAATTTTGGGCAGGAATGAATGAATGCATGTCATCTGTTTGAACAAGTTCACATTCTGTTTACAGGCACTCAATCACGTACATGTGCATATGTATATCTATGCACACTTCCACACATGCGCACTGTCCTCCTACATGCTTTTTCTGTATCTATAGACAGCATGTGCACATGCACTTGCATACATTGCCGCCCTGCACCATAGAAGATGCTGTGATCAAAGAACTTGCACACTTCTTTCCAAGATGCATAACAGACAGCCCTGATTTGTTCTTAGCTAACTACCTCCCCAGGCTGCTGAGAGAAGGGGTCCTAGGTCCTGGGCATGGGTGAGACCCTTTTGCTGATGCATGCACAGCTGTGCACCAGCATGTGGAGATGTCAGGATAATTTAGCAGGTGGCCTCGTTACTCCTAGATCTGTCACCATGGTAACGTGTTTTTTTCTTTAAAAAATGTACAGTGCCAAGAGGAGGAAGATGGCTGACAAAATTCTCCCTCAGAGGGTGAGTCGCTTTCATTTCCTATTCCCTTCACAATCAGTTCAGCATCTTAGTGTAATGAGAGGGATTTTAGAAAATACTTTCACTTTTTGTTTAAAAATCTAATTAAAAAGTAAGTAGGCAGTGGGTGAAAGTCTAGAGAGCGAGGCTGGGGCTGGGGCTGGGGGCTGGGAGTGCGGAGTGCCGCCCGGCCTGCGCCGTCCTCGTGCGCTGGGTTAGCCGAGCCGGCACTGCCACTTGCTGGATGGACAGTGGTGCTGGGCTGCGAAGTACGCGGCTTGACGCTGGGGCCCTCTGGATCTGAAGGGTGGTTTTGATCAATTTTTGAGGCTGGCCAGGAGCTGGTTGAGAGCGCAGCTGTGCCTGTTGGAGACGGGCTCGTTCTCAGGTCTCTCCGGGCCAGTGGAGCTGCCAGCTGCTGATTTTTGCAGTTGTGTCCTAGTAGGACTGAAGTGAACCCGTGTAAACAACAGAGCTCAAGGGGCCTGCATTGTCCGGCGAGTTACTAATTTGCTCGTCCCCGGGGATATGTCTAGCTTTTAGTGTCTGCCTGTCCTTGATCCTCAGTGCTTAAATCTCCTACTTACTTTTCAAACATTTGAATTTCTCTCTTCTCCCCTTCTCTTTCATTATTCCCAGACTTTTCCTTTCCTGTGCCCTCTTCAGTACAGTTCCCCCAAAACCTACTTGGTCCCAAAAGGCAAGCTTCCTTAGTCTTCAAAACACACACCCTCGTCACATCCTGGTCCCAGTTTCTTTGGCTTCTGGCGCTTTCTCTGGGCTCAGAACCCCTTTGCCCGGTGCGTAGGTCTCCACATCCTTTTCAAGTCTGCCTCGCTACTGCTAGCATAAACCCAAACTTGCTGGCAGCCTCCAGGTTCTCTTCTGCGCCATTCCGCAGGTACCTAGGGCCAGCCACCCGAGGAGGTGAGCCCGCTTTGGTACTCCTGATGTCATATTATCACTTCTTTTCTTGTAATTCCTGCCACCTTCTGAAAGCACAGCCTCTCATAGGTTAGCCATTAGTTCTCTCGTGCTGCTGTCTTGAAAGGACTAAGCTACCGTTAAATCCAGACCTTTGAACTACTTGCAGCCTCCATGGTGCTTGTGTTAAAGCCTCATTCCTGCTCTGCTTGGAGTCTGTGCTTTCTTAGAATGAAAGCTACGTTTCTTGTGCTGTCAGTTCTGTCTGTCCCACACAAATTGTTTTCACAGACAATTATACATCCTGTATGGTGAGGCTATGGCTTTAAATATATGTCCATTTCAAGGCTTTTTTGGGTTTGTTTTGGGTTTTTTTGTCTGGTGCCTTTATAAGATAAAAATGTCTCAGAACAGAGGTAACCAGACTTTTTTTGGCAACAGAAGACTTGTGCCTCTGTTTATCGAATCCATGATTAATTCTTTAATAGGTAGAGCCTTATTCAAGTATGTCAAAAAGCTGTACAAATGCTAGCACCATTCAGAACCGTGCTGTTACCAAGTCTTCTTACCTTTCAGTATCTTTGTTGCTGTCAGCCAATAATTTTAACTGATGGAATGATAAGGCAACACAAATTGCTGGAGTTCTGTCTGCAATGGAGTTTTCATCAGTGCAGCTGGAGTGCTGGTATCAATGATACGATGTTGTGTCTGGATTAAGGTACTCCATTAGGCTGCAGTCAGCGTCTCGGAACCTCCTTATGCTCACTATTCGTGGGATGGGAAAGTGCTGTGTGCATTGGTGTCCTGTCAAGTGGAAGATTTGCGCTGGTGGCTGTGGAGTGCGCATGAAACACAGGGTAAAAGGTCCAACTTTCCAGAGCTGCTTCTGGAGTATTTTCCAGCCAGTCAGCATCTGTTACCCACAGACGTTTTGCAGACTCTTGCTTGTGTTTTTTGGGAACTGTGAAGGGGAGAGGGGAAGATATTAAATACTTTTTACTCTTGAAAACCGTCTTACGTAACAGTGGAAAAGGAGGTGGGTTCTCAGTGTTACTTGCTGTGATAGCAAGTCAGGCAGTTGGCACAGATAACCTGCTGTTGGACTTCCAGGCTCTCTGATCAAACCTCTGGTATAGTGCTGGAGCGTATTGCTAGTCGTGTAGGGTCGCTCAGCTGCTACAGTTCAGCTGTTTGAGAAGGATTCAATTTTGTATGGATGTAATCGTATGAGAAAGTTCAACCTAGCAAACTATTACGTGTAGGAAGACAGGATTACGGAACTGCATGGGACCTCCTGGCACATCCAGTCTGGTTCCCTCTGTCATGGAAGCCACGACACAATTGCTGCCTCAAGGCTGGTTAGGTTCCTTACTTCTGAGATACTTCAGATCCAGCAGCTTTTTCTTTTCTTTTTGCTGGGCTCGGTAAGGCAAGTAAGAGGGGCTCCCCACAATTCTAATCCTCGCAGTCCTTCTTTATATCTATTCCAGGTTAAATTCACCTCTTTCGAACCTCTTTAAATCTACCTCTCAGGAGACCAGAACTATACATAGAATTACAGACTAACAGTATCACCAGTGCTTGAATGCCACTAATACATTTTTATCTCTACTGGAAATAGCTAGTAATGTGGATTGGGATCACATTTTATTTTTTATGCCCTTACCACATTGATACAGCATATGATCATTCTGTGATTGACTAATACTCACAAGTATTTCTACTTTATGTTGTTTGCAACTGATGAATTCCCATATTAGCACAGGAGTTATGGGTAGAGACTCTGAGGAACATGATCCTGTGCTTTGTAAAGCTATATTTCATCCCATTTCTATTATACAGTTCTCAGCTTCCTTACATTCTCTGTGCTATCCTCTGCCACCCAAATTTGTCATTATTAAGTTTTGTTAGCATATTTCTCCTTTTTGTGCTGGAGCTATTAATGAAAATATCTAAATAAAATCAGTTTCAAAAATGGTCCATGAGGTACTTCCTGCTTAATACTTTTTTCCTATGCCAGCTCTTTACCACATGTTGTTCTTTTCTAATCCTCATTTTTCAGTCTTAAGTAGTGGTTCCTTTTATGACTGTTTGTCAAATGCTTACTTAAATGCAAGTTGATTGGATCTACTGCATTTCTTTTGTCTAAAATGCAGTTTTAATGAAAAGAAAGACTCGGTTAAGCCCAGGCTGACATAGTGTAATGTAACAAGACTTGGCATTTTTTATAGTGTATTCAATATCAACTCCAGTTCTGTGCAGCAGGCTATACCCCACCCCATTTTTCCTTACCTCTGGATCCTTCCCTTGTTCTCAGGTTACTGAAACCCTCATTCAATTTCAGAAAAGTTCATAGGCGTCTTCATTCATAGCTGGGGACCTAGATCTCTGGAGCTGATGTTGCCTTTGTGACCCAAGTCTAGCAGCTGTGCCTCAATTTTGACTTCGGGCCACAAACTGTCTGTAGAGAAACGTGACTGCACGTCAGATTGCACCTCTTCTTTCTCCAGGCCTTGTCTCCTCATTACTTCTGGTTGGTGTCTTATTTTCTCTCAGTTCTGAGTCATTCCATTTTTTTCCCAGGCACTGTGACTGTGATTCACTGTTCTGTTTCTCCAGCTTCCTTGCCTACCCATTGTGATGCAAGAGTCTCAGCTGAAAGTCATTCTGACTCCATAGGTGTGTGTCTCTCTGCTTTTCCCCGTTTAACTTGCTGAGTGGAGTGCAACTTTGAAACAGCAAACTGCTTCTCCTTCAGTGGCATGCTTGTCTCTTAGTATTGCCTGCTGTTCTTCTCACTGGGCCCCAAATTCCTGTGAGGACTTTTTGTCTAGCTGTGCTGACAGGTTTTTGTACAGCTGTCCTCTCCGTTTCATCCTCTCTACTTCATTCTCCTTTACACAAATATTCAGTCAACTCCTGCTGCCATTCGCTGACCACTATATGGGATTCTCTGCACAGATCCCGTGCCATAATAGATGTCCTGTTGTTGTTTGGTCACTGCATGGCTGTTGTCCACCTCTTTCTCCATCTGAGCCAACCAGAGGTGAGGAACACCTGGATCTGCTATTCACTCGTAAGAAAGAAATGGTTAGGGATGTGATAATCAGTGGCAGCCTTGGATGTAGCAACTGTGAAATAATGAAGTTCAAGATCTTGAAGGGAATGAGGAAGGAGAGTAGTGAAGTACAGACCCTGGACTTCAGACAAGCAGAGTTTGTCTTATTCAGGGAAATAGTAGGTGTGATCCCATGGGAAGCAACTCTGAAGGGCAAAGTGGCTCAGGGAAGCTGGCAGGTCTTTAAGGACCCTCCAAGCACAAGAGCAGTCTGTCTTGATATGCAGGAAAATGAGCAGATTTATGAGAAGCCCAGCTTAACTAAGCAGGGAGCTCACAGTAGAGGTCCCAACATCAAAAGGCAGCATACAAGAGGTGAAGCAGGGACGGGCTACAAAGGAGGAATTTAGAAATGTTGCCTGGGCATATAGAGAATGGTATCAGGAAAGTCAAAGCTCAGGTGGAGTTGAGATTTCCATGGGACGTCAAGGGCAACAAGAAAATCTTCTACTGTTACATTAGGAATAAAAGGCTGACCAAGGAAAATGTGTGCCCAATGCTGGGTGGGCTGGGTGATACAGTGACGACAGAGACAGATAAGTCTGAAGTACTCAAAGCCTTCTTTGTCTCAGTCTGCACTAACGATGTCTCTCATACCTCTGTGATCAGTGAACATGTTCAAGAGGAACAGCCAGCAATGGACAGGGATTGAGCCAGGGTTTACTTGAGAAAACTCTCCCCGTACAAGTCCATGGTACCAACAGGCTGCATCCGAGGGTGCTGAGGGAACTGGCCAATGTCCTTGTAAGGCCATTCTCTATCCCCTTTGAAATGTCATGGAAATCGGGGCAGGTTCCCAATGACTAGAAAAAGGCAGTTGTTGCGCCCATCTTCACAAAAGGCCAAAAGAACAATCCAGGGAACTGCAGCCAGTCGACCTCACTTTGGTCCCTGGGAAAATCACGGAGCAAGTGCTCTTTGAAACACATTTCTGGACACATGAAGGAGAAGAAGGTAGTAGGGAACAGTGAGCATGGATTTACCAATGCCTGACCAACCCGATTGCCTCCTCTGATAAAATGACTGGATCTGTGAGCAAGAGATAGCAGTGGATATAATTTACCTCGGCTTTAGCAAAGTTTTGAATACTGTCTCCCATAATAGTCTTGTATCCAAGTTGGGACATTTTGGTCTAGATGGGTGGACGACCATCCGGTTGGATGATTTGGCTTAGAGGGTAGTGGCTAATAGCTTGCAGTCTACCAGGAAGACAGTGACAAGCAGAGTACTGCAGGGATCTATCCTGGCAGCTGTTCAGTTTAGCATCTTTATCAATGACCTGGAGGAGGCAGTGGGGTCCTTGCTTATAAAATCTGCAGCTGACACCAAATCACAGGGCGGGGCGAGGGGAACCAGTCGATATGCTTGTGGACAGGCTGCCATTTCGGCAGAGCTGGACAGGCTGGAGGAATGAGCCGACAGGAACTTTATGGAATTCAACAAGGTGAAATGCAAAGTTCTTCCTTGGGAAAGCGGAGCGCAGTAAGCTCTTGGTGGGGCTGCCTGGCTGGGGAGCAGCACTGCTGGAAAGGCCCTGGTGGACAGTGAGCTGAGCGTGAGCAAGAAGTGTGCCCTGGCAGCAAAGATGACTAACAGCACCCTGCTCCTAATGGGAGCACAGCCAAGAGATTGAGGGACTTGATTACCCCTCTTTGCTCAGTACTCGTTAGCTCACAGCTAGAGCACTGTGTCTGGTTTTGGGACCCCCAATTCAAGAAAGACACTGGCAAACTGGACTGAGTTTGGCAGAGGGTCGTCAGGTTGGTTGGAGGGCTGGATCAGGACGTGAGGAGAGACTGAGAGAACTGGCCTTGTTCAGCCTGGAGGAAGGATGGCTCTGAGGGGACCTAATAGCAGCTTGCCAGCTCCTAAGAGGGTGATCAAGAAGGTGGAGCCAGGCTTTCCAGTGGAGCATGGCAGGAGAATGAGAGCCAGCGAGCATAAGTTGAAAGAGGAGATGAGCCTGCTATATGTACGGAGAAACTTTTTCACAACAGGACAGTCAAGCATTGGAACCCAGAGAGGTTGTAGGATCTCCTCCCTTGGAAGTTTTCAAACCCCAGCAAAACCTCATCATTGACCCTGCTTTGAGCAGGAAGTTGGACTAGAGACCTCCCAACATCCCTTCAAGCTGTGATCCCACTGCTGTTCCATAAAGCATCCCTAGCAGAAGTCTCCAGAAATGTTGCTTTCATATGCCATCTGACTCCCTGCTCTAGAGCTGATGCTTTTCCATGCTGATTGACTTTGTGGTCACCTCTCCCGTTGTTTCTTTGGACTGTATGCCTCAGAGGTTTGGCTGGGTCATAGGTGCTGCCTGGCCACTGAACATAAAGGAGCTACTGAATTGCTTTTATTAGAACTTTGAGAGTCGCTCATAAGGACTTGTCATAATCTTAATTCATAGATGTGATCTGTAGCCTTCTTTTATGTAATTAAACTTTCAAACATAAACAGAGTAGAGCTTAGGCGCTTATAAGTATTGCTTCTATTTGCCCACGTTACTCTGCACTCATAACTGATTACCACGAGTGGCTGGTGAAGGACTTGTTTAACTCTAGCTTGTAGTGCTTCAGGATCTTTGCAGTTTTGAACGGTACCTGCATGGGGCTGTGAAATTCAGAATGCCACAGTCTTTAATTGCTTTTGCCAGGTTACTGGACTGTGTTATGGCCTCTGTGGTAGCCAGTCAGGAATCCTCTCTGAAACACTATCTCTTAGGGATCAAGACTCACAAGATGGCACAGAGCTACAATTTCTAAGGAGTGTCAGCCCTTAGCTGTCCTTCTTTGACCACCTTAGAAGCCTCAGTGGGGATCCCTGGAGGACAAAGGGGCTCAGGGAAGCTGACAGAACTTCAAGGACAACCTCTTCAAAGCAAAGGGGAATGATCAGACCAATGTGCACAAAGCTGAGCAGGCCAGGCAGGAGGCCAGCAGGGTTAAGCAGGGAATTCCCGACTGGCCTCAAATGCAAAGGGGGAGTGCACGGGAGTGTAAGCAGGGGTCGTCTACCCAGCACGTACAGCACAACGGTGCCTGAGCATGCAAGCATGAAATTAGGAAAGTCAAAGCTCAGCTGGAATTGTAACCTAGCAATGGACATGGCAGGCAACAAGAAAGCCGCCTGCAAGTGGATCAGGAGCAGAAGGAAGACTGAGGAAAACCCGGGTCTGGGCTGGTTCTGCCGCTCTTGTCAAAAGCCACGGAAGAGGCCGAGACGCTCAGTGTTGTCTTTGCCTCCCTTTCTCCTGGTAAGTCCCGTCCTCAGGCCTCCCAGATCCCTGAGCCTACGTCAGAGTCAGGGCAGCGTGGCTGTTCAGAGGGACCTCGACAGGCTGCAGAAACAGGACGGCAGTTCAGCGCTGTAAAGTTCAACAAAGGCACGTACGAAGTTCTGCTCCTGGGGTAGAATGATGCCATGCAGTGGTACAGGTGGGCATCAGCTGGGTAGAAAGCAGTTTTGCAGGAGTGGACCTGGGGGTCCTGGTGGACAGCAAGCGGCGAATGAGGCTGTGAGGTAAGCCAGCCGTGACAAAGGCCAACTGCAAAATGGGCTGTATTAGCCTAAGTGTTGCCATCAGGTCAAGGGAAGAGGCTGTTCCTTGCTATGCTACGCTCGTGAAACTGCATCCGGACTTCTGGGCACAAGACCAGAAAGACGTGACATTCTGGGGTGAGGCCCGCAGAGAGCCACCAGGATGCCTGGGGGCTGCAGCACACGCCTGCCGAGAGGAGCTGCAAGAGCTGGGTTTGTCCAGCCTTGAGAAGAGGAGGGGAAAGGGAGATCCTATCAGTGAGTGCAACCGCCATATGGGATGGTGAAGAAAAGACAGAGCCAGCTCCTCTTGGAGGTGCACAACAACAGGATGAGAGGCAACAGACGCTCGCTGCAACATGGGCAATTGACTCAGTATAAGGAACCTTTTTTTTTTTTTTGAAAAAAACCAACAAACCCATGATGGTACCAAAACATTGGAACAGGCTGCCAGAAGATGCTGTGGGATGTCCGTCCTTGGTTGGAGGTATTCAGAACCTGACTGGACAAGGTCCTGAGCAACCTGATGTAATTTGAACCTGTTTTGTGCAACAGTTGGTCTGCATGACTTCCAAAGGTCCTTCTGATCCAAATTATTTTGTGATTACTCAGGCTTAAACAGTTGTCTACCCAAATCATGGTTTTGCCAGGTATTCAGTGAAGCCTTTGTGTGTTTGAGGACTGTTCATCAGCATAAGCCCAGAAGTTCAAATGGATTGTTCCCAGGATGTGGGTGACTTCAGCGTTTGTCTTCTGTTGGAAGTAGTTCTGGTAGGTCCTTCTGATATGCCTTGACTAGCAAAGAAGTATGGAATGCCTCAACACTGAAGGCTTGCAGAGTCAGGGAAGGCTGAGCTGCATATAGACTTTTTTGTAGCCAACATATTCCTATCAGGGCTCCACTTGAAGAGACTCAAGTTCTTTCAGAATTCATTGTCCTACAATGTTAAGTTTATGGCAGAATGGGTTATACTCTGTCAGCAGGAAAGATTTTATACGTACAGTCATGCTGGAGGTCAGTGAGGCTGACAGAGATGTGTCTCCCAGGTTTGCTGGTGTCCACACTTCACCTAGGGATGCTGATGAAAACCCAGACAACCCCCTTTTGAAAACTGCCTGTGCCAGAAATGCATTTCCCAGATCCCGTGTTTTCTGATGGCAGAAGTCACAGAAGTGATCACTACAATCTTTTTTCAAAAGAGAGGAATCAAGAGCTAACCTGTTTGCAATGGGAGAATATTGGAGACCTATGTTTTGTAGTCTGTTTGTGTGGTGTTCTGGCTTTGATGGCTTTCTTCTTTGCAGAAATGGGAAATCTCGCATCTGTTTCTCCTTATGTCTCTGATCTTGGATGTGTCAGTGGCAACGAGTGCAACTTAAGAAAACCTCTATCTCCAGCTTAAGCTCAAGTTTTCCATCACTGACACTGATTTTTTTTCTGTCATTTCCTATCAGTATTCTGTCTGTTCTTTATGGTCTGCATACTTGTATATCAGCTCCTAACAGTTGTATTGAGAGGTCTGTTTAATTTTACTAGAGAGTGGCAAGCCTTCCTACGGAAGACTTTGAAAAGAAAGAGCACATATTTGATCTTCTGGGAGAAGAAAAAAAATACTAGTTTATTTTTAGTTTCATACAACTAGACAATCTGAAGTCTGACCCTATCATGAGAAATTACTGCTACTGTGTTTTGGTTTTGTTTAACTTCTACAAGGCAGGCCTGGGGATTTACTTGTAAGTAAGAGCATATGTATTTAAAATTATTAGTGATGAAATATTCCCTGCAGTCATTGTCGATTTTTTTTCAGTGTTTGGCTACACTCACTCCTAAGAATTTTCACTTTATTTCTAATCTGAACTTAAACAATTTCAAGTTCATCGTGTTGTCACTTTGATAGGCAGAGAAACTTTTTTTTTCTTTTTGTGTAGATAGATACATACTCATAAGCGAAGCTAGATTAATTGGCTTCATGGAACCTTGTATTATAGAGGATGTTTTCCTGTCTGCTAATCATGTCAATAGATTTTCTCAGAATTTTCTTGAGTTTGTCAGTAGATTTCTTCATTTGTGTCTCTGGTGTTCTTTTAGTGATTATGCTATTGCCAAGCATGGCAGTAATTTTAAAATCCTTAGTCTTGCTCCGTGTCTTTCTGCTCTTATATTTAATAACTGTTCTGGCCTGTTAGGCTACAGTGGTGTTCTGGGCTGTTGTTTCCTCCCCTACCATTTCCTAAATCCTTTTAAGATTTCCCTGGGAAGCAGCGAGAGTCCCCATGCTGTAGCTATGTCCTACATTCATTGCTTCTAGGTTTTTTTTATTGTACAAATACCTTTAATGATTTGTGGTGTTTTCTTTCTCCCAGTTCACCACGGTGTGGATCCGTATCCCTGCCCTTTTCTTTATTTCTGATTTCCCCATCCTGTGTCACTTGTAGATTCTGTTCCTTACATTCAGGTTAAATTATAAAACCCCCAGAACCATTCCTCTTCTTTATACCTTGCATCTTTGTCTGTTTGTTGCTGCTCGTGCAGATGACTTCACTAACTTATCCACAGTGAGTTTCAGTCACTTCCATCAGTAGCCATGGTCTCATTAGTACCCACCAGTACAGAAAAATTGCTTGCTTTATTGTGCATTCCATTGTGTTTGTTCAGTATTGCAACTCATCTGCCACCATGCAGCTCAGTCAGCAAATTCAGAAAAAGCCTTTTCTCAAGTGTCCTACAGTCTTTTCAGGTTGTGATTAATTAAATTTTACAGCTTTTAATACATTTGTGTCTCTTTTGTCCTCTTCTGGATCATTTTAATAAAAATGCCAAGTCAAAGTTGTTGAAAGATGTAGGGTTTCATATATCACTTGGCCATGATGAAAACTGAATCTTTGTCCTACTGCTTTTTTCCAGCTTTGCTGGGCAACACATGGCCAGTATTTGCTTTTCATCTATGTGTCACTGTGAATTCCTCAAAAAGTTCTTATGAAGGATCGTATCCTTAAGGACCACTTGAAACTAAAATACCTGTTTTCCTTTATTTTTTTCATTATTTCTGACACGTTTAAGGAATGGATGGGACATAATTTTCTTGCAGAAGTGAGACAGCTAGGTCTCTTGATATTTAGAAGAACAAATTTGGGATTCACATGATGCTTTTTAGTCCTTTTCCAGCCACAGCAGTAATTAGCTTGGAATAGACACATTAGATCAGTTTTGACATAATGTGCATCTTTTGCTATAGCCTTGGAGACTGAAGCAGAGTTGTTTCTTTGGTGTACTGGAGAGAGTTTAGTCTAGATTTAAGTGTCCATGACTCCGTATTTCTACAACTGGGAAATGTTCATGACATTCTGCTTAAAACATGGATAAATTTTTCTCTCATGAAACTCTTTTTCCTTTGCTAATATTTATTTGATAATGAGATAACCAGAATGAAGATGACATCCTAAATAAATTCACAGATGCACCATTCCCCAACACAGTTGCATTATTAGGATGATGATGGTTATGATGGAGTTGGGGCTAAGTGAGAGATAGGACTAGGAGTTAATGGGATGTCAAAGTAAAAAGAGAGGGGAAAAGTTCTTAAAAATCTTACAGTATAAGTGAGCTTACTGGTTACCTTAAATTAAAAAGTCCCTCACTGTCAATTTGGAGACATACCAGTGAATGAGTCATTTCTACTGGGACCAGAAAGAGCAGTTCTTGGCCCAGTGCAGTGTAGCTTTTTTTTTTTCCCCCCAGTGTCATGCATAATATGTGGAATTTGATGGTAAAATTTATGGGTGAGATTAATGGAACAGTAAATAAACACAGGGAGGAAGGACAGTTATTGCTACAAAGTATTATCTGAATTGCCCGATAAGGTGGTCGTAACACAGCAAAATTACTTTTCTGCAAATAAGCGCAGTATGTCTCTAACCCAGGAATATGGCAGTGCAAGGGTCTGGCTTGGAAAGCAGTGATTCAGCCGTGCTTGAAGCAGATGAAGTTGACAGAGCACAAGCAACAGTTCATTCTTAGTTATGCCTCTCTCATACTTTCTTACATAATATTTGTTAAGACGAGGAGGAGCTGGTACATGTCCTGTATAGTTTAGGCCAGACAACTTCAACCTATTACTTTCGTATTGGATTCAGCAGAGGCACAGGCATTACAGTGCTCCTGTTTCCATCTCCTACTAGCAGTGTTCCTCAAGGTTTCTGTTTTACCAGAACAACAAACAGTCATTTCTTTCCTTCGTAATATTACTTAGGCTTCATAGATAGTGACCATCATTTTCTCAAATCATCTAGTAGATAACTAAATTATCGTTCACTCGGAGCAGTTGTTTCCTGTATGTACTTGTTCTGAAGATTGACACTTCTGTTTCACACCATTGTTTAATCATAGAATCGTAGAATCATTTAGGTTGGAAAAGACCTTTAAGATCATCAAGTCCAACCATAAACCTAACACTACCAAGTCCACCACTAAACCCTGTCCCTCAGCGCCTCATCCACACGGCTTTTAAATACCTCCAGGGATGGTGACTCCACCACCTCCCTGGGCAGCCTGTTCCAGTGTCTGACAACCCTTTCAGTGAAGAAGTTTTTCCTAATATCCAGTCTAAACCTCCCCTGGCGCAACTTGAGGCCGTTTCCTCTTGTCCTGTCGCTTGTCACTTGGGAGAAGAGACCAACACCCACCTCACCACAACCCCCTTTCAGGCAGTTGTAGAGAGCAATAAGGTCTCCCCTCACCTCCTCTTCTCCAGACTGAACAACCCCAGCTCCCTCAGCCGCCCCTCATCAGACTTGTGCTCCAGACCCCTCACCAGCTCCGTCGCCCTTCTCTGGACACGCTCCAGCACCTCAATGTCCTTCTTGTAGTGAGGGGCCCAACACTGAACACAGCATTCGAGGTGCGGCCTCACCAGCGCCGAGTACAGGGGCACGATCCCCTCCCTACTCCTGCTGGCCACACCATTTCTGATACAGGCCAGGATGCCGTTGGCCTTCTTGGCCACCTGGGCACACTGCTGGCTCACATTCAGCCGGCTGTCGACCAACACCCCCAGGGGCCTTTTCCACTGGGCAGCTTTCCAGCCACTCGTCCCCAAGCCTGGAGCGTTGCGTGGGGTTGTTGTGACCCAAGTACAGGACCCGGCACTTGGCCTTGTTGAACCTCACACAATTGGCCTCGGCCCATGGATCCAGCCTGTCCAGATCCCTCTGCAGAGCCTTCCTGCCCTCCAGCAGATCAACACTCCCGCCCAGCTTGGTGTCGTCTGCAAACTTGCTGAGGGTGCCCTCGCCCAGATCCCCTCGCCCAGATCATCGATAAAGATATTAAACAAGACCGGCCCCAGTACTGAGCCCTGGGGAACACCTCTTGTGACCGGCCGCCAACTGGATTTCACTCCATTCACCACAGCCCTTTGGGCCCGGCCACCCAGCCAGTTGTTCACCCAGCGAAGAGTGCCTCCGTCCAAGCCGTGAGCAGCCAGTTTCTCCAGGAGAATGCTGTGGGAAACGGTGTCAAAGTCTTTAGTAAAGTCCAGGCAGACAGCATCCACAGCCTCCCCCTCATCCACTACGTGGGTGACCTTGTCACAGAAGGAGACCAGGTTAGTCAGGCAGGACCTGCCTTTCATAACCCCATGCTGGCTGGGCCTGATCGCCTGGTTGTCCTGTACGTGCCACATGATGGCACTCAAGATGAACCTCTCCATAACCTTCCCTGGCACCGAGGTCCGGCTGACAGGCCTGTAGTTCTCTGGATCCTCCTTCCAGCCCTTCTTGTAGTTGGACATCACATTTGCTAACTTCCAGTCGACTGGGACCTCCCCGGTTAGCCAGGACTGCTGGTAGATGATGGAAAGTGGCTCGGTGAGCACTTCGCCAGCTCCCTCAGTACCTTTGGGTGGATCCCATCCGGCCCCATAGACTTGTGGGTGTCTAAGTGGTAATGATAAAATAAATGTTGCTTTTAGCTGCAAATACATGCCCATTACATTTCTGCTTCTGTATCAGATATAGCATTAACTCCCTGTGACAATTCAAATATGTTATCAAGTTTTACTAGTTTGACTTTGTACCACCAGACCTTACACGTGGCTTGAAGTCAGCATACTTTCTACACCAGGTACTCCAGCCATTTTGACAGAAACCTGCAGCTGATCTTGACCGATGTTTTGAGCGTAATCTGCTACTCTCAGGTCTGAAATGGTAGTCTTAAATGTGAAGGAAGGCCGCCTTTTCCAGAATTGTTCTTCTCCAGCCATCCCGTTGGCCAAGCAAAAGATTTCTCTGTCTCTCAACCTCTCCCGTAGCCTTAGATACTTCATCTGTTACAGTACTACTGTTAACCTGTTTTGAATTGAGGTTTTCAGAAGGTGGATTATCCCTGACCTGTTTGTTTGGTAATGACAAATTAGCCATTCCTGGTGGCTAGTGCCAGGTCTGAAGTAAAAGGGAAGGACAAAGATGAACAGTAGATCTTAATTTCTTGTTTTCAGAGGTGTTAAGGTTAGTTAGCCAGTGTTGTGGAAGGGTGAGTGTTATTACTGGACTACATCTGGCTGTATAAAAAAAGTTTGCTTGAGTAGCCCACCTTTATGGAGAGTCCCTGTTGCTGTATGGTTGCTCTGTCCTTGGTTGCTTTCAGTTAATGTTAATGTCCTCCACAGTTTTTGATTTGGAGATATCCTTAAATATACTTAGATGATATTGGATAGACTAGCATTTCTATGGATTCCTTTGGAACTCTCCTGAGGAATTGTAAGCCTTGTTTGCATGTGTGCTCATAATTTAAATATATTACTTGTACATTTCACATTTCACATGCAATACATGAAGTACATATAACGTATATTTGCAGTTGCATAGAATAAAATAAAAATTAACTGTAATTTAGTCTCTATAACATATAGGCTGAAAGTGACCTCTTAGTCCTCAAACACACAAAGCCTTCACTGAATACCTGGCAAAACCATGATTTGAGTGGACAACTGTTTAAGCCTGAGTAATCACAAAATAATTTGGATCAGAAGGACCTTTGGAAGTCATGCAGACCAACTGTTGCACAAAACAGGTTCAAATTACATCAGGTTGCTCAGGACCTTGTCCAGTCAGGTTCTGAATACCTCCAACCAAGGACGGACATCCCACAGCATCTTCTGGCAGCCTGTTCCAATGTTTTGGTACCATCATGGGTTTGTTGGTTTTTTTCAAAAAAAAAAAAGTTCCTTACACTGAGTCAATTGCCCATGTACATGTATCTTTTTGAGCTAAGATATACCAGAAACAAAGAAAATTCTTCATTGTGATGTGATACTGCTGGTGCTCCCCTTTAATTTTCCTCTCACTCTTGAGGGGAAATTGGGAAAGAGTATGAGATTGGAACATTATCATGCCTCCAAAAGATTATTCCAACAGTAGGGTGAGAAAGCAAAAGACTGTAAGAGCAGCCAGAACTGGCCTGAGTGGGCCCTTGATCTAGCCCAGTATCCCGTCTTCACTGTGACCGTGACACATACCTAGAGAAAAGTACAAACACAGGCAAGTACAGTTCTCCAAATACTCTCCCAACCTGCAGCCATTTGCAGTTCAGGGAATTATATTCAGTATTATCTTTGTTGGCTGGTTTTAAAGTGTTCATGCTTTCTTAACATCTTGTAATGTTTAACATCCAGTTTAGTTATAGGAATGGAATAGGAAATACCTTTTCACTTTTATAGGGTTAAGACATGTAAAAGTGTGGAATATAAATATTTATTGAAGATTACTGCCGTTTCTACGGCAGTAGAACTTACTAGAAATTTCATTAGATCATGGGTCCAGTACCCTGTGAACCAGGTGGAAAGGTTGTATCACAGCTGTCGTATGTGCTTTATCTGTAGGCCAGCTCCCTGCTTCAACATGTGCCTAGGAGTTCATGAGCTGACAGTGCTACAACTTGGAGTTAAAAGACTGAAACTATGTCTGGGTCCAGAATTTTTAATTGACTGCAGTGCAGCGTGATTAATTTCCTCTGTGTGGAAGGAACTGAGGAATCTTTTCTTCTGTCTGGGACAGGATAAAAGCATTGGGGTAGTTCGTTGGGTCCCAAGATCTGTATTCGCTGTGGGGAGGAAGTATTGCCTAGCTGTCTTTATTCTGCAAGCTGTCTGGCAACTCCTTGATGTTTCCAGGGCAATGCTTGGGCTTTGTGCTTCGCTCTTAAAAGTGTTCATGTTCTTTTGTTATTCTGCTGATACTAAGACTTTGTGAAAGAATATAGTGGTTCAGCTAAAGTTGAACAGAGCTTTTGGCTCCATGGTTTCTGCTTCTCCAAAGTGTCAGTCCTGCTGTAAATAGAGCAGGTGTTCTAGCATCTCAAAACACACAAACAAATAAATAAGGTTGAAAGAGACGTTTATTTTATAGTCTTGATCGGTCTAAAAACAGAAGGGAGGAATTGTTCCTCTTCAGGCTGGAAAAGAAAGATATTAAGAAAGGGATGACAAAAAACTGTAAAATGTATGAGCAGTATGGAGGAGGTGCATAGGGAATGCCTGCCTACTGCTGCTCCAGCTATGCAAGAAGACAGCATCAAATG
This sequence comes from Gavia stellata, assembly GCF_030936135.1. Classification (NCBI taxonomy): domain Eukaryota; kingdom Metazoa; phylum Chordata; class Aves; order Gaviiformes; family Gaviidae; genus Gavia; species Gavia stellata. The sequence goes on along the minus strand of NC_082599.1, from coordinate 76,254 downwards.
AAGCTGACAGATGGCAGGTTCAAAATGAGCAGAAGGAGGTACTTCTTCACACACTGCCTGTTGAGGTTCTGGAACGCCATGCCTCAGGCTGTTGCAGGTACTAAAGGGCAACAACTTTCAAATGCTGTCAGAGACACAGTACTAGGATAGACGGACTGTTGGGATGACCTCGTGCAATAGTTCTTCTGTCCTTGCAGAACACAGTGAAGAGGTGTGTGTATGCCTTGTGGCTCTCACGTAGGTGTTAGCATCTTACACCAAATTAAAACTGTAGACTTCTGATTCTAAAGCAAAACAGGAATACCAACTAGCTTTTAATTCCTGTAGAACAGAAGTATTCTACCAGTTAAATATTTCAGTTGTATAGGTGAAAGCTAGAGTGAATATCGTAGAAATAGACAAGGCAGTCCAGTAGATTTATTATACTTATATAATATATTATATTTATATATAATATATATAAAATATAATATATTTATATTATAATATAAAAATTACTTACAGTTCCTTTCTTTTATGGTTTGCCTGCATGAGTTATTCCCAGTTAAGAACCGACTTTTCCATGTAAGGGTATACTTGCCCATTTCTAAGCTCAGATCCTTAGGCCTTCCTCCTAACCTACTTCATATCGCCTCCTCTGCTAACTTCTCTGGAAAAGGACAAATGAAAAGGGGGTTTGTTAATAGAACTAATGTAGTTTAGCTAATGCATTAAAATACCAAGAAAAGTTGGCAACATCGCGAGTTGACACCTCATAGCTGGTCATGTTGAAACTTTGATGTGGAGGTCGCTTTCACCTCAGCCAAGAAGATGTGTTGACAAAGGTTGACTTCCTAAATGGCAGTTTTTACTTACGATGGGTAACGCTTGTTTTTAAAAAACCAACACGCACCGTTTATTTTTAGTCTAGAGAGACCCAGCACTTTTTTTAGTTTAAGCAGGACAACTTTACTGTACTTTGCATTGCCGAGAGCAGTGGCTCCCAGGCTGCTTGTAGCTAAGCCTCACTTGAAAAAAAGCAGCCGTGATTCAGGCCTTGTGGACCCAGCTGGGGCCTTCCAGAGTTCATGAGCTTTAGTTCTGTGCTCCAGCTTTTCAGTCCTATGCTTGTACCATGCCGCTGAGACCTGCCCCGCTAATTGGGAGCTACTGTCTTAGGGACAACTGCTTCTGAGCGCATCTGTCTGAGGGCTGGGAAGGTGTCAGTATTACTGCTCTGGAACATAGCAGATTCTTGCTTCCAGTGCTTGGATATTCCTTGCTTCCTTCTCAGATCCGGGAGCTGGTTCCTGAGTCCCAGGCCTACATGGATCTGTTGGCTTTTGAACGCAAACTAGACCAGACCATTATGCGGAAGCGTGTGGATATTCAGGAAGCGCTGAAGAGGCCAATGAAGGTATGTCATGAAAAATTTGTAGATTGAGTTAGAGGGGAAAAAAATAATCCTTGTATTAAATGGTGGAATGATCTTTCCAGTAAAAATCCTGTTAACAGAGATATTTTGAAACAGGTCAGACAAAGCTCCTAAGAATTTCAGCTGGGGAGCAGCATGCATGGAAAAGTGGTGGAGAACATTCTGTGGAAATTCCCAGCTCTAGCTTCTGAAAGCCTTTAGTAAGGGGAATAATAGCTTCTGGATAAATAAACAGTGTTTTTGGAACTTTGTATTAGAATGATTAAAAAAAAGAAAATAAGAGATTAGAGGAATGTGCTGAAGACATCTATTAAATTTCCTATTAGAATTCAGTCAAAAGCTAAACTTGTGGAATAACAGAACATATAATGGGAAGAATTACTTACGGAAAAAATGTTAAATATCCTGCAAAAATGTACATTTACATAGTCTGCAAAAGGATGATTCATGTAAGAAAAGAATGGATGACATTTTCTGCAATCTAGTAGATCAAGTCCAGCACTTCACTGTTCATAATATCCTACTGAAACGGTCTTTTCCTAAGTTTTCCGAGTCTATTCAACTGAATCATGGAAGACTTTAGGTAGGAGGAAACTGTGGAAGTCATCTAGTTCAACCTCCTCCTGCTCAAAACAGGGTTGTCAAGGCCTTGTTGGGTTTTGAAAATCTCTAAGGATGGAGGTTTCACAGACTCTTCAGGCAGTCTGTTGCAATGTTTGGCCACTCTCGTCGTGAAGAATTTCTTTCCATGTCTTATTTAAGTTCCCGTGACTGTATTGAATGCTCTTATTCATTCATATAGTAAATCCTGTACTATGAAGAGTTTTGTAGCTGTATGTCTGTTGTGAAGTAAAGCTGTCATTCTTCTCTGTACCACAGTAATGGGTGTCAGCCCAACTAAGATCAAGATTCCATTCTGTCTGTCGCTGTACAGGTATCTGATAAGATGTGGAAGGCTTTTACCTCTGATGTTTTTCCCATTTATATATATGAAACAAACAAAAAAAAAAAGGAAAAAATTAAGTTCCATTAACATACCTACTTTATAGCTAGGAAACCAGAATGTGGATGGTTTAAATCACAAGTTTGTAGTCAAAAAGTGTTGTATATAGTAGATTGGACTCCCAGAAGGAATAATTTGTCTTAGCTTCTTAATGTGGGTAGAACAGCATTATTTTAAATCAACTAGGAACTTGGCCATGTTTAAAAGTAATCGAAGACTTAGACTCGCATTCATAAATCTGCAGGAAGACGTTTATTCTGTGGCAAACTCTTTAACTAGGGAATCGACCAGTACATGAGGTTCCAGCTCCAGGCTGTACAATGGAGATATTCAGGGCCTGTAATGGGGAAGAGTATAGGAGGCACAACACTTTACAGAAACTGTAGATAGAAAATTCTGTTTCCGTCTAGGGCTCAGCAAACACGTTTTAAATATCGGTTACTCAGCTAGTTAACATCTAAAGAATGATCAAACAGATGTTTTTTCAAATTCATGTCTAGACTTAGCATGTAGCAGCTGTGAAATTCAAGACCTGTCAAAATAGAGCTAAGCCTAGATAAAGTTGGGTTGTTCTGATGTTAAGTATTTTCATTTTATTATAGTCGGAATATTGGTAACAGTAATAAAAGTTACCTCTGCATTTCGATCTCTTATCAAAGCTCCTGTAATTTTGAAATATTTGCCTTAAAACAGTGGTTCCCAAACTGGGATTGTAATCCTGGGAGAAATTTAAATTTGTCTGAGGTATGTGATAGTATGTAGGCAATATGCAGGACTGCTCAGAATTATCAGGTGTAATTGCAGTTATCATATCGGTCACAGGGATTAAGTTGTAACTAAAACCAGTCTTTGGGAACCACTGGTTTATGGTCTAGTGTTGCTCAGGCTGGTTTTTTCTGTCTGAAGACTAATTATTCTGGAGAAATTTTAGGAGGGAATGTTTCAAACACTTTTGATTGAGGGCAGTGCATAAAACATGCTGGGCCTGTTGATCCTCCTTGGATCTTCTGTGAACAGCTGCACTGCTGAAACAGATGACAGCTGCGGGCTTGCTCAGAAAGCAAGGAGACCTTGGGGTTGTGAGGTTGGTTGAAGGGGGGGAAACGGCCTTCACCACCTGCCAGCTCACTGTACCGCTGTCAGCAACCCTGCGGCCGTCTGCCAGGTTTTCCAGTCTAAATCCCGCCTTGTCTTTTTTCTGCCTGTGGGTACTAGTGTGTTCTCTCCTCTTCTTCTGTCAGTCCTACGTCTTGGACTACATCTGTGACGAAAGTCTCAGAGTTCCTTGCCTGCAGAGCAGCATTTGCTGCATGCCACTCGTCGCAAGAGTCCTTGCACTGACTTTACGGAAGACCCACCCGCTCACGCACTCAGAATTCCAGAAAGGACTTTTGAGGAGGGAGTCAGGCAGACAGGGCTGTTTGACTGCAGTGTGGCTAGAGGTACAGATATAGCAAGCTCCATGGCCTGAAGGAAACAGAAACCGTATGGCTCAACTCCAGACGAGTAGATGTCATTAAAGAAGAATGCATTACTGAAAATCTGGACAGCTAGGGCCATGGTGGACTTTGGGGGTGGGATTTATTTGGCTAAGTATAGACATCTACATTGTATTTATTTATATGTAAGCTAGTCGCTCTGGGCTCCCTTTATAGTCAAGAGATTTAGCCAGTGGAGTTCAGGACACAGTTCTTTTCATACAGAAGCAGATATTTAAAAGAATATAGATCAATCATGCCCTAAAAAGTGCCTATTTCTCTCCATTGCCTGAGTCTGAGATAACTAGTCTGTTGTGGACGTAAACGTAATTTTAAGACTGAGATGATTTTCATCCCAAGGCTTGAATCAGGGGTCACCTGCCTGAAAGAAGGGCATCTAGTGACCCATCCCACAAGCAAGGCTCCGACTCCAAGCCCTGGCACCACAGACAATAGTTTGGTCTCACCCAAACCAGAGACTGTTTTCCAGGGACTGTCACTCTTTCCCAGTGAACTAGTGTGGGACATTGAGTTTACCAGACCTGTGTGTAGTTGCAGTTCCTCAGACTAAATGATCTCCTCCCAGGTTCTCCATTTTTCGGTTAAAAAAGAGTAGTAGCATTTGAATACAGTCACAATGTCTCTCTCCCTGGTTTTGTAAATTGAGATTCTTTCCCCGCTTTCAGGTTTTAAGATGACTGAGGAATTGCTATGGAACTGTCGGCAGAAGGGATTTTGCATTTTTTCTGAAACACTAAGGTTTCTGCCTGGTCCTCTGCCCTCTCAGGCAAGACTGGGGTGTTTTGCTCAGTGTGCCCTCTGTCTGCAGCACCTCATAGCTGAGCTCTGCAGCTCTGTTGTTCTAAGAGACTCTCATCTTTTCCATGTACTGAGTTCTAAACCTTAAGTGTCCCAGGGATATTCTTAGGGGCAGAAGATAAGTGATTTGTGGAGATTTTTGTGTCATACTCTGAACCCTACTGTCATTGAGCTCCTGGAATTAAACCTGTACTCACTTCAATCAACAAGCGTTGGTATCAAGCAGTAGGTATCATTTACCCCAACTTGAGCAAAGCATTTTATTCATTCTTCATGGGATGTTACGGAGAAAGAGGTGGGGATTACTAAAGAAAATTCAAGGTAACTGAGAGCAGCGGCAGCTCTATCACTTTTTAGCTGTTGTAGATTCCCCTCTACATTTCGAGGTCTGCAGCACATAGGCAGTGTACTTCCTTTTCTGTGGTTGTCCTGTTGATCTTGGTGCTGCCTGAGATTAATTGGAGGAATTTCTGCTACAAAATAGTCACCAATTGATCTGAAACATCATTAAAGGTGAGGTTTATTATTTTGATAATAACAATGTTATACTTAATGTGATATGACTGAGAGAAAAAAATCTTAGGATGGGTCAGTAACTAGAATTCCCTGTAGCAACAGAAATGTTCCAGTGTTGCTGCAGAAGACCCTGGTGACATCATCTGATTGTTAAAGCTGTAATACAGTGTCATTGATGCTCCAAATGAACAGTTCAAACTAGAATGATCATAGGAAAAAAGAGCTTCTGGAACAACCTAGGGAAAGGAAGATAGACCTTGTGAATGTCATTCGGCTTTTATATGCAAGCACAAAAAAAATTGGGAGGGACTGAGAGTGTCTGCCTTTTTGGTAGAGGGGAAGAAAAGTATCGACATTTGGGCTGTAGGACAATGCCAGCACAAGAACAAATGGGGAAAAGGTGACTGAATAAATGTTAGGCTTGAAATTAGAAAGAGGTTGTAATTGTCAGAGAAGCAAAATTCTTCCAATCAAGGAGGGGAAACAAAGATTTCATTTTTTAAATTGTATCTTCATGGGTTCTGAAAAGCATTACATGATACAGACCTGTGACGTGGACTTACTGTTGCTGCCAGCTCAGTGACCCTAGGGCCCACTGGTGTACTCCATCAAGCACTATATTGGTTTTGATAAGGCATTTTAAAGCTCTTCAAGGGAATTGTCTGCACAAGCCATTTAAAGTAGAAATATGTTGAAGGCAAAACAGAATTTATGGCAGTTTCAATTTAAACAAAACAATTTATTGAGGGAATTTTGTTAGGAATTTTATCACCTTTAATCATCAACCATAAAATTTACAAAATGAAAAAAAGCCGAATAGCTTACAGTTTCTCTAGTGTGAGGAGATCAGTCCGGCAAAAGATATATCCTCCCATTAGCATGTGGTTATGCACTGGGAGAGTTGGGTCATGACTTGTGGTTCTCTTACCGTCCTTAGCCTTAACATGATACTGATCTGCAGTCACCCAATCTTTGAGGGTCACCTCGGAGTCAGTGGGCTTTAGGTGAGTCCACCTCCTTTTGGACACCCCTGAACTTGGCCCTAGGAGTTCCCAGGTTGTCTTCTCTAGACTGATCTGGGGGTTCTTCCACATGTTGTTATTGAGAGGACTGAGTTGCCCGTGGGACCACACCAACATGTGTTACTGCATTACTGCTTGGCTTGTTCCCTGGATAGTTACCCACTGTCAGAGACTGTGCCTGCAGCCTTACCATGCTACACTGCTTGTAACTAGTTAGGACTGAATCAAGCCGCTGGGCAAAAAGTTCCTCACCCTCGTACAGGCAAAGTACGTGTGCATTCCTAACCCATCACAAACTAATGTGAGTATTTGATGAGAACGTGGTTAAATACTGCATAATCACCCTCCCTCTCCCACATGCAGTGGCAACAGGAATTATGAGGCTGATGTGGATCAGTGTCCTTACTAATAGTGACCAGTAACAGGATCACAGGTTGGAAGGGACCTCTGGAGGTCGTCTTGTCCAATCCCCCTGCTCAAGCAGGGTCACCTGAGCTGGTTGCCCAGGACCACGTGCAGAGGGCTTTTTAACATCTCCAAGGTGGGAGACTTCACAACCTCTCTGGGTAATGTATTCCACTGCTAAATACTTCATAGGAAGGTACCAGAAACCCTTCCAACTGTAGGTAACAGTTCCACCTAAATTCCAGTAATCAGACATCAGTTTATGTTAAGAAACAGAAAGGTCTGACATCTTTTAAAATTCTCATATATTGAGATGACTGGATATTCCTGGGATCTGTACGTAATATAGCCACTCCAGCTCCTTCCCTGTTTTTTGTAGGTTTTTATGTTTTTAAAGAGCTTTTGGCTTTGGTCCAACAGCTGGTAGTTCAAAAATAGACCAATTGAGACTGATTAATGTGCGTATTTATGACCACTAGAGCAAGATACCAGAGATTTAATAGATTTTTCATTATGTCAAGTCTTTAAGTCAACACTGGGTGTCCTTTAAAAACAGCTGCCCTGTTTGATGAATGATTAGAGCCTGTGTTGCACAGGAAGTTGAACTGGACAATAAAATCTTGTGGCTTAAAAACCTGTGAGTTTTAAACCTATGTTATATGACAGTGAGTTGTACGGGTTAACCATGGTTCATTGTACTTTGTGTAGCACACATGACATAATTCCATTGATCAGGTTTGGATTTATGGTCTTGTGGCATAATTTTATGTGTTCTGCTTTTTGCATTGTGAGATAAGGAAAACACAAACACCTAATCTCCTTCTTTAGATCAGCCCCTATTTTAAATACGCCTGTCAGGTTCTTTAATGTTCTCTTTTCTTAGGTAAAAAATTCAGTCCTCCCAATCACTGCAGAGGAAGAATTTTTCAGTGCACCTAGCTACTCTTATCACCTGTCAGTATTCACCTCCTGATTCTCTTTCTGAGAGTATAGTATACAACTGCCAAATAAGATGCTATAACTGATTTTGTAGACTAGTGTGCATGCTATTCTCCATTTTATTCCTCTATAGCATTTGTTTTTTTGTTGATGAAGTTTTTATAGAACTGTCTACAGGTGTTTTTCATGTGTTGGTGCAATTTTGAACTCAGTAAATATTGGGTAGTTTCTTTTAGTATTCATGATACTTGCATATTCTACCAAGTCACCGCTTTTCCTGCTTTGGGTTGGCCATTTTTAAGGTCTTGATCATCTGTTGCTGTCATGAGTTGTAACTATTTTTGTTTCTTCTACAAATTTTGACATCTCTGTTTGCTGCTGCTCTGGGTGAGCGATAACCTCTATGTTCCAATTCTGATATGGACACTCTCTGTTTCATTTGATTCTTTTATAATGGTCAGACTTGAACACTTGTTGTTAGTGGTTATTGTTCTTTTTGTCTCCTGATTCCTAGCCTCCATGCTACTTTATCTTCCACTGGTTTTTTTTGCTTCCTAAAAAGTTTTTCTGAGACCACGAAAGTTACTCTATATGCAAAGACAGAAACGCAGATTTTAATCTTTCCTGTGCTTTATGCATGAGGTTTTTATGCTGTGTTGAGGTACACAGAAATCCATCCTTAAAATGTGCATAGAGAGGTCTTAACACAATACTCTTCATAGGATCGGCAGCCAGATTTCCTTGATTCAGTGAAGAATAGACTATCTGCTGATAACTTAGTTAATTTGTTTGAAATCCCAAGCACAACTTCCCTGGAAGTGTCCTGAAGGTATTGTGTCCTGCCAGAGAGTTCACTGAAGGAAACTTTTAACTTCAGCAGTCGATGGAGGTTTGTCTTGGGGATGTCACACAGATCATGGTATCTTCAGATGCTTAGTTTCTGATTTGACTTTTTAGGGACTTAATGCTAATGGAAACTGAAAAAAATGTGGCACTATAAACCAGAAGTAGTTTTCTGAAGGATTTGATGGATTTCCAGCATTTCACCCGTTTACTTCAACTTAAAGCCGTATTGACTTGTGTGAAGATGACATTGAAGAACTTAAGAGAAAAAGCTGTAGTTCTGCTGCTCCGGCATTTCTGTCAGCCTCCTGTTTAGATCTGTTTCATTCCACATGAGCTCTCCTGCCATTTGTGTTGCTGTCGTAGCTGAGACCTTTGCAGCAGTTCATCACTGACATGACCAATCCTCTGTCACATATGCTTCTTTTTTCCTTTTCTTTTCTCAAGGAGAAATTGTAAGTGAAATACAGTGCTTTTTGGAGAAGGCTTTTCTTTTTAATATGACTGCTATTTCAAGTTCATTTTGCTGAAGACAAGTCAAAGATACATGTTAAAGATGCGTATCTTAGAGAATAAGTGGATTAAGCATTTACTGATTTTTTGGACAAGAGGTTATTTGGTTCACAATGTTGATCAAGTCTCTGCGAAGTTCCTCCCTGTTGAGCTTTGTCTTTGTGGGTGGTGAAGTTTCAGTGTGTCTGAAGACATGAAATGTGATGCTTTCTTCTTGCCCTAGAGCTAAGCTTTTTCTTTAGTTTTTGCTCCCAACTGCTGAGAATCCTACCAGGAGAATACAAGGCCACAGGTTTTGGCTGGTTGCTTTTCTGTTCTCTGAGAAGCCACCATACAGAGCGGAGAATAGATTTTACATCTGTGCTATAATGTGCATTGCTAAGAAATCTGCAGAATTTGTTGAAGGGCAATGGCTTCTTGTCTAAGTATATTGCACTGTTGTATTTAAGCTGCAAAGTAACCAGGTTCCGTATTTAAGCTGCAAAGTAACCAAGTTCCAACATAACTGATGTATCATTTCCTGCCTGGATGAGTTGGAGTTGCTTAACTGAAGGTGGAAGAATACCTCACTCTCAGAGCCTTCTGGATATGAACTTGACATTATTGTGGAACCCAGGAGTACTGATTAGTGAACTGAGTGCAGTGATTTTGGGTGTGTGTCTTCAGCCAAGGAGACTTTATGGTCCGTATAGTGGCGATAAAACGCCAGCCAGCACCATTTTGGTGTTCTTATTCTTTGAACTCAGTTTTGACTATCTATATCATCTCTGAGCTGGCAGAGATGCCAGTGGTATCCTGGCCTGTATCAGAAATGGTGTGGCCAGCAGGAGTAGGGAGGGGATCGTGCCCCTGTACTCGGCGCTGGTGAGGCCACACCTCAAATGCTGTGTTCAGTTTTGGGCCCCTCACTCCGAGAAGGGCATTGAGGTGCTGGAGCGTGTCCAGAGAAGGGCGACGGAGCTGGTGAGGGGTCTGGAGCACAAGTCTGATGAGGAGCGGCTGAGGGAGCTGGGGTTGTTCAGTCTGGAGAAGAGGAGGCTGAGGGGAGACCTCATCGCTCTCTACAACTGCCTGAAAGGGGGTTGTGGTGAGGTGGGTGTTGGTCTCTTCTCCCAAGGGACAAGCGACAGGACAAGAGGAAATGGCCTTGAGTTGCGCCAGGGGAGGTTTAGACTGGATATTAGGAAAAATTTCTTTACTGAGAGAGTGGTGAGACACTGGAATAAGCTGCCCAGAGAAGCGGTGGAGTCACCATCCCTGGAGGTGTTCAAGGAACGTGAGGATGTGGCATTGTGGGACATGGTTTAGTGGGCATGGTGGGGTTTGTTGGTTGATGGTTGGACTTGATGATCTTACAGGTCTTTTCCAACCTTTGTGATTCTGTGATTCTGTGAATTCTGGGAAAGGCAGAAGGAGGGAAACAATGGAGCAGCATCTCATAAGGGAGCAAACGGGAGGTGGGCATGTTGGCAGCAGCTTCAGAAGGGGACTTGTGGAGGTTGAACGTTTCTGGGTCAGTGCAGTGCTGTACGGAGGAGGACACATTTGGCTGTTCCTGGCCAAATGCCTTTTTCATGGTTTTTTTAGACTGCTTACCAGAACGTCTTTGGCAGATTGGGCTGCGCTCCGCAGGCCAGGCCCTGAGTTACGGGTTACGACAGTGGTGATGGCTGACACCTGTTTGCAGCTGGCTGTGGAGGCTCCTTCTAACAGCTGGTAGCTCAGCTCTAGAAAGGAAGGCGAGCGTTTGTCATGTCCGAAGGTGCTCTTGGCCGGGTAGAGCCCTCGGAGGAGGGGGAAGTTGTGCCAGCTGGAGTGCAGCACAGGGCGGTCAGCAAGGCAAAAAGGGTAGGGGACTGCCTCACTGAGTAAGAAGCCGGAAGAAAAAGCAGGAATTTGGAGTCTCCTGAGAGAAGGCAATAGCACAAACACAGTCGGATCTTAAGGAGTAAAAAGAGAGGATTCTCTGTGTCTCCTCAGAAGTGACCCTACAGAGTTTTCTGCAACCCAGGAAATCACAGAGTTGCTGGAATAAGAGCAAGCCTGAAGAAATGAAACATTTTCAAGGACATGTGAGCAGAGAAAATTTGGTTTACAAAACTTTTTTTTTTTTTTTTTATTAATTCCATTTTACCCGGCAAATGTGAGTTTTCCTTCTTTATGTTCCCTTATACTGATTTGTGTCCTAATAAAGATTTTTGTTAGAGTTAAACCCCATTTGGTGTGGGGGTCCTGTTGCAGCTGTGCAGTTGCCCTGTCTGACTGATTTCCTGGGTATTTGTTATGAGTCAGAAGCAGGGATCTTTCTGTGGTTGCATTTGGGAGATAATCGCTGCCTTAATAGTGTTGCAAATTTGCAATACCTTTTGGGCCAAAATCTGAAGACCACCCTTAGGGTGCAGGTTACACTTTTTGCTTGTTGGGTAGAACGTCTTTGCTTAGCAGAGACTAAAGTCTGAGCATTCCACAGTACCTACAGGTTGTCAGTAGTGTCTGTAACATGTTGGAGTCACAGGCTTAACGGTTTTCAATCTAAAATCAAGATACGTAGAAAGTAGGACAACAGATAACTTTAGAGATAGCCATAACTTAGGAATTTTATTTATAACTATTCTAAGTTCCTTTCTAATGACAATGTGGAAGAAGTGGGCTGATTTATAGGGGTTACAGTGAGGAAAGGATTAAATTGGAGAAAGAGAATTTGTTGTGTAGAAGACAACAGTGTAAACTGAAGAGAGAGATGTGGGACGAACAAAGAAATGATACGCAGACTCTGACTTTGGCAGAGCTGGGAAAGTATAGGGAACCCAGCAGGAGACCAGTTCTGCAATGCAAGCTGCATCTGGCTTGTGCATGACTTGAAAGAAAAATGATAAGGGGTTAGCAAAGGGAAACAGTGGAAAGTATCAAGGAGAGGTATTTTGTATTTCACAGTGGAGCTAGACGTTGTTGCTAACTTGGTTTTAGGTGGACTGCACAAGGAAGCTAGAGCCTGAAAGCTAGGAGAAAGACACACATCTGAAATACTCAGATTTGAATAAGGGTATTATCGCAGGGGATGATCTCAGTGATGAAATGTCAGACTTCGGAGGAAACAGACACAGTTCCTATCTGGGTATGGGGAGATATCAGGAGAGAAGGAGTTTTCCAGGTAAAGGGAAGAATGGAGATCATGTCTTTGGAAATCAGAAGAAGAGGAAATGGAATCAGTGATATAAACCTGAAATATCAGTAGAGTATCCAGGAGGAACTATTAAGGAAAAAGCTGTTTATGTATATAGATACAGTTTTGCAAATAATCCAGGTGGGGATAAAATTTAGGAACAGTGCATAAAATGTGCAAGTTAATTTAAAGAGATGTGAAGTCCTTCACAAGTTCTCCACACCATATCAAGATTCTGGGGCACTAAAAAAAATTTTATATAATGAAAGAGCACTTTAGCAACAGAAATCCTGTGGGAAAGGATGGAGAAAGAATATGGATTTCCAGGAATATTTTTCTACCTATCTGCCGGTTCTTATCTGTGTCAACCTGTCCTTTTCTGGACTCTTGGCACTGTTGAAAATCCTGTTCCCTCTCAGTGCGTACTATTGACACTCCATTTCCATCAAACCTTTCCATCACTGTCTTCTCTAGATTTGGCAAAATGTAGTCATTTTCTTGTTCCTCCTCAGCCATACATCTCTGCCTCCCACATTCCTCTATGCCATATTAGATTTTTAGTTTCCTGACCTGATGTATGTAACTTCCTTCTGTCCTATATGTGTGTGTGCGAGTGTGAGAGCTTTACAAGACTACTCCTTTCTTGTGTTGTATGAAGGTTGTTTTGACTGCATTAACTTGAGAACTGTAGCCTTTTTGTCATTGTATTCTAAACAGATATTTGAGATTAGAGTCCCAAATAAATTTTTGGCAATATCTTTTCTGGAATCCATGCATCAGAGTTAATGGCCAGGTTTTCCACATGGTGCACAGGAGAGAAGGACACTGAGAAATAACATAGCCATGAGCCAGTACAGTGATTGGGAACCGTTAGATAGCCGGTAAAAATGACAACAGGTAGGCATGATTGTATCTCTCACAGACTTGAGCACTGGGGTTAGGAACGAAGCACAGTGCCTTCTTCCACTCAGGTCTCACAGCAAGTTGGAGCTGCAACATGTTTGATTAGGGTGAAAGGCACTTAAAGAGGAAGGTTAGGCAGCGGTGGGGGAGTGTGTGTGTGTATTTGGTGTGTGTCTGTAGGAAGACTATTACCAGGCTCTGCATGATGGTAGAATGAAGATGGGCAGAGATGTGCCAGGCACGTAATTTGCAGCATTAGCTGCGTTTGTGACTGCCATTTACAAATCTGAACTGATGCAACTATGAAAGACATTCATGGGGCTAGAGGTTTGCAGCTGAGTCTTAGCAGTCTAGGTGGGATCTAGACAGGAAGGGCATCCTATCGTGCTTTTCTTACAATGATTTCTCAAATGCCTGCTCAAGAAGTCCAGGATTTATAGCCTCATGGGCTTGGCCCTGCAACCTCCTGTCTTTCTCCACTTAAAGTGGATCTTAGCGTTTTTGTATAGCCAATAGTTTTTGAAAGGAAGTTTCAGATTCAGCTCTTCTGTGCATTTTCTTATACATAACCAAATCTTAAATTCTAGTAAAACCTGATGCAACTGTACTAAACATGCAGATTCTCTACCAAATGTGTAACCATCACCTTTCCTGTGGCTTCCTCAGGTCTTGGACTTAAACTGGACATGTACTTTTCTTTTCTCTATTTGTATAACAGCAAAAGCGGAAACTGAGACTTTACATCTCCAACACATTCAATCCTGCAAAATCTGACGCTGATGACTCTGATGGCAGCATTGCTTCATGGGAGCTGCGAGTGGAGGGGAAGCTCCTGGATGACGTATGACTTACCTGTGCTTCACTGGGGCTGGCAAGGATCTAGAGATTGTCCTGTGGGGTGGTGGACTTTACTGGGGACATCAACTCAGACAAGACATCTCTGAACGGCAGCGTTGGCTTGTTGCTGCTGGGAAGGTGACATGTCCAGCCGGAGTGAGGGATAAGGCCATAATGGGAATGTTGGGGAGGGGCGGGGAGGGCAGCAGGAAATGGAGCAGACTTAAGGACAGGACAGGTAGGAGGAGGTGGAAAGAAGAGGGCTGAGACAATTCCCTGAAAAGATACGGCAGGGTTCAGCTCATGAGAGGTGCGATAAGCCAGGCTTACAGCAGGCATTGCATCTTGTGAAGACTAGGATAACAAGGAGAAGCAAGTAGTTCATATTCCTAGGGAGGTCAAGAGGATGTATGGATGGTTAGAGAAAGGATGAAAGAAAAGTTTTATCATTCTGAAGTCCTCAGAAACCTCAGTGATGGATTTAGCTTTCCTCGGGGAAGGCTGGACTTCCCTAATAAAGGTGTCACCTATTTGAATGGACTTCACAAGCTGAGTATTTGATAGGATAAACAGATGGAGAACATGCATGTACGGAGAGGGCAAGGCATGTCTGTCTGTCTGGAGATAACTGTACGTGAATCAGAATCATAATCTTGCTGTATGATGAAGGGGTGAAAAAGCGCAACATCTGGAAATTGAAGTTAGACAAATTCAGTTTAGAAATTAGAGCATATATTTTAACAAAGAAAGAGGTTCTTTATTGTAACAAAATAGCTCTTTAATTACCGGCAAATTTTAAATTGAAGGAGGATGTATTTCTAAAAGATTTTCTGCATTAAATAAGAAGAAATTAATTTAAAACCTGTGGACTGTATTCTGTGGAAAGTCAGATTATGTGATTATAGACCTCCCCATTTTTAATTTCGACAGTATGAGCTGTGTAGTAAACAGCGAGTACTGATAGTTAAATGGAAAGGCAAAATGTAAAAGGAAATACTTTTACTTAGTGTATGATTAATCTGTAAAATTTACTGTCATCTGATAAATCAGACCAAGAAATTAGCATTCATCAAAAAAAGCAAGCTGTTAAAATAAAAGGTATACATTGGCCTTAGAATCCTAGAATGGTTTGGGTTGGAAGGAACCTTCAAAGATCATCTAGCCCAACCACCCTGCCGTGAGAAGGGACATCTTTCTCTAGACCAGGTTGCTCACAGCCCCGTCCAACCTGACCTTGAACACTTCCATCCACAGCTTCTCTGGGCACCCTGTTCCAGTGTCTCCACCACCCTCATCGTACACATTTCTTCCTTATGTCCAGTCAAAACCTACCCTCTTTCAGTTTAAATCCGCTGCCCCTTGTCCTGTCACTACAGGCCTTGGTAAAACGTCTCTCTCCGTCTTTCTTATAAGCCCCCTTTAAGTACTGAAAGGCCACAATAAGGTGTCCCCAGAGCATTCTCTTCTCCAGGCTGAACAACCCCAACTCTCTCAGCCTGTCCTCACAGGAGAGATGTTCCAGCCCTCATATCAATTTCGTGGCCTCCTCTGGACCTGCTGTCACGGGTGCCGTGTTCACATTGCAAGCCGGTCCTTTCCAATAACATTAAGAGAGTCAGGGAAATCTTCCCTTAAGTGTGCACTCTTCCACCACTGTTGAGATTTTTGCATCTTACCCTGCATTTGTCAGAGGGAAAACTCAATTAGATTGATCACACTTGTGGTCTATATAGGATTTAATGTCCAAGAGAAAGAGAAAGCCTGAGAAGGAAGCATAGAACACAAGCTAATATACGCAGCCTTAAACATTTCTGTTGCTTCTGATTGTACAGCTCAGCAAACAGAAACGGAAGTTTTCGTCTTTTTTTAAGAGTTTGGTGATTGAACTGGACAAAGATCTTTATGGACCTGACAACCATCTTGTGGAGGTAAGAAGGCTGTGCACCCTTTGCATACAAACCTGATACTAGCACAGATAAACAGCTATGTGCCCATTGCCTACCTTATTTAAGTTACCTTGCGTTCATTATCTCATTTAAGGTATTTTCAGAGTTTTCAAAATTCCATTCTTTTTAAGAACGTTTACTAACAGAATCTATATAGTCTAAAAACATAGCTGTAGTAGTGAGGTAGTGCACATCTTAGAACAGAATGTATGAAATGATGAAAAAATTGTGCACATTTTTCCTAACGAGTAAAGCATGCTAACAGCAGAACAGATTGTGCAGTAAAGCTGAATTGTAAGGGCAGAGCAAGAAGTCATTTGGGGGGTTTTGTTGTGGGTTTTTTTTTTAAATTGCAAGATCTTAAGAAGTTTTGTACTTGTCTCATTCTTGCATGGCATACTGTGCAAGATGCACCTTGATGGTCATCAGTGAAAAAAAGACTGACTGTCTTACTTGTTTTTTCCTTTGGCAGTGGCACAGAACTCCCACAACCCAGGAAACGGATGGCTTCCAGGTGAAAAGACCCGGTGATGTCAGTGTGCGGTGCACATTACTCCTCATGTTGGACTACCAGGTCAGTGCGCTGCTTTTGGCATGGAAAATACAGCCATCAGGACATAGTGCAACAGAGCAAATTCATCCTGTCACATATGTCAGAAAACAATATACTTGGACTTAGAATGTCACATCGTCCATTGAGGTTAGAATGATACCAGATCGACAGATTATTTAAAATGTAAAGGGGACACATCAAGTAAGTTTCTATTATAGTCTAGCAAAATACTGTTCTTGGCACTATTTTAATTAGTATTTTTATTATCTGCCTGCAGAAAGAATATGCATTTCCACCTCAGGCTTCTTAGAGAATAGTCAGATAAGTTGCACGTGTTATGTGTGTGGTCCTGTACAGCAATTCAAAGGAGTGGCTTTTGCTAGTGGTACGTGAACTAGCTGTGTAGCTGTGGCATCCTTCTTCTGAGAGCAGACTACAGAGCTTTCCTGGTTTGTTCAGTTTTGGTTACGTTGTCACCCTAATCTGGCATAAGACAACATTGCCCTGCAAGGGTTAGACTTGCCATTACTCCTCGGCCTTGTTAGGCATTCCTGCTTTCTCTCTTTTGTTAGTATTAGTTCTGTTGTACTAGTAGTATTTGTGGGCTGAACACAAGTCAGGGAACTCATCCGTTTGAAAACTAACAAAACTTACTTCCAAATCAGTTCCCTGATCCCAGTCACAGGAAACAAAAAAACCCCAATTGGTAAAATTAGGTTGTTCTGCCTTGGGACAGAATATAAAAGAGGTTCCTGGGCACAGTTTCAAACTGTTTTAAGCTGTTATAAGGCTTAAGCTGCTCCAAAAAACCACTTCCATTTCAGTTGTGGGTGTGCCCCGCCAGTCTCCATTCTCTTGTCAATAACGACGGAGATTTGCAGTTGTGGAGCTCACTAATCTGACTGAAACCATCCCTGAAATAAATGTTGCTGTCTTAAGGAAACTGATAGAAATGCACTGCTGAGAGGAGATGGGATCTCCCTTTTCAATGGCAGTTCAGTCTCAGATACATTTTGGTTGTATAACCTTAAGAACTCATTCTGTGCCATTCTCTTCCCCCTCCATGCAAATAGCATCTATCCAGCATAAAGACAATCCATTTTATGTTAACAGAGAGAAAATGTTATCAATTTTAGGGGGCATATGAGCTAACTGAAATGCTGATATAGCCAGTGAGAATCCTTATTGTTAAGACAATATAATGATGTTTGTTACACTCACCATTATTATAAATTTATGCTTTAAAATAGATGTTCTCTTATCCTTAAGTCTTGATTTGTTATAAAGCTAGCTTTGGGTGACCTAGCGCCCAACAGAGTAATCCTTGCCTAATAATGTGGCAAATACTAAACTTGAGAATGGGTACACACTTGAAGAGGCACCGAATTCCAAGGTATCCAAGGAATGTATATTACTAGACATGCAGAACAGGATAGTTGAAGAGTTGTATCACAGCAGTCAGGAGAAGAAAATATATTCCATTGACTAGTTGTGGTTGGGTAAATTTTCTGGTATGGAGCAGAATGGTGGGAACATGCCTGAAAAACAAAAGTTCCAAGGTACTTTGTTGATGTGAGACAGCTGAGCAGTTATTTGCAACGGTAGAAGCGTCATCCTGACTTCATTCTCTCTATCTGTGGCTAACCTCCAGTAGTTCAGAGGAAGGACTGTTCTTTTTCTTCTCCCACTCCCTAAAGTCAAATTATGCATCAATGTTGAAAAGAAAAATTCTTTCCTGAGTCTTCATGCAAGTTGTTATTATCTAAAGCATGTGATACAGATGGTCTGTGTGCATAGCACATGTAGAGTGTCCCTCTTTCTTTTCAAACCCTAGACATAGTTCTTCCAGAGCACCGACAGTGGTACACGTCTGAGCAACTTGTATTTTTGCAATCCCTGCCACTGAATGGGGTGCTTCTCTTGAGGAACAGAGTCCCTCCAGAATTAAAGCTGAAACTTCATACCTGTATATCTGCCTGTTTGTCTCTCTAGTGCCATCTCCATCTCCTCCTCTTTCTGTTACAGCCTCCACAGTTTAAACTGGACCCACGATTAGCCCGTTTGCTGGGGATACACACACAGACCCGATCAGCCATCATCCAGGCTCTTTGGCAGTACATCAAAACAAATAAGCTGCAAGACTCCCATGATAAGGAATACATTAACTGCGACAAGTACTTCCAGCAGGTAACTCCTCTTTGGACACAGTAGCTCTTTAGATGCAAACTATAATACCCATCTGCAAATTTTGGATGGATGAAAATTACTGATTTTTATCTTCCCTTAATGAACTGCCGTATCTTCAGTACTGAATGGCTTTCAACAGTCAGCACATTAACATTGTCTGAAGTAGCTAAATCTTGCTTTCAGAACTGATGTTAGTACTTAGGAAAGCGAATCTCATTTGTCACGTTAAAGGGCAAGGCTATTTGGCAGAAAATAAACCCCCTTGTGTTCCAGCCTGTCTTCAGATATCAGAGGGGCTGGGGGCAGCTGGGCTTAGATTCTGAGTGATGCCCAATTCTCTGTGTTACAAGTCCAGATGCGTTCAATGTATTGAACTCTCACAATTACGGATACACTCATAACTCCGTACACTTTCAGTCTAGTCTCATTCCATGAACTAGCACGGCCACACTTAAGGGATTTGGTGGCATTCAGTGAGAACTCTCACGGCTAGATTAGTGAATAGTGCAGTTTATTGAGGCAACGTAAGTTCTTTGGATTGCCGGTGATAAAATTACTGCCCACAAAGCATGTGCACATACCAAGAATATGAGTAATATAGCCTGGCTACAAATGCGTTAAGTTATTAAGCAACTCTATAGAGATTTCTAAGTTGCCCGGGGAAGCACTCAGTATAACCAAGTGTTTGAATCTTACCCAAAGGCGTCCCTGTGCGGGGGAAGAGAGGCTCAGCCCATCAACTGATCCCAGGTGTCAGAGGTGATCTGCGATGGTATCTTCCCTGGCATCCCTCCTCTCTTAAGCCATTTTTATATTATTTGTCCTTACAGGTGGAGCTTGAGTGATTCTAGTCATACATACCTCTATTGTAATTGGTGTAAAAGTTTCTCATTCTGCTTTTAAAGGTATAGACTAAGAAAAATCCAGAGCGCAAGCTCAGTGAGGGGTGGTCGCACCTAGGAGGTGGGTATCTTTGGGAGGGAGGTGTGTTTTTTGGTATATTAATGAGATTATAATGAGCAAAGTTCACCCAAAGGATAGTATTTTGTCAAAAAATGACAGGCTGTTGGCTCAGGGTGGTAAATATGCAGCTCAGGGTAGTAAATATGCAGCTTGTCAGTTCCATAGTGCCTTCCAGTTCCCGTATTATCACAGAGCCTGGCCACGGTGTCTTCACTCCGCTCCACCCTCCATGCAGTTTCTCTGAGAGTCAGCACACCAAGCTCCCCTGGTGTTGCCAACATCTAAGGTTACCTAGGGAACTTCTGTGGGATGGATTCCTTGCATATTCACCACACTCCACCCTGAAGATTTCTGCAATGCTGTACCTTTAATATAAATTTAATTTCTAATTATTCCACACCATTAAGTCAAATGAAACATTTCATGATGAGGTTTTTTTGGTTTTCACCCTAATACTCTAAGATTGAGATATGGAGGGTAAAGGAATTGGGTTAGGAATGCCTTCCAGTCTGATGATATTTCTGTAGACTATATAGTTTTAGGCGTGTAACTCCTGGAAAAAATCATGGTCATAGCTGGAAGTGCGCAGATCACTTAGGGGAGCAGTACATAACACATCAGTGTCTCTAGCATTCCCTTTTGGATACCTGTCTTCTCATTTGGTATGTCAGCTTTTCTAAATCCTATGCTGGTGTGCTTGTGGTTATATCTAATGACACAATACAGTGCAGACTAAAAAATTATCACTGAATGAGTTACCTCACACACCAGAATTACTGTAGCCATATAGGCTTTCAGAGCCAGTGGGTTTAAGTTTAGACCATTAACTCCAGTTAAGTAGGAATGTGAGAAGCTGTAGGAAAATTCCATCTAGTCTTAGTTTCCAGTCTCCCACCCCTTCTCTCACTATTGTGTGTCCTTGCTCCCTTTTCCCTTCTTAAAGCTGTTGCCTCGTGGGCATCCACATTAGGAGTTTGACATGAGTGTTGAGCCAGTGGTGACAGCAGATTGGATGGAGCTTGGTATGCAGAGATTTTGAGTGGGAATTCCACAGTCATCTCTATCAAGTGTCAGAATTCAGAACTGAAATAAAGAGTGAGTTGCAGACTCAGTAGATTTGCTTACTTCCTTGCTCTTTAGAAACTAGCTGGCTGAATTCCTGGATGCAGATAAGCCAAACAAATTAGACAGATTTTAGAGCTGATGAAGAAGGATCCTTTTCTGTTTAGAAACACTGTTTACGTCAGCTGGGAGATTTGAAATCCACTGTATTACAAGCAAAAGCAAGAAAAAAGGTCCAAAGGTTTCAAAAGCCAGAGATGGCTTCTAGGTATTTCTGCTACCAAATTCCCTCGCTCCAGAAAATTACGGATTTCAGAAGACACTCTATCTGAGGAACCACAGCATCCTAGTTGAACAGTCTGACGTCGTATGCCCGTTCTACAACCTGATAGTCCGTTCTTTTCAACCCTGCCTGCATCCTTTGTCTCTAGAGCTGCAAGGCATGTTTCTGTTTATAGAGACAGTACTACAAGTAGTATCTCTCTTCTATCAGAAATAGTTTCCCTAAGAGGCATTTGCATTTGCAAAGGCCTCAACATTTTTACAAATTACCTCCACATAATGGCATGTTTTAAGGCAAATGTTAATATATAGATAGTTCAGGGTTTTTTTAAGTCAGTTTAAATGGAATATCTTTAGAGAAAAGCATATTCACCTGTTCAGAGCATTAAAAATCCCAGTAGGAAAAAAAGGCTGTCATATTTCTGAAAACTCCAGGTGTAAGGAGTGCTTCTGGTTTCATTGCAATGCACTGCAATTACTCACAGAAAATTTCAAAAAACTACAGGTTTTGATCCTTTTCAAAAGATTATTTTTTTTTAAATTCAATTCAATTTTTTTTTAATTCAATACATATTTAGCTTCTGGGCCGTAGTAAAGAGAAGGTACCCATGAGATGTTTATTGGAAAGGAGTGGATCCCTTCCAAGAGGCTGTTTAGGTTTTGGTTAAAAATGAGTAAAACAATGTTGACTTTTTTTTCCCTTAATCTTAAAAAAAAAAAAGCAAATTATTTTAAAATCCAAAAATGTTTTCTTGTATTTTTCTTTAGCCCAAAATATTGCGGGAAACATGCCTTGGAAAAAAAAAGCAAACTGTTTTTATATTTCCTGTGGTAAACAAAAAATTGTTTTCTTTACGATATATGCTGCTGCAAACCCTTAGTGAGAGAGGAAGTGTTCACTTCTCTCCCATCATTGATACAGTTGATCCTGATGTCCCATTAAAATGGCCTGTGCCCTTCAGTAGCTAAACCAAAAGTGGGACACCTGAAATTGTTGTCATCTGATGCATCTGTCAGGTAGCCCAGACTGTAAGTACAGCAGCAATTCACAGGGACAGAAGTGACTTAAAATTTATTCTGTGCAAGGAGACAGAATTACAGCTTTCAAAATGACCTTACTTTTGAATTGTTGATTTCTTACTTTCTCATTTAATTGCAAGTTAGGTTTTGGACAAGGTTAAGATGCTTTATTGTATTCCAGATCTTTGACTGTCCACGGCTAAAGTTTTCTGAAATTCCTCAGAGACTCACTAACCTGCTGCTGCCACCAGACCCTATAGTGATAAACCATATCATCAGGTAAGCTGGTCAGTCAGCTCAGCACTGTCATGGGCAAAACACTTACTATATAAAATACAGAAATGGACTAGAATCCAGTTTTTATAACTTCCAGGTGAGTACCTTGGACTTTGTTGTGTCTCTGTATCATTCTGGTCTAAATAATTCTGAATTATTTTCAATAGAATGGCACCAATTCTCTCGGAGTATGCAAAATTTCTTCTTACCATTTTTATCCCTACTAGAATACCATTGAGAGAGTTGGTCAGGTTTCTTTCCTAAGGGGAGAGGAACGAGAGTTTGAATCCACTTAGAGGGGGAAAAAAAAGGAATTGAAGTAAGGTATTGTACATCATGGGCAATCATTCTAGTCACTGAGTTACTCTGTAAAATGTACAACAGTATTACAGTTTCAAATACAGTGGCCAGTCCATGCATGCTTTGTTGGGATTGTGCCAGCTGTTTGGGAGTTAGTCTTACTCTAAGAATGCCAACTTGTCAGAGATCTGACGAGATTTACAATAAAGAATGCCTAGATTCAGAGAAGGCCATTGTGACCAATGAGCTTCTGGCATCCTTGTCAAAACGGATGTATTTCTGGCATAGTAGATGAAATACAACTTTCAGCTACCTAGGGCACTTCCAGCACATTCCATATTTAAGTGACAACTGCGGGGGGGGGGGGGAGGTGAAGAGACTTCTGGGGATTGCAACCTTGCTGTTAAGATATTTCAGCCTTTCCCAAGTTTCTTTGTGGTCTTGGTCAAAACTCTGATTCTGGATATTTAAATATTATTGTTAATGGAGCGTAGTGATTTGATTTCCTACAGAATATCGACAACAGATATTCTGAATATGCTTAAAATTGGTTTCTTTATTTTAAATTTGTAAGGCTATCAAAATAAAATTTGCTTTTCAATTCATTTGAATATATAAAACAGAGTAATCAAAAAGCAGCTGGACTACCATGCAGATTGATAGCTGTGTATGTACTGTCATTGAAGACAGCTTGGTGAGCTGTTTGATGGACCAAAAGAAGCTGAGGTCCTCAGAGATATATAGGCATTGTCTTGGAAAAAAATGACACGGAACTGATGGTTATGTTTCCGGGGCAGAGAGATGGCAAAGAGGTTCTGGAGGCAGTATGTTTTCTGTTAGATACAAGCTAAAGAGCAGGATGTTGTGTATAGCAGCATTCTCTGAGACACTGTGTGCACCACACAGCACCTGACAGCATTACACTGCACTGACATAATGCTGTGGAAAGGGGAAGTATTAACTTCCTGAGAATAGGGAATACTTTTGCAATAGAGTCTTTACAGTCTCAAGCTAAGCTAAAATAAATCTGGAAGTCTGGCACCGAATTTAAAGGAAGTAAGTGGTTTTTAGAGTCATAAAATCACAGAATAACGTACAGTAGAAGGGACCGCTGGTGGTCATCTAGAGTTCCCCCTCCCAACTCAAAGCAGGTTCAAATTATATCGGATGCTTAGGGGCCTAGTCCAGTTGAGCTTTAAACAGACTCTCACAGACCCTGTGCCCTGCATTCAGTTTTTAAGAGTGAGTGTAGTCAACCACTGAAACCATTTGCCACCTGCTTGCTGTGGTTTAACCCCAGCCGGCAGCTAAGGGCCACACAGCCACTCGCTCACTCCGCCCGGCGGGATGGGGGAGAGAATCGGAATCGCAAAAGTGAGAAGACTTGTGGGTTGAGATAAGAACAGTTTAGTAATGGAAATAAAAAATAAAAACAATAACAATAATGATAATAATAGTAATAATAAATTGTAATGAAAAGGAGAAAACCAGAGAGAAATAAAACCCAAGAAAGACAAGTGACGCAAATGAAAACAATTGGTCACCACCAACCGACTGATGTCCAACCAGTCCCGAGCAGCACCCCCCTGCCCCCCAGTTTATTGCTGAATATGACATCATGTGGTCTGGAATATCCCTTTGGTCAGTGGCACCCCCAGCCTGCTCGCTGGCAGAGCGGTATGAGGAGCAGAAAAGGCCTTGACTCTGAGTAAGGTCTGCTCAGCAATGACGAAAACATCCCTGCTTTATCAACACTGTTTCCAGCACAAATCCAAAACACAGCCCCATGCTAGATACTATGAAGAACACTAACTCTAACTCTATCCCAGCCAAAACCAGCATGCTGCTATGGGGAATTTTTTGTCACTAGTGATTTTAAATATATGTGCTCTTAATTCAGATAAATCCTGTCTTTTACAAGAAGGTCAACTAGATCACAATTATTCATTCTAGTTTTAGAGTATGTGCACAGAGACTAAAAAGTGAAGTATTCTAAACTCATTCTAGAAGCAATAGTATTTTAGAACAACTCTTCAGACACCAACCACCCCCCCTTTTTGAAAAAGAAAACAAAAAATGCAATGGGGTTGACGTGGAAATGAAATAGAGATGAACAGAAAGCCTTTAGTCTTGGTAAGTATTTTAAATATTAAGTAGAATCAGAGAGAATGCAGAATGCAATTAAAAAACATAGAGTGTATAATAGTTTCTGATTGCTGCGATACCAAATGCATGAAATTTCAAACTGGTAGGGGTCAAATCTTCTTAGCTGAGCTCAAGCTGGAGCTGGAGCTTTTCTTGAGTTGCACTCCTTATTGCAGCTGACACACCTGCAATCAGAGGTATAAAGAGAAACATCTGTGGGATTTCCCGTTTCTGCAAACAAGCAAGCCATCTCCCACTCTGTTAACATTACGCAAGTAGACTACAAAGCATAGCTCTCCAATATTCTGTTGCAAGTAGGTTAGCTTTTGATTTCCCCCTTTTGACTACCATCGTGATTTAAAAAAAAAAAAAGGTTCCTTATACTGAGTCAATTGCCCATGTCGCAGCGAGCGTCTGTTGCCTCTCATCCTGTTGTTGTGCACCTCCAAGAGGAGCTGGCTCTGTCTTTTCTTCACCATCCCATATGGCGGTTGCACTCACTGATAGGATCTCCCTTTCCCCTCCTCTTCTCAAGGCTGGACAAACCCAGCTCTTGCAGCTCCTCTCGGCAGGCGTGTGCTGCAGCCCCCAGGCATCCTGGTGGCTCTCTGCGGGCCTCACCCCAGAATGTCACGTCTTTCTGGTCCTGTGCCCAGAAGTCCGGATGCAGTTTCACGAGCGTGGCATAGCAAGGAACAGCCTCTTCCCTTGACCTGATGGCAACACTTAGGCTAATACAGCCCATTTTGCAGTTGGCCTTTGTCACGGCTGGCTTACCTCACAGCCTCATTCGCCGCTTGCTGTCCACCAGGACCCCCAGGTCCACTCCTGCAAAACTGCTTTCTACCCAGCTGATGCCCACCTGTACCACTGCATGGCATCATTCTACCCCAGGAGCAGAACTTCGTACGTGCCTTTGTTGAACTTTACAGCGCTGAACTGCCGTCCTGTTTCTGCAGCCTGTCGAGGTCCCTCTGAACAGCCACGCTGCCCTGACTCTGACGTAGGCTCAGGGATCTGGGAGGCCTGAGGACGGGACTTACCAGGAGAAAGGGAGGCAAAGACAACACTGAGCGTCTCGGCCTCTTCCGTGGCTTTTGACAAGAGCGGCAGAACCAGCCCAGACCCGGGTTTTCCTCAGTCTTCCTTCTGCTCCTGATCCACTTGCAGAAGGCCACAGCATCACAGAATCTCAGAACGATTGAGGTTGGAAGAGACCTCTGGAGATCATCTGATCCAATGCCCTCCCCAGCTTTAGCAGAGCCACCTGTAGCCGGCTGGCCAGGACCGTGTCTGGATGGCTTTTGAGTATCTCCAACGTGGGAGACTCCACAACCTCTCTGAGAAACCTGTGCCAGTGCCTGGTCACCCTTACAGTAAAAAAGTGTTTCCTGGTGTTCAGACGGAGCCTCCTGTGTTTCAGTTCGCACCCATTGCCTCTTGTCCTCACTGGGTACCACTGAAAAGATCCTGGCTTCATCATCTTTAAACCTTCCCTTCAGGTACTGATAAGTTCCCTCCCTCTCTCACCCAAGCCTTCTGGTCTCTAGGCTGAACAGTGCCAGATCTCTCAGCTTTCCTCATGAGCGAGGTGTATAATGTCTTAATCATCTTCATGGACCTTCGCAGAACTCTCTCCAGTAGCTCCATATCTCTCTTGTACCGGGAAGCCCAGCACTGAACACAGAACTCCAGGTGTGGCCTCACCCGTGCTGAGTATAGAGAAGGATCACCTCCTTCCACCTGCTTGCAACACTCCTAATGCAAATCCATCCATGGAAATTCTTCTGCTCCCCCAGGTCTACAAGCTCAGTTAGATCCTGAGCCAATTTTTTTGCTACCTACAGCAGATGTACACAACGTAGACATTTCAAAAACGGCGTTGAGAAGCCAGCATTTTTATATTACCAGGGACAATGACTGAAGTCTAATTTACCAACTACTGGGCTGAAAAACTGTTTTCTTGCTAAGAAACTTTAGTCTAAAGATAAAGTAAATGTTAAGTCTAAGCCCCAACAAATTAAATATAAATTTAGGATAGGACAAGCCAAAGAATAATACTGATATTTAGCTTGTTAAAGATTACAGAGAAAATAGTAAGATTGGTTGAAATATATTGGAAGTAGGAAGCTTACTATTGAAACTGAGAAATTAATAAGGTTTAAAAAAGCTGTTCTTGGAAGACAATCAGCTGCTTAAAGTCAGATGAGAATCAAAATTCATTCTTTTAATCAATGTTAACTTTAGAGATTAGGGAAGGTCCCATACCTGTGCAGCATGGGTTTTAGAGGGCAGGTAGAAAGAGTCTATCTGAAAAAGTTTATCACACCAAGGTATCAAATAGAAATAAATTTAACACACACTAAATGACGAGATGTAAATGGTTTTTCATGCAGGATTCTCATGAAATTGCTTAACTACCAACTACTGTCCCTTTGTACTGGGCACTGGTGAGGCCGCACCTCGAATACTGTGTTCAGTTTTGGGCCCCTCGCTACAAGAAGGACATTGAGGTGCTGGAGCGTGTCCAGAGAAGGGCGACGGAGCTGGTGAGGGGTCTGGAGCACAAGTCTGATGAGGAGTGGCTGAGGGAACTGGGGTTGTTTAGCCTGGAGAAGAGGGGGCTGAGGGGAGACCTCATCGCTCTCTACAACTGCCTGAAAGGGGGTTGTGGTGAGGTGGGTGTTGGTCTCTTCTCCCAAGGTACAAGTGATAGGACAAGAGGAAATGGCCTTGAGTTGCGCCAGGGGAGGTTTAGGCTGAATATTAGGAAAAATTTCTTTACTGAAAGAGTGATCAAGCATTGGAACAGGCTGCCCAGGGAGGTGGTAGAGTCCTCATCCCTGGAGGTATTTAAAAGACATGTAGATGTGGTATTTAGGGACATGGTTTAGTGGTGGATTTGGCAGTGTTAGGTTTATGGTTGGACTCGATGATCTTAAGGGTCTTTTCCAACCTAAATGATTCTATGATTCTATACAATGTGTTTACCTGTTACTGAAATCTCTGTCAGTACCAGAGGGGTAGTAAATAGTTAATGTGATGCCAAAAACATACCAGGATAATCCTGGGTATTGGAAGCCAATTGGTACTAACTGTAGCAAAGAATGGAGTTAATAGACGTGATATATTGGGGAAGAGGCAATATAGCTTCTGTAACAGGAAGGCATGACTGGTTATATTCTTTGAAGAATTAACTGGGCAACTTTACAAACAAAGTGGCGGACCCCAAATTCACTGCTACCTCTTAAGAAGTAGCTGGGAATCATTACAATGCTGCAGAGCTGCCAAAATAATTACAGTGCGACGAATTACTAGAGAAGGAACTGAGAACCAAATAAAATGTCGTTATGTGCTCACATCCAGAATGGTAGTGTACAGTTCTGCTTAACCCTACCTCAAAAAAAACGCAGTCGAGCAGAGACCGTACCAGTATGGTATTTACCACTGGGGTTTGCTTTGGAGGCCAGAGTTATAACAGGTCAGGAAGATGTTAAATAGTTTAATGAAGACTATGTCCATTAGTAGCTATTAAAGGTGATGGTCTGGACAAAACCTCCAGCTCAAAAGTCTCTGAATTCTGCCTGATGAAAGATGAGAGGATATACTAGGATATACAAATATATAAAGATACCCTGTTCTTAAAGCCTTCTCACAGCATCTGCAACAGGCTTTATCAAAGAGTGTATTCTGGGCTGGCTGGATATTTATTCTGATTCATTATGGCAGTTCTCATGATCTTCTGTTACACTCTCCATAGTGTTGACCCCAACGATCAGAAGAAGACGGCTTGTTATGACATAGATGTAGAAGTTGAAGACCCATTAAAGGGACAGATGAGTAGTTTTCTTCTCTCGACAGCTAACCAACAGGAGATTACAGCATTGGACAACAAGGTACTAGCCCAGGAATAAAGTATCACATGGCATATATACTCATTGTGTACCTTCATGTGGGTTTGGTTTGGCATGTCAAAGACAGTAATGTTGTGAGACAAGGACTTCTCAGTTGGATGTGCTTTCAAGGGATGAATCAGCCACATGCAATGGGAATACAGAGGGGTGAGTGGCATTCCTGCTTAGGCTTTGATCCGGGGCCTGACACAGTTGTTGAGGTGATAGAAGCAGAGTTTCACAGGTAGTACAGTGAGTCCCCTGGCATTCAAGAATCATCTGAACTCTTTAACTATAACCTTTTATTGCGAGGTCGTGGTATCTTGCTAAATTGCTGTAAGGCAAAGCTAAGAGAATCTCATACTCCACATGTGTTTTGTGCATGCATGGTTGCAGAACAGCTCTCTGCAGTTGGTACAAATATGGAAAATGCATGGCAGAAAAATCACTTAGAGCAGTTTGGCAGACTTTTTCACTGTTACTGAAAGAGAATCACGTGCACTTCAAATAATAGTATCTGTCTTACAGCAGTGGTGAGCTCTGCAGGCTGTATTAGGGGTTCGTGTCATGGGGACTGTTAGCCAGCTTTTGGCATGTGTGTAAATGGCTGATGTGGCTTGGTAAGAGATAAACAAAAGTGGCTTCTCTGAGCAAGGGAAGAAGAAGAGGTGTGACATCGTGGACCAGAGATTATGTGGCATACTATCAGGCCCAGTGTCTGTTTGTTTACCTCTAATACAAACCAATATGTTAAACTCTGGTCTTCATGTGATTTTAAAGGGGGTTTGGACACTAGCAATCCTATGGATTCTGGTAACTGCTGCAGCATCTTTTGTTTTCTGTCTCTTGAGAAAGGTCCTTTTCAGCAGAGCAGCTGCTCAGCCAGTTGGTTCCCAGCCTATACAGGCTTGCATGCAGCATGCATAGGATTATACTGTTTCCAGTCCAGCTCACCTTTTCCCACGTCTGTATCACCTCTTTTTTGAGCATTTGCTACAGCAGAGGGCAAGCTGTGGTTAGTGAAGTTACTGAAGTCACTTCTGGGTAAACAGGCATTGACTGCTGCTTTGTTACCGTCTGTACCATTTATTGCTGTGCTGCCACAGAGTCCTCTAGTGGAAACTCGGTGCATGGCAACAGATTTCTCTCCAGCATGGCTACATCATTTTCCCAAATAAGGAATGATTTTTAGTTGACAGCAGCTCTCTTCTGTTAACATACCATATAGTTGTGCCTGCACTAGTGGCCTCGATGCATAGCCAGATCAGGGGAGGATTATTTTCTCCCTTGTGCCTGGCCACATTAGCTAATTTGGCAAAATAGATGTATGCATGAAATTAAACAAGATAGGCTTACGATCTCAAACTAGAATTTTAGAGGAACAGGGTAGCAAAAGTTTGCTTTTCTGTGTGTGTATGTGCAAATGATTCATTAACTATTCTCCCATTGATCATACTTGATTTTGTTACCCAGGATGATTATAGGACCTTGACTTTTTCTTCCCTGCTGGTTAATAATGCTCATTTCTTTCATAATATTTCTGAAGATATGATTCGTTTTCTATAAATCTTCCATACTCCTGATTTCTTATTGTTCACACTCCTCTTCTTTTTGCAGCCACTGTGACTTTAACAGGATTTCTCATAAGAAAAAGTCTGTAAGTCATGGCTGTTATGTGAGTTCATCTAACATGGACTTGATCAGGCAATCACTAAAAATTTTAAGGATCACAGCAAGGTATTGAAGATAAGATGATGATTAACCAGGGGAATAACTGCTTTCTTGCATTGGGCACTGTTTAAAGACATATTTACATAGCACCTTTCCTGAAAAATCCCAGACTTGGCAGAAAGACTGATCATACACAGGAAATTGCTACACTGTATAGTGACATGACTTCGCTCTTCAGTATTGTATATAGCATGCCATCCAGCAGTTCAATGCAGGAAGTGAAGAAGAATCCTGTACATACTTGTATTGCAGAAGTACAAGTGAAACCAAAATGTAATTGCAATATTGCGGTTAACTCCCTCTTCAAAGAGAAAAAGCCACGGGAAGCTGCACAAGTCTACAGCGTAGAATTGTCACCTTTGTACATTACAAGAAGCACAAAGATGCTGATGGGGCTGACCTCAGAGTCACTAGAGCATGGGAGGAATTAAGTAACATCTGCTTTGTTTTTTTCTGTCAGATTCATGAGACAATCGAATCCATAAATCAGTTAAAAATACAACGTGATTTCATGCTGAGTTTCTCCAAAGATCCCAAAGGATACATCCAAGACCTTCTCCGGTCCCAAAGTAGGGATCTTAAGGTGAGCTAAGGTTTGAAGAAGAATTAGTAGTGGAACCAGAATGTAAGATTTCTATTTAAATGTACTTAGAGTGTATTGCTAAAACGTCCAGGATGGAAAATTGGTGGAAGACAGACAATGAGTGGAATACTGCAATCCCAGCAGACAGTATGCAGGAGAGACAGTTTAGGCTGTATTCCACTTCCAGTGGAACAGTGGGGGTGGTAGGTGGATTTGTGGTCAGACAGTAAGATCGAAGTGCAGGGCTGTGGTGGTATACTCTGTAAAATTAAAGCTATATAAAACTCAGCAGGAGCATCCTGTAGTACAGTAACACAGTTTGGGTGTTTTGTTAGTTCATAATTTAATCTTATTGAAGAAATAGGCAGATTAAATACCAGCTGCCTTTGACCTTAGCTTTGAGATACCCAAGAAATGGTATGTAAAGAAGTTCAGTTGTTTGCCAGCAAAAATGAATAATTTGTTCCTCATGAAGTTTCACATTTTGTGTCTTTAACTCAGATGCCTCAAAACCAGCTGTATTAATGAATCCATGGAATTACTTTAATAAAATCATTGTGTCTTTCAAATATGAATGTCTAGTTTATAGTCAATAGTCTTCCAAAAAATCTACTGTTAAGATTATGATTATTATTATTTATATTGTATTCAAAAGGGGGCAGGCATCTGAAAGAATGTTTAAATAAAGCAGCCTTTAGCTTGAAGAGCTTACAAACTAAGGTGTTGTGGAGCTTCTCTAGCTGCATACATAGAACAGTTGTTCAGTGTTCTCCGTGACTGACAACCAGTCCCATAAGGGCCTTTTCTACAATGTTCTGCCCTGCTGGCATCAGAATTGTGATTGCACAGTACTACTCTGCAAAAGATGCTAATAATTTTATATTTACCCTTGATTCTGTGATGCTGGTGACTTAGTCGTCAGAATTTTATTTTTTTATGGAATCATAGAATCATAGTATGGTTTGGGTTGGAAGGAACCTTCAAAGATCATCTAGCCCAACTCCCCAGCCATGGGCAGGGACATCTTTCACTAGACCAGGCTGCTCACAGCCCCGTCCAACCTGACCTTGAACACTTCCAGGGATGGGGTATCCACAGCTTCTCTGGGCACCCTGTTCCAGTGTCTCACCACCCTCATCGTACAACATTTCTTCCTTATGTCCAGTCAAAACCTACCCTCTTTCAGTTTAAAACCACTGCCCCTTGTCCTGTCACTACAGGCCTTGGTAAAACGTCTCTCTCCGTCTTTCTTATAAGCCCCCTTTAAGTACTGAAAGGCCACAATAAGGTGTCCCCAGAGCCTTCTCTTCTCCAGGCTGAACAACCCCAACTCTCTCAGCCTGTCCTCACAGGAGAGGTGTTCCATTGCTCTGACCATTTTCGTGGCCTCCTCTGGACCCATTCCAGCAGGTCCATGTCTTTCTTGTACTGCGGACCCCAGAGCTGGATGCAGCACTCCAGGTGGGGTCTCAGGAGAGCAGAGTAGAGGGGCAGAATCCCCTCCCTCGACCCGCTGGCCACGCTTCTTTGGATGCAGCCCAGGATACAACTGGCTTTCTGGGCTGCAAGTGCACGTTGCCAACTCATATCTAATTTTTTGTCCACCTGTATCCCCAAATCCTTCTCTGCAGGGCTGCTCTCAATCCATTCATCCTTCTGTCTGTATTGATCCTGAGGATTGCCCCGACCCAAGTGATGACATCAGTTGCTCTTCCCTTATTCACCAATGCAGTCACTCCATCATAGAAGGCCACTAGATTAGTCACGCACAATTTGCCTTTGGTGAAGCCATGTTGGCTGTCTCTAATCACCTCCTGCCTTCCGTATGTTCCGACATGTCTCGCAGGAGGATCTGTTTCATAATCTTCCCAGGCACAGAGGTGAGGCTGACTGGTCAGTAGTTCCCAGGGCCCTCCGTTTTACCCTTTTTAAAAATGGGTGTGATGTTTCTCTTTTTCCAGTCACTGGGGACTTTGCCTGACTGCCATGACTTTTCAAATACGTTGGAGAGTGGCTTAGTGACTACATCAGCCAGTTCCCTCAGGGCCCTGGCATGCATTTCATCAGGTCCCATGGACTTGTGTATGTTCAGGTTCCTCAGATGGTCTCAAACCTGATCTTCTCCTATGATGGGAGGGACTTCTTTCCCCCTTGAGGTTCAGGGGCTTGAGAGATGTGGTTACCATTGAAAACTGAGGCAAAAAAATTTGTTGATTAACTTAGCCTTCTCCACATTGGTTGTCACCCGTTCTCCTGTCTTCTTTACTGGGGGGGTGTAAATTTTCTTTAATCTTCCTTTTCTGTCCAATGTACCTGTAAAAGCCTTTCTTATCATTCTTCGCATCCCTTGCCAAATTCAGCTCCAGCTGTGCCTTAGCTTTCCTGAGCCTGTCCCTACACATCCAGGCAGCATACCTGTATTCTTCCCTAGATACATGTCCCTGGTTCAACTGCCTGTGCATTTCCTTCTTACACTTAAGCTTGACCAGGAGGTCCTTACTGAGCCATGCTGGTCTCCTGCCTTCCTTGCCCAGTTTCTTACACATGGGAATTTAGAGCTCTGTCACTCTAAGAAAAATGTCCTTAAAGAGCTGCCAGCTCTGTTCAGCTCCTTTGTGCCTAAGGGCAGTTTTCCAGGTGGTCCCATCCACTAATTCCTTAAAAAAAGTGTCAGTTTTTCAAATCTTGCTTTCTTGGCAATTGCAGAGACTGAAAAATCAGCTCAGGACTTTGGCCATTTTGGAGTTACTAGGGTTTTCTGTTCCTTGCATTTCAGTAGAGTTATTTTTCCTTAATGCTTTCCCCATCAGAACTTTCCTTGAAATCAAGGTAAGACATGCTTTGAGATAAGGGCAACACTGGTATAGAGTTGTGCTTCAATCTGATGTGAATACCTTAACAATTTCAAGTCGTTACCCTGTGTATGGGTAAGTACTGAGGTTGTTTGGATCCATAGGCTAATAAAATATACAGTGCCGGAGAACTTTTCCTGGGCATTGGAACTAAACTGTCCATGCTGTTAAACTGTTAGAGATCATGGCACTTAGCCTGGGCAGCTACTGCTGTCCAGAATTATTCCATGGCACAGTTGAGGAGCAGAGGTTGGGATCTGTTCACAGTTTGTACGTGACCATCTTGTTTTGGTAGTAAGCACCCATGCCATTCATTGTCCATTTGCCTTGGACTTAGCGAACAGTCCTGAACATTTTTAATGTAGATAAATTTTGTCTCTAGGTAAATCTGAATGTTTCTGTATGTTGTAGAAGAGCTATAGTGAAAAATGTTTTTATTTTTGTCACAGGTGATGACTGATGTAGTTGGAAACCCAGAGGAAGAACGCAGAGCTGAATTTTATCATGAGCCATGGTCTCAAGAGGCTGTGAGCAGATATTTCTACTGCAAGGTATGAAGGAATTATCCACACTTATTGCCACTGAACAATTGAATATGCTGAACTGTACAGTTTCTCTTTTTCTTTCAGATCCAGCAGCGCCGGCAGGAACTGGAACAATCTCTGGGAGTGCGCAACACATAAGTACTGCTCACAAGATCCCATTGGCATCATGACCACCAAACCAGTGGACTTTTCAGTGTTACTTAGCTCACTGTTACACATGGACCTGCTTCCTGACTGGATGAGAATGTACCATCAACACACCAGTCAGAACACCAGCTTTAGAGTGACCCTTGAAAATCTTGCCCATGGAGGGGTGTCTCAAACCATTCCAGGCCAGAGACAGTGCCGTACAAGTGTCAGTGTTAAAGAAGATTAAAGGTTCATTCATCAATGCACATCATTAAGTTTTAGTGGACAGTTCAGACACTACACAGCAAATCCTAATGGGCTATGCATAGAATCATGGGTGGCATCAATGGGGGAGGTTGAGATGGGTGTTACAGGAGACTACAGATTTAGAGAAATAAATGCAGTTCTCATTCTATGTTACCCAAGAGTCTCAAATAGTAACTTCTCTGGAATTAGACAAGATAGTCTTTCTTATAGCTGTGGACTGCTTTATGTTCCTGAATAGAGTTTTTATTCCAGCTGGAGCAGTGCAAGAAGCCATCTCACCATGAGAAAGAACAAACTAGGAGGATTTTTATTCCTGGAATGAAGAGCTGCTCCGGAAAAAAGAAGTATAGTCAGGACATCTCTTCTGCAAACTCTAATACTTTCTCCTTCCCTTGCCCCTGCAGTGAAAGGTAGACTGAATTAGGTAACGCTAGATGGGTACGATCAATGTGCCATACTGAGAGGAAGAGAATTATCCCTGCGATAAGAGCTTCTTAGGCATCCTTAATATCAGTGGTGTTAGCAAAGCTGAGATTGAAGCAAGAAATGAGGCATTCTGAGAAAATGAAAATAACTTAATGGTGCTTTGCTGATACCTGCCTTGAACACAGCAGATACTAACAATAAGCATATATGTAAAATATGAGATTTCTTAAATGTTTCTCTGTGTGCCAGTAGGGATCAGCACTGAAAAGAACTTCCCTAATTGTTAAGTTGGTGCAGAATCCAAGAAGCTTAACTTCATATAACGTGGCAGTTTTCTCTTTACTTCAAGATGTTAACAGAGTCCCTGGATTGGTCTCACATTTTGATCATAGGTGAACTGCCTCTTACTATGATTATTTAGCTCCCCCATACATCATACATACGGATTATATAGGATGCTGTTGAGTTATAAAGCACTATCAGCCTTAAATAGCACAGAGAACGTATCCCTTGGAAACCGTCTTCTTTGTACGACAAATTCAGACTATGGGAATTTATACCATATTTACTTGGAAGCAGGGACGTCTTCATTAAATCCTTCCCCACCTCATTTTTTGTAGTGCATAGACTAGTTTGTAATTAATGGTCCAACATGATTTCTAGTCCAAAAAGCAGCTGCCAAAGTATAACTCTTTGTCCAGATGATGTGGCACTCAAAATCCTCTCCTAGGTTAACTCCTTTTCATCTCCTTTCTTTCCCTTTTTTGGAAGGTGAAGCAAATTCACGTGGTACAAAAGGGAGGCAGCTCTTCTGAATAATGCATTTTGTTGTAGTATTGTCCTTTTCTCTTCTGCTATCTTTGCCAATTTCTTTCTTATTTGAACTTAAAAGTTTCTTCTGTCCAGTCACAAAAGAGAAAGTATTCTCTTCCACCCCTTTATTTAATACCTCTGCTTTCACATTAATAGTGCCATAGCTTTTACTCTGACCATTGTGCTCAGAGACGTCTTGGAAAATTTACATTTGATTGCAGTCATATGATGGCAGTACTGTCATGCAAAACCATTGGTGTAAGAAAAAGCACAGCTGTACCTCTTTGCCTGAGGCCTTTTACCGGGAATGGCTTCGTTTGGAACTTTTTTGTGTTAAAACCTTTTTACAGTAAAAGGTGAAATCCTGCAGTCTTAAACTGAGTATAGTGAGGGGCTGTGAGGCTGCCAGACAGTGAATGACTTGAAATCTTATTTACTTTAGGACTCCACTAATTGGACTACAGGCAAGCATTATGAGGGAAAACAGTGGGGGTCATCTGCTACTGTGCTTCCATATTTATTACGCTGCTGTGTCAGTTGTGTGCATGCTGTCCAGTGTATAAAACTCTTTTCTGTATGTGGTAAACAGAGCAGCTACATTCAGGGGATGCATTCAGTCTCCAGGAATAAGAAATGCAGAGAACGATATGCAAGGATGCGAGAAGGGCGTGGGACTGGGATAGATGCCTGCAGGATGTCTGCCAGGGAATTCTGGTTTTTGAGAACTTTCCCACTGAAGTGGCAAGTATTTGTACAGAGAAATTTCAGTCATGTGCCACAGCTGGCAACATAATGGAGTCCAGCCTGCTTTTAGAATCTCTCTGTAGAATTAACTGGATGGATCTGCTTTCAAGTCTCTTTCAGAGCAAATTAACAAAACTAATGTGGTGTTGCTGCCTAGTGTTCACAACAGCACCACTGGAAGATGAATCTGTGTTAAGCACCAATGCTATACTGAAGTGTGCATGTGCGTGCGTGCACATGCATGAGTCAGCCACTGTAGATGGCACTGAAGATGGCAATCCAAAATCTAAATTCTTATATCCCACTGTCCATGTTCCTACTGTACATAAAAAGACTGGTCACCAACAGTGAGTCTTAGGAGTAGCTGTCAGGTGGCTTTCCTTTGGTTAAACTGGGGTTTGAGATTTTGATGCTTTTTTCCTGTGTTCAGAAGCAGTTCAGGCCTTTTACTGAAGAGACACAGAGAGAAATTTTGTCCTCTGTTCCAGGAGTGCAGCTAGGAGCTTGCTTGTTTGCAAAAAAGAGAAATTATATTTGAAGAGAAATAATGGAGTAATGCTGGGAGGAACTGGGCCAAATGCTGCTTGGGCATACGAAAATGAAAGGCAGTGGTACTGAACAGGCACGTAATTGTGGCAGATTGTGAATGATAAATTCATTTTAGGTTCAGGATGGTTGTCTTTTTGTGTGTATAAAAGATGACAAGAAGATGTTTTGGGGTATTCAGTTGCTGCCACAGTACAATACAAATCTGTGCATACTGAAAAAAAAAAAAAATTCTGTGCATAGTAGTAGTTAATGTATAGATGATAATATAGATTGTTAGAAAATATAGCATCAAACTAGGAAAGGGTTAAAACAGAATTCTGGAGTACCAATAGAAGGGAAATACATCTTGGAGCTGAAGCGTTGACATGGCATGTTTGAAACACTCTTTTTAGTCCTCTGTGCTGTTGGCCATGAGTCAGGATTCAGACCAAGTGTTTCTTAGAAATTAAAGGGAAAACAAATGTTTTGTTATGGAATAGAGAGAAGAATACAGCAGTGGAAAACAAAATAAAAAGATGGAGCAGAACGCCACTGAAGTGCCAGTAAGACACAGCACAGGCTAATGTGCAGAGTACTGTTGGAAGTAGCACAGTCCACGTGAGTCAGTATGTTTTGTGTGCATGTGTGTATGTATACATGTAGAGAGTATGTGGGAGAGCACCAGTCTCAACTTGTATGTAGCCTGGGAAATGGGCGTGCAGGACAGAACCAAATGTTCTGCAAATAACTTTGAGACACATTCTCAAAACATTTTCCATTGTTACCAACAGGGATTCAGTTGTTCGACTTAGCAGGGTTGGTAGTTGTAGTGCAGACATTGTTTCAGCTGGCAGGTTTTTTACACCACATTGTTTAGAATTTATCCTGTGGAAGCTGAGTGAAAATATTAGTGCATATATCAATATTGGTGCATATCCTAGGGCTCCTAATTTTGCCAAAGTTCTAGTGAGGTATTGGGGGGTTTTTGGCCTGTTTTTGTGTTGAGAACCCTTTTATGGCAGTGCAAATAGATGAGGGGGAAAAGAAAGCTCTTTTTTCCTGAAGAAAGAGGTCTCCTTTCTGTAACTGCTCTGTTGTTTAATAGGATGTATCTGTTCTGCCAGATCCTGTATGATAAACACCTTTTCCAATCTGATTGAAGAGAGGAACTCCATTAAAAAATACAACTGTGCGTTTGTGAGAGTGAGCAAATACGTGTATAAAGGAGGGGGGAGAGAAAGAGAGAGAGAGAGGGACTCCCTCTACTCTGTAGCCACCATATCTTCATTGTATGATGCCGAGTGATTCATAGAAAAGCTTTTAACAATAAATACTTTGTTTCTTTGTATTTCTTGCACTAACCTTACGTGTGTTAACAAAGACAGGTACAGTTGATTTCTCTCTACTCCTGATAATGTTCTTGAGTTTCTGGATTTCTGTTCACTTGTGTGCGCACACGCACGCACACACACAGGGGCACACATATACAGGTTTTAATGGGACTTGACAAAAGTGAGAACTGTTGCCCTTTAGATCTTTCTTATGTGAGTTCGCTTCTTCACTGGATTCCATCTTCAGCCATTTCCATACTGAGTGAGTGAGAAATCCCCACCATTGGAGGCTCCTCTCCAGGTCAGGTGCTTGGTCATTTGGAGTGCATTTCTCATTATCACTGTTACTAGTTACAGTCAACAAAAAAGTTGCAGCTGGGGCTAGAGCTTGGATGCTGAGAGGTGGTGTAGGAATTATGGTGGCCGCCACCTAGACTGTGGTAGGAATTATGCGGATGCCAGCTCAACAGGGCTCAACCCTAGGTTCCGCTTTAATAAAAGAATCAGAGTTCCTACTTCTGCTATGCTTAATATGCCATAGTAGTTACAGCTCCAGCTGGGTGCCTCTGAAGAGGGATCCCACCTGTCGGTTGTTACTGGGTTTTATAGTCTCTATAGGTCACTTGATTTCTTGATGGCACTTATGCTCATCCAGTCCTGTTTGCGGAGTCTGGGGTCATCTTCTGATTTTCTCCCGCAGCCTCCAGGCACCCTTTTTGTCTGTGTCTTGAGACACTTCCTTATCTTTTGTTACAGAATATCTTGTAGTTAAAGTTTTACTTACACTTCCTTGTCTACCGGTTACATTTCCATAGATAAAAACAAAGGTTAAAGTACCATTCATGTGGCCTAAGGCTTCATTTACTTTAGTCACTAGTGCTAAGCTCTGGCACAAGTAGTGAGTAGTGAGTAGTCTCTCACTACTGAGGAGCCTGGAGTAGGCTGTGCAAACAGCTAGCAGGCTCCGAACAGAGGTGCTATACAGCCAATAATACCAGAAACCTTTGTCAGGATGAGCAAGCTGCAATTCACCAGCTCGGTGAAGAGGGTTTGGTTTCTGGGTTAAGGTTTCTTAGCCCAACAGAGTGTCAAGAGGGAATGACATAAAGAAGTGGGGTGGGTGAAGAGTAGAAAGAAGGGTGAAAGAGGAAAGGAAGACCTACAATTAGTTCAGCAACACAGTGACAGGGAAAGCAGAAGTAGTAACCGTTATCTGAGAAGAAAGCAAACAGACTTGGGAAAAAATTTCCTAAATGTCTATATAGGTATTTGACCTAGTGTGGGGAAAGTTCTATTTGGAAGGCTGTCTAGGAAATCTCAGCAGCTGAGACTAAAAAAAGTTAATTTTGCCTTAGAAAAAAATGAGTCTCTGCACACTTCCTAATGGAGAAGGAAAAGCAAGTAGCAATAACAGCAATTATCTCGTAGCAACAAGTCCCATACTTTTTATCCCTTTCCTTTTGGAGCAGCAACAGGCAGGCTGTTTTTACAGAATTCTGAGAGAAGGAATGCAGATTTTTTTTTTTTTTTAGTTTCCTTTTGCTTCTTGTTCCTCTTTTGTTCTGACTGCTCCCCATCCCTATCCTGTTCCCCATCTATTTTGCTGACTCTTCGTTTGTCTTTTTAAAAAGTTCCCTGTGCCTTTTCTTTCGCTCCCTCATTCCTCTGCCTGGTGCTACGTCCCATTTTTGAGGCCATGGAAGTGACATCAGGAGTGATACGTTGTCAGAAACAGGTCCTCCAGCTCATCGCTGGTTTTACCTTCCCCATCTCTTTGTCCCAATCTGCATCTTTCTCTGTATTTTCTCTCTCTGTATGTCACACTCCCTGTCCCCATCTTTATCCTTCCTTCTTCCTCTCCTTTTTATCTGTCTGTCCTTTTGTCTTGCTCTCTGACCATATTTGTTCCTCCATCTCACTGTCCTCTTCCCTGTACCTGTCTCTGCTCCTCAGCCCTTCTCCATCATCTTACTTTTCTCTTTATAACCCTCTGTCCTGCTCACCATCCCTCTCTTTCTCCATCCCTCTCTGCCTGTGTCTTTCTCTCCCCCGTCACAGAATCACTAAGGCTGGAAAAGACCTGTAAGATCATCAAGTCCAACCATCAACTAACCCCACCATGCCCACTAAACCATGTCCCACAATGCCACATCCTCACGCTCCTTGAATACCTCCAGGGAGGGTGACTCCACCACCTCCCTGGGCAGCCTGTTCCAGTGCTTCACCATTCTCTCAGTAAAGAAGTTTTTCCTAATATCCAGTCTGAACCTCCCTGGCACAACTTGAGGCCATTTCCTCTAGTCCTGTCACTAGTCACTTGGGAGAAGAGACCAACACCCACCTCACCACAACCCCCTTTCAGGCAGTTGTAGAGAGTGATGAGGTCTCCCCTCAGCCTCCTCTTCTCCAGACTGAACACCCCCAGCTCCCTCAGCCGCTCCTCATCAGACTTGTGCTCCAGACCCCTCACCAGCTCTGTCGCCCTTCTCTGGACACGCTCCAGCACCTCAATGTCCTTCTTGGAGTGAGGGGCCCAAAACTGAACACAGCATTCGAGGTGCGGCCTCACCAGTGCCGAGTACAGGGGCACGATCCCCTCCCTACTCCTGCTGGCCACACTATTTCTGATACAGGCCAGGATGCCGTTGGCCTTCTTGGCCACCTGGGCACACTGCTGGCTCATCTTCAGCCGGCTGTCGACCAACACCCCCAGGCCCTTTTCTGCGGGGCAGCTTTCCAGCCACTCGTCCCCAAGCCTGGAGCGTTGCGTGGGGTTGTTGTGACCCAAGTGCAGGACCCGGCACTTGGCCTTGTTGAACCTCACACAATTGGCCTCGGCCCATCGATCCAGCCTGTCCAGATCCCTCTGCAGAGCCTGCCTGCCCTCCAGCAGATCAACACTCCCGCCCAACTTGGTGTTGTCTGCAAACTTGCTGGGGGTGCACTCGATCCCCTCACCCAGATCAACGATAAATGTATTAAACAAGACCGGCCCCAAAACTGAGCCCTGGGGGACTCCACTTGTGACCGGCCACCAACTGGATTTCGCTCCATTCACCACGACTCTCTGGGCTCGGCCATCCAGCCAGTTTTTTCCCCAGCGAAGAGTGCACCTGTCTAAGCCACAAGTCACCAGCTTCTCCAGGAGAATGCTGTGGGAGACAGTGTCGAAGGCTTTACTAAAGTCCAGGCAGACAACATCCACAGCCGCTCCCTCATCCACTACGCGGGTCACCTTGTCACAGAAGGAGATCAGGTTAGTCAGGCAGGACCTGCCCTTCATGAACCCGTGCTGGCTGGGCCTGATCGCCTGGTTGTCCTGCACGTGCCCTGTGAGCGCCCTCAAGATGAACCTCTCCATAATCTTTCCTGGTACCTCTCTCTCTGTCCTTGTCTCTCTTTGTCTCTCTATCCCTCTGTCCTTGTGTCTGTACCGTTCTGCCCTGTTCGCTGCCCCTTTTTCTCATTCTGTCCCAGCGTCCTGCTCCCCGACCCTCTTTCCCTCTGTTGCTCTGTCCTTCTATCCGTTCTTCCCCCCCGCCTGGTTTCTCTCATACTCCCTCTTCCTTTTTTATTCTCTGTTGCTCTGTCTTGCTCCCTGACTCTATTCTTTGTTTATCCCTCTCTGTCCTACTCCACATCCAAGGCTTTTTTCTTCATCTCCATCCCGCTCCCTGTTTTTCTTTCTCTGTCCTGCTCCCACTGCCTCTTTCTGCCTCTCTTCCTTTGACCCTGCTGCTTCTTTCTCCATCTCTGTCCTGCTGCCTTTTTTTTTTCCCCTCTCGCTGTGCCTGTCATTTTTCTTGTCCCTGTCTTTTCTGGCTTTCTCTCCCGTTCCCTGCCTCATGCTTTCTTCGCCACACCCGCGCTGTCCAGCCAGCTGCCACTGTTCTCCTCTGCTAGCGTCCTGCACTCTGCTCCTCATTTCTGGCGGCCTCCACCTCTGCGCAGCAGCCCATCGCTCCAGGAAC
Organism: Gavia stellata; assembly: GCF_030936135.1. NCBI lineage: Eukaryota > Metazoa > Chordata > Aves > Gaviiformes > Gaviidae > Gavia > Gavia stellata. The sequence goes on along the minus strand of NC_082599.1, from coordinate 33,852 downwards.
CGGTAGACCGACCCACCGTTCCCCACCGAACCGATAAGCGTGGCTCCCAGAATGACAGCTGAGGTGTCCCAGGAGCAGGGGGGGCATCGGGGACCCCAAGCCCCGGAGCCGACTCACTGACGGTATTTGTTAGGTGTGACTGAATAAACGCTTGCCGTCTCCTTTGCACTCCCGGCTGCCTCTGCACTCCCTTTGCACTGGGTGAGGGGCTGTGACAGAGCCCGGGGGAGGAGGTGACACACGGTGAGGGTGGGGCGATGGCCCCTGTTCCTGCTGGGCTCCTTCCAGCTGCGGGGGGGCTGGAGGAGCCCCAGGTGGGGCCAGTGAGGCTGCTGGTGATGGCTCCTCCCTGTAAAGGGGCTGCCACTGGTGCTGCCCTGCCCCGGGTGGCCGTGTCGGTGTGAGCCGCGGGAGGGGCAGAGCGGTCACGGAGCGTGGCCAGGCTGCGGCTGCAGCGCGGGAGAAAAGGTGAGCGGGGCAGGGCGTCCCTTTTGGACCGCGAACGTCCCGGGCGGTGGTGGCCCCGGGGGTGGGGGGGCGCCTCTGCCGAGTACTGGGGGCTCGCTGGGGCCCCTGCGGAGGGAGGGGCACTGGGTCCGGCGGCGGGGCTGCGCAATGAACCGGCGGGTCCCGGGGAAAGCCCCGAGCAAGGTGGCGGGGCCGGCAGGGGCCGTGTCGGATGCATGGGGCGGCGGCGGCGGGGATGCGCCGTGTTGGAGGCGGCGACGGGGACTGCCCGGAGCAGCGCTGGGGGAGCGCGGGGCTGCGCTCGCGTCCCGTGGGGGCTTCCGGGTGCGGCGGAGGGCGGGTACGGTGTCCCTGCAGGGTCAGACAGCAGGGCGGGCTGCCTCCGGCGCATGCCGGGAGCTGCCTGTCGGCGGGGGTGGTTCGCGGAGCATGCCGGGAGGCGTAGTCTTCCGGCAGGGGGCTGCCGGGCGGCCGTGCTGCGTTTGCCAGTGCATGCCGGGAGGTGTAGTGTTTGCGGACTCGGCTGCCGGGCAGCCGCGCTGCTCTCGGGCGCGTGCCGGGAGACGCAGTCCTTGCTACCGGCGCGGCCCCCGCTGCGCGGCGCGAGGTGTCGTTTCTGTTGCCGGGTTCGCGTGGTTTTCTGCGGTGCCCGCTTCCCGACAGGCGGTGCGTGCGTGTCACGGCGGCGCATGCGCGGTGGGGCGCCTCCCGGCGTCCCGCCCCGCAAGTCGCGCGCCGCGCATGCGTGCTGGTGCGGGCCGCCGCGCGCTGCTGTTGCCTGGCGACCGCAGGTCGGTGCCGCGGGTCCGGCGTCGCGCATGCGCGGTGTGGCGCGGCCCGTGCTCACTGGTGCCGCCTGGCGAACACCGCCGGTACTGCAGGCGGGGCGCCGCGGGTGCGCGGCCGCGTGCCGGTGGGGGCGATGGGCTCCCGCGGTGCCTGCGAGGTGCTGCCCCCCGGGAAGGAACCGCCGCTGCCGCCCGACGTGCGCGCTGTCGGCGGGTGCTGGGCGCGGCGCCGGTGCCGGTGCCAGGCAGGCGTGCGGCAGTGCCTATAAAGTGCCCTATAAAGATCTTCAGTCAGTGAGAGAGAACAGAAACAACACTGAGACAACTCACACAGTGCTCATTGTCACTGTGTAATGCATCTTTTCCTCCAAGCAGTATTTTTACAGTAGGAAGATGACGATGCAGGAATATGCAATAGAAGGTGTTCATGAAAACCCAAAACTCATTAAGAAATTCACAGTATGTAAACACTTGTGACTGTGTGGGACCGGTCTTGTTTAATGTCTTCATTGATGATCTGGATGAGGGGATAGAGTGCTCCCTCAGCAAGTTTGCAGACAACACCAAGTTGGGAGGGAGTGTTGATCTGCTTAAGGGTAGGAAGGCTCTGCAGAGGGATCTGGACAGGCTGGATCGATGGGCTGAGACCAACCGGATGAAGTTCAACAAGGCCAAGTGCCGGGTTCTACACTTTGGCCACAACAACCCCAGGCAACGCTACAGGTTTGGGGATGAGTGGCTGGAAAGCTGCCCCGCAGAAAAGGACCTGGGGGTGTTGGTCGACACCCGGCTGAATGTGAGCCAGCAGTGTGCCCAGGTGGCCAAGAAGGCCAACGGCATCCTGGCTTGTATCAGAAATGGTGTGGCCAGCAGGAGCAGGGAGGTAATCATGCCTCTGTACTCGGCGCTGGTGAGGCCGCACCTCGAATACTGTGTTCAGTTTTGGGCCCCTCACTACAAGAAAGACATGGAGGTGCTGGAGCGTGTCCAGAGAAGGGCGACGGAGCTGGTGAGGGGTCTGGAGCACAAGTCTGATGAGGAGCGGCTGAGGGAGCTGGGGGTGTTTAGCCTGGAGAAGAGGAGGCTGAGGGGAGACCTCATCGCTCTCTACAACTGCCTGAAGGGGGGTTGCAGAGAGGTGGGTGTTGGTCTCTTCTCCCAAGTGACTAGTGACAGGACTAGAGGAAATGGCCTCAAGTTGCACCAGGGGAGGTTCAGGCTGGATATTAGGAAAAAGTTTTTTACTGAGAGAGTAGTGAAACATTGGAATAGGCTGCCCAGGGAGGTGGTAGAGTCACCCTCCCTGGAGGTATTCAAGGAGCGTGTGGATGTGGCATTGTGGGATGTAGCTTGATGGACATGGTGCTGTGTGGTGTTGGGTGGGTTGGTTTTTGGTGTGTTGTGCCTTGTTGTTGTTGTGTGGTGGTTGGCTTGCGTGGGTTGTTTGTGTGGGGTTTTTTTTGTTTGTTTGTTTGTTTGTTTGTTTGTTTTTCAGGTTGGACTTGATGATCTTACAGGTCTTTTCCAACCGTAGTGATTCTGTGATTCTGTGTAGGATGTCATGCTCTTTCACATTTCCTAGCTCAGTCTCTGCTTTCAAGGAGGCTTTGTTCAGGTTAAACAGTTGTCAGTGCTAATTCTACCCTTTCTCACTCAGGGAGAACTGACCATGACAAGTGACGTGGAGAACCTGCAGAATGCCCTCTTCTTGGACACGGTGCCCGAGTCCTGGATAAAGAGGGCTCACCCTTCCACAGCCAGCCTGGGCACATGGTTTGCTGACCTCCTCACTCGCGTCAAGGAGCTGGAGGCCTGGACAGGAGACTTTTCCTTACCCTCCTCAGTGTGGCTTGCTGGGTTCTTCAATCCCCAGTCTGTCCTGACAGCCATCATGCAGTCCACAGCCCGAAAGAATGAGTGGCCTTTGGACAAGATGGCTTTGCAGTGCGACGTGACAAAAAAGAACAGAGAAGATTTTGCCACTCCTCCTCGGGAAGGAGCATACGTCCAGGAATGGGACAGATGCGAAAGACGGGCTCTCCTCTGCAGCCTAGAGTGGGTATCCAGGGTGGTCAGATGAATCACCCCGTGGAGTTGTCTGTGTCATGTCCGTGAAGGGAGCTCAGGGTGGCCAACTTGGACTGATGCATCTGGTTTTTACAGGGTGGATCTCAACCTCGGTGTACGTTGACTAAGCTCTGGTCGGTACTCATGGCGTTACTACAGACAGAAGACACGGAGGCCCCTCGGACGGAGCGGGGCCGCCCGGGGCGGGCGGGGCCGTGCCTACCGGCGGGGCTGTGGGCGGCGCGGCGCCCCCGCAGTTTGGGCGGACCGGGCGGGCGGCCCCAGCAAATCAGTGCCGGGCGGCGTCACGCGGGCTCGGCCCCCGGCCCTGCGGCGCGGGGGGGGCTCTGCCTCTGCGGGCCCGGGCCCGCCCCGGCCCCGGGGGGCTCGCCCCATCCCGGGGTGCGGGGGGCAGGCGGGGAAGGAAGCCCCTGGGGCGGGGGGCGAGGGGGGCGCCGCCGCAGCGGCTCTCCAGCCTGGCCCGGCCGGGGCACGCACCGGTGCGGGGGGTCCCGTTCGCCCCCCCCCCCGCCCCGTTCCCGCTGTCTGCAGACTGGAAAGGGCGACAGATCCCCATTGCCATGGGAACACCACATTCTGCAGAAGAGCTGCCAACCCCCCCCCCTCCCCCGGCAACGTGGGAGTTGTTTTGCTGGGAAAGGAGGGTGCTCTGGAAATGGAAGGAAGAGCTTGGCTTGGGCTTTGCTGAGGAAGCGGGGAGGTATTCCCCCTCCCCAAATGAGTAGAGCTCAGGGGCCTGACGAGGCCAGCCTGCACCAAGTCACCAAAGAGCCATGCAACACAGGTCTCCTCCACGGGGGAACTGGTGGTGGGAATGGCAGGAGACACAGCTGAAGCTCTGTCTGTGATGCCACTGGCCACAAGCCTTAAGTTTTAGACCTAGGGCTGGCGGCAGTGAGGATGCAAACAAGGGCTTGCTCCCTGCAGGCTCCTGTAGCTGCATGGTTGGGAAAGGGCTAAGCAGAGCTGCTTCTGCACAGGCAAAATGACCTCGGACCCAGAAAGCAGCCTGGCAAAAGACCTCTTCCGTGCTCTTGGGCAAGGCAGAGATGACAGAGGAGGACGGCAGCATCAGGGAGCTGCTCTCCCTGGGAGTTTGGGTCCCAAGGCACCCTAGGGAGGAGCAGCGGCATGCAGGATGGCCTGCCCTGTCCTCACCTCCTCCTACACCCCCTGGCTGGGCTCTGCAAAAAGGGCTGGCACTGTGAAAGGTGAGATGAAAAGTCATATTGAATGAAGGGTTAAGTCACTGACGGTCCCTGGCTGAGACCCTGCTGTGATACATAAAAGCTTTACTTGCATAGTTTTAGTTATTTGCTGAGCAGAGTTGATAATAGGATGTTTCAAGACGTGTAACCCCCTTCCTGACAAGATCAAATGGGCCTTGAGGTAGCTCATTATGCCTCCTGAGTATATCATTGATAACAGGGACTCGGGATGTTTGTGTCAAGATAAGCGCCAAAGAACTAGTTCAAACTGACCCTTTTGTAACATTCCGAGGCCAAAGGATGGATGAGCCAATTCCATGACCATGTATGGACAAAGGAAGGCCAAAGTTCAACTAGCGGACAGCGTGAGGAAGACTATGAATGACCACCGGAGGGTGAAAAGACCCTAACCCTAATTTTACTGCGCATGCTTGGACTATGCAAATGAATTCCGGGAACTCATCCACGTAAGACCGCCCTTTTTAGAATTCTGATGTATATGTATGATTTTTCGGTATATGAACTGAGGTGCTTTGCTAACCCGTTGGAGCATTCGTGGTGGACAAATCCCCAGCGCTGCCCAGCGCTGTATTAAAGAGTGCCTGCTTAATAACAAACTAGTTGTTACTGAGTTATTCATCTCGGAAAACTGTCCCGATCGCGGGCTCGGTACCGACTTTGTTGTTTCACTTCTGCATATCCCTGCTGCCTCCAAGGGTGCTCAAGGGCTGCGCCTCCCGCATTCCCTCCTCCTGTAGCGCTCTGAGCATCCTGCAGGGCTGGAGGTCTTTGCTCAGCCTGGTCTGCTCACCAGCACGCCCCTTCTGGCCCTAGCATTTTGGTCTAGCAGGAAACAACCAAATAGAGCTCACCAGGCCCAGCCTGGAGCTCAGCAATGTGGCAACTGCAGAGACTGAGGGTCCCCTTGAGCTTCCATACAGCTCAGAGGTTTTCCCAGCGCACAGGGGCTTGAATTTGGCTCCCCTCCTGCCTGTCCCCCAGCCAGGCAACGTCGTCCCCTGGCCAGGCACAACCTGTTTGCCAGCAAATGGCAAAGGAGCCGTGGTTGGCTGGGGTCGCCCAGCTGGAACCAGGGGTTTTCTGGCTGGAATGTTTTTGCCAGTAGCCAGCTCTGACCTGCTCAGTCCCAAAATAGGGAGTCAGGACTCCTGGTTTCCCCGCAAACAATTAAAATGCACCAAATAGGCCAGGGAAGGACTGATGCTGAATGAAAGTCTGCTGGACACTTTCAGAGATTCAGAAGAAAGGCATGAAAAAAGCCCAGAAGGTCAAAGAGTCAACAAGAACCTGCTGGTGATTTTTACTAGACTGTCTGCTCCTTGCAGCAATGTCTCTCTGCAGGTATGCCCAGCACCTAGACCAGGCCAGGGCTACTTGCATTGCCAAGACACACAAGGAATGCAAACACTAGCCCTACTGCTGCAGCCCGTGTGTCCATCAGCTGAGGGTGGGGTCCCTTTAGCCTCTCAACACTGCCCGCCTCCCCACAGCGCAGGAAGGCCTAACACCCCCCGACAAGCCTGAGCTCAGCTCCCCTCCATGACCCTGGCAGGACCGTGTTTCTTGCTGTCCCTCCCCGGAGACACTGACTGCTCTGGCAAGCTCTGTACTCTATTTTTAATAGATTAGCCCTGACCTCCACTTGTGTGGATAAATACAGCATCAACCACGCTGCCAAGCCATTTTTCTCTTGGTTAACACATTAATCCAAGCTGCTCTATTTGTCTTTCCTCCACAGACTCATATTGCTCTGGATTCATTTTGCCAAACAAATTGCACAAGCTGGACTGCCCATTTACCCAGTGCTGCTTGATTATAGGGGTTATTTATGAAACAGCAAGACGTATGGCATTAAGCTTCTTAATAATAATAATAATGAGAGAAGGGAAGGGGGAAAGTGTTTTTTATTACAGACAAAATCTCCTGCCACGGGTGATAAATTCCAGACACTTTTTCCAGTTGCTCTTGTGCTGTTGGCATGATGAATAGCACAGGCACCAGCACGCAGCTCGGCTGCAGGAGCGTGGCCATGGGCTGCAAGGAGAGGAGGGAAATGCCAGAGCATACACACGAGGTGAGGCTGGCTGAGGCGTGCTGGGGCCACTGGCCAGCAGTCACCAGGCAGTTCACTTCCCCGGAGGAGTCACACTGGTTGCGGCGATACAGACCGCCCCCAGCCCTGCCTACCATCAGCACCATGCCTGGAGTCCCTCCATTGCAGGCTCAGAGGGACCTCAGAGGCGGTGGGAGGGCAGGTGACATGGCCTCGCCAGTCCCCTGCCGGCATTGCTCCTCCCAAAGCCCAGCTGCGACAATCAAGTGATTACTGGAGAACCCTGTGTTTGAGGAGCAAATTATCCTCTAACTCTGGGGTTGCAAAGCAGAGCATGAAGAAAGAACATAGCACAGAGAAGAGGAAGCCTCAAGCTACTTACTACTGAGCACTCAAATCTGTAAAAACTGCATCTCCAGCCCAGTGAGAATCTAGGCCAGGTCCTCTCCTTCTCCTACACTGTTCCCATGTTGGATAGCATCCATACATGCAGCTAGTTTTTCTACTGCAACCTGTATAATTTCCGGCCGGTACTCAGACTGCCCAAGATACTTAGTTTCTGCATAACTAAACTGCTTTTGAACCCATTTCCCCCTCTTCTCTCTGAGAAGTTTGGAACCACTCCATTCACCACAAGCAGAGCCCAGTTAGGTCTCTGAACTCATCCCCCTCTAACCTGGCCATCCTGGCTCTAGTGACAGCTTACTGCAATTCAATCAAAACTTCTTTCAAAGGGGGATGCTTGATTAAGGGCCTGGGAGACCTTGACAGTACAGTCATTCCTTCAAGAGGAAGGTAATTAATTTTTTAATCAGTGGGCACTGATCTCAAGGTCAGAGAACAGAGTCAGCAGCAAACTCACTCCCACATGTACATAGCGGAGTCCTGCCACAGTATTGGAGATTTCAGGGAAAGTGTTGGGAACTGGACTTGGTGCACACCAACCTGCAGAGCTGCTGCATCATCTCATCCTTCTCCCTGGTGGGAGCAGTGTGGGCCATTCCCCTGGGGCAGAGGCACCTTGTGCTTCTTCCCCCCTCACCTCTGACGCGAGCAAAGCTCCTGGTCCTGGTCTTCCCTTCTCACCCTGTCCCAAAAAAGGAAAAACCACCAAGCTTGCAATCAGAGGCAGCATCAGACTCCAGAGATGATTCATTCCTTAGCAGCCGAGACTCCCCTCACTGTCTTACAGGGCAGACCCTGGCAATGGGATAAACAAGCTCAAACGCTGAGACTAAAGGCTTTCCCCTGGCAGATGCAAATGGTTCTGCAGTACCAGCCTCAGCTTCTGCTTTCTTGTTCATCAGCTAGCACAGACCTGGGGATGCTGGGCAGGCAGAGTTAATCAGGCCTCTTTTGTGATTACAGTGCACTCCTGCATTTCATGGCCTGCATCCTAAACCTGCTTTCTGATTCCCCAAGGGAGAGGGATTTACACTTTCAATTTTATGTCTAGTTAGTTAATGGTCCATTACTGTCAAAAGGATCAGTAGCTAGAAGTTAAATCCTACAGGATTTACGATAAGGAAGGACCAAAGGCTGCGGAAGAAAACGTGCCAGACAGAGGGCACGGGAAACACAGAGGGGCGTTTGCAGGTCCTCAGCGCTGTGACACTGGTGGCTGGACGCTGGCCCGGTGACGGCTCTAGAACAAGGTCCACCCCATCACACCCTGCTGGCTGCTTCTCCCTTATATACGGTACCAAGTTTCTGCCTCAGGTATCTCCTTGGAGAACATCTACCAGCAGGCTGCCAGGAGCTAGGGAGTTCAAGTAGAGTAAATTCCTCGACTTCCAGCAAGCAGGGATCTGAGTTGCCAGCCACAGAGAAAGGTCCCCACTCTCCGTATTGAGCCAGTTACCAGACCCCCATCCTCCAGCAGGATTCACCACCAAGACCAAGTTCAGCTGGGGCAAACAGGCACCATGCTGGCTCTGCGTATCTCCTCCCTGCACCTATCTAGCAAACTCTAGGCAATCCCAAGTCTGCAGAAGACAGCGTGACCTTACTTGAGCACGGTCTGTCAGGGACTCTACTTCCCTACCGCTACAACTGGAGTAATAGTACTCCAAACCTGCTGGAAACTAGAGGGGCTGAGAAAGGCAATGCCATAGTACACATACAGTACAAAACAGATTTTGATGGGACCTCCAGAGTCCAAGCTACCTCTCAGACAGGATTCTGCTTGTTCCCAACATAGTTCTGCTTTAGTCTCTCTCACGGAAAAATACAGAACTTGAGGATGGCATACTGCAGCCCTCACCTTCCCAAAACGGTTCTCCAGAGCCTCTCGAGGGGGAAGTGAGGTCCTGTTTCCCCCACCCCACAAAAGAGTTTGCTTGGGCTTTTACCCCTACCCAGAGCTGAGCTAACATTGCAGACTCTGTAGGATTTGGCCCGTGAACCACTGGCCAGTATTGCTGAGTGACCTTGAAAGCTACTATACTTCCACACTCGAGCATCACTTAGGTGAAGATAGGCCATGGCATCCCATTAAACTGCATGGGAAATCGGGTGGCCAACACTTTGTTAAGCTCTGGCCTACCTTCCATTAATGCCACTCACAGAAGGATCCCAAGCTCTGCTGTGGGTAGAAAATTATGCAGCTACCTCTGAAGCAGGACACCGTCACTATTCCATAGCACAGAGAAGCAGCCCTTGCTGCAGGCAACCGGAGGCTCAAAGCAAACCAGTAGCTTTGGCAGGAATGGGTTTGCCTTGTTCATGTTGAATTCCTCCCCCCTCCCCACCAAGAGGCGCTGAAAGGTCTCCACTTCCTTAGCAAGATAAAGGCTTCTGTGAAGTATACACAAGCCTGCCAATAGCTGAAAATGTCCGCCTGCTTCTGATCTCATCCCCTGAGATGCACGGTGTTGCTGCTGTCAGAGCAGAGGTATTAAAGCAGCTACGCTGAAAGGTCTGTCAATATTACAGAGCTTGCTGTGCAGGGGTTTATAACCTGCCCATAAAAACCTCACTCCAAGCTGAAGCAGGGCAAACAAGGTCCCCATGCCCCTTGAGTGGGGTAGTGTTATTTTCTTTTTATTTTTGCAAACAAGGAAACAATTTATTCTGCTGCCTGAAGTTTTTCTGAGTTGTAAATGGTGCCAAAGAGACAGAGTTTGGCTAGATGGGGGATAGGAAAATATTTAAGTGATCAAAGAACAGTTACTGACTGTGTTTCACAAGAGGCTGGAAATTATTTTATAGGTCAAGGTAGCTTGAGCTGCAGCCAGGCAGGCAGCACAGTGCAACTCTGAGGTCTACAGCCATCAAGGCAGGTTCAGGGTCCTTCCTCAGCCTGGTCCATACCTGCAAAAGAAGAACACATTAGGTCTGGAAAGACAATCCAGGAGAGCTCCCACTTCTAAGCCCCTCACTCCCTCACCACCAAACACAGATATGCCAGCAGTGTTGCTGGCCCTGGAAAGCCTGGGACAGAGAAGGCAGACTTCAACACTGTTCAGAGACACTACTACCAGTCTGGCTTTCCAGCAATGCTGTAACTCTCTCCCTGCCAGCACTCCCCACTGAAGTCTGCCTTGCCCCTTTGATACAACCATACAGCTTCCTGGAACTCATTACACACATGAGACACATCATTGCCAGCATTCAGAAGTTGTACTGCTATTACTTTTAACCATTTCATCTAGTAAGCTTCTAAGAGATCAGCATTTTTTAACTTCTTCCCACTCCCCCTTCCCGTACAGCTAGGAGCAGTCCTCCCCACTGAAATCTGTGCTTCTCTGCTAAAAGCCTGCTGCAGTAACTTAGACCTACTAGCATAGACACAAAATAGAGCTGTAGGACTCATGACAAGGTGAGTCCATAAAGCTCACTTTCATCCCTCCTATCTACCCTACCAGGGAAGACAAGGCTAAACCCGGAAAACCCAAGGATCATTAAAAAAAAAATCAAAACCCACCCTACCAGTGGACTGCAGTCCATAAACAAAACATAGGACTTTCGGCTTCTACAATGCGTTTCTTTTCACATGTAAGAACAGACCACGGCAGGACCTTAGGATCCAACCTGCTCCACCCCAACAAGCCTCACGATCCTTAGGGAAGACTGCAGCACTACGCTGGTTCTCAGGAGCATACTCCAGCAAAAGGCAATGCTGCCCTCGGGCGCTTCCTAGCAGAATAACCGGTCTGCCCACCAGTCACCAGAGCTAACACAGGGGCTGCAAGCCACGGGTGTTAACATCACGCTGCTTCCCCCCATCCCTCATACAGGCCAGCTTCCCTGTATCATGCAGCTTTGTCATGGAGAGCCATAGCACCCTGGGCTCCCTAAAAGACTACACTGGGAAGAGATAACCGACCACGCTCACTGACCCCCCCCTCACCCCAATAGCACAGACCACCTCTGCCAGGGAAAGCCATCAATTACACGCAGCAAGGTGCAAGGGGCTGTGCTCACTCTCACCCGTGCAGGCTAGGGAGCGGTTTTCTTCCCCTCCCCCTGTTAAAGCTGTTTCTGACTCAGCTGGTGTCAGCGTAAATTCCCTCCTGTATCTCAACAGCAAAAGCACTGAATGTCGTGTTAAGGAGAATGGAGGAAGCAGCTAGCTCTATCCAGTCATTGCTTTGCATGAGGAGGACACGTGGAGACTTCAGGGCAGTTTTTGTTGGCCCTTCACGCTTGATTAATTCATATTTACAAAGTTTGCTTCGTTTGAATACAGCTTTTTGTGGTTTATTTCTAATATATTTTCAGAAGTGTAGCCCTGGCCTGCCAGCGCAGACAGGAATTGCATTAAAATAGGCTGTGGTTTAGTTCCTAGCATTTATTTACTATTCTTGTAGTAAACAGCAGATTACATTGTTTGTGATGCTTCATAAATACCCTTTTTGTTAAGTGTGTGTTTGTATGTAAGTAGAACCTTCCCCTGTGTCTGTATGCATGCATGATTATAGTAGCACTGTTTTCCTCTGACAGTACGTGTTTTTCATCTAATTCTTTCCCTATCTTTTTCATTTTGCCCATCTCTCTGTCCCTGCTGCTGATTTTAATCGACAGAACTTTCCATTTTTCCTTTGGTTGCAAATAACTTGTTCTTTGGGGGGTTTCTGAGTTTCACACTAATGTGTGGCCTCAGAAATACCTATAAGTACTTCCTTCAAGTTAAGAAATAGCAAGAAAGAAAAGGAATCTTACTGAGTAAGATGCTCAGAAACATGCATATTTCCCCCGTGTAACAGCTGCATAAATTCCAATAACATGTATTTTGAGAAATATCTTTTCTTTACTATTGCTAGCCCTAGCCTAGATTGTGGTCATGATCCTAAACATTGCTTTTTTGGAGTATCTTGCCCAACACACTTTTTGACTGAAATCTGAATCTCTTCAAAACAGGAATTCACAACATTAAAAAAAAAATCACAACATTAAAAAAAATCTACCCTGTGTAAAGAGTAAAATGACACATCATGTTAGGACTGACTCATCACAAACACCCTCCACTGCTCCCATAATAAAGAACTATGTAAATAAACACAGTTTATATGTATATAAACATAGTAAATAAAGTATGTAAATAACCATAGTAAATAAAGTCAAATGATTGACTTTATCCTTGCAATAACAAGCTGAGAAACTTACTTGTTCAAAAGGTTTCTAAGCCAGCATATGAACTTAAGCAGCAATTTCTTTTTGTTTTTTTAATAATCTCATGTTTATAAACTTGTTTTATAAGCTTTATAATCTCATGATTTATAATCTTGTTTCAGGACTTTGAATGTCTCAGAGGGCTCAGTTTAGCAAGCTAGGAGAATATTGTGATACTCAGACTGGCCAGTGCTTTGTATCCAGGAATTTCAAGGCAAAGAAAAGTACAAATCCAGTTGCAGGGAGAGGAAGGATGCAGGCTTGAGAAGCAGAGCTAGGAGGAGATAGCATAAATCTTTTTGCCTACATTTTTTTCCTGCCATTGCACAGGAAGGGTGGAGAAGGGGGGCTTCTTGATAAGCTGTTTTTTAAAAGAAACCGAGGAGACCACTGAAAAATAGCAATAATTTCCTGGTCATATACTCTACAGTGACAGTATTTTTGCATGTTAAAGGGCCTAAAATATTTTGTTCAGAATTCAACTCCAGAATTATATAAATGCAAGGATTAATGGATTTGCTCAAGAAATCAGGCTGGGCTGCACCTGTGTGCTATTAATTGTGCCTCAGATGCTGCCAATGAGAGCTTCTGCCTCTGGCACCCCAGGAATGCAGCTGGGATCCCTATAAGTAGCTTCCCAACAGTAGGTGAGGGTTTCTGCTTGTGCTGTGGTCTGGTGTGAGGGAGCTGAGAGGTGCTGGAAGGGTCCTCAATGTGTTCAGGATTAAAGCTTCAGAGAAAAATGGGCTGATACAGGTATTTGGCTGGAGGTTGGGTCTAAGTGTTTTTGGAAACAGAGTTTCTAAAATATTTTTTGGGGTTGTGGACTTCATGAAGGGGCTTACATTTTACTTAAGTGATTACCTAGGGAGGGTAGGGTAGGTAGGGTATTTGTCAAATGTTTTCTAGCTCTGAGTTAAGAACTACAATGCTGAGGGAGGGCCAGTGAGGCTGGGTGGTCCTGTAAGTGTTGCAACGCCAGTGGGAGCTGTGCCTGAGCAGGAAAGTCAGGTAGCTCATGGAAGGGGTACAGAGGGATGGTGCTTCAGGCTTAGCTTAGCCTGGGTGATGTGGTGCCTGCTGTTGAAAAATGGATGGCTTGATGCCTGCCAAAATGTGGGCGCTTTAAAAACGTGGTAGAGGATCACTGTTCAAGAATGGCTTTGAGACCTCTTTGCAGGGTCCTATCTCCTTTGGGAGGTCTTCAGGGGCCTTGGGGGAGGCTAGGGCATTGCTGAAGGGATGCTGGTCTGCCCTGTAATTTAACATAGCAACAGACCATGATGATAAATCTCCCCCTTGCTTGGGAAGATTAGGGGTCAACTGCTCTGAGTTTGTGGGCTATGCTGGTGGCCTGCTCTCCAGACCAGATTTGTCAGGCAATATAAATGGTCCTGGGCGATGCAGAGTCTAATCTGGGGGTGGGGGGAGGCGCTTTGCAGCACTGAGATGCACTTTGGGTGGTAAAGCCTGTGTTAGTAGCTTGCTTTGGCTTTACTTAGGTCAATTACCAGTGTGCTTACTCTGGGATAAACACTCCTGTAGCTTTTCCGAAGTGGTTTGACCCTGGAGGCTTGAGTCGGCATGTGGGGGCTGAGCTGCCCGCCTTCCCGGGTGCTCTCTGCTGGGCGTTGGGGTTGCGCTGCCTGTGCTGCCCCTTCCCCTTCCTAAGCAGCACTGGGGCCATAAGGGGCTCCGAGCACCGGGCAGGAGGCTGGTCCCAGGCTGCCCCAGAGCTCTGGGCTCTGCCCATGCCTCCCCCAGGGCACAGGCCTGGAGCTTTCCAGGCAGCCTGCCTGCCTGGCCAAAGGCCTTGTCAATGGCTGCAGGCATAGGCACCTCTTACGGAGCTCACTGGGCACAAAATAATGCCATGAAAATCCTAGGGGGAAAAAAAACTGGAGAGAGAAGGCTGCTCTGCCAGACCTGGCATTGTGTGTTGCTGCTGGCATCTGCATTATTGTCTGCTATAAAGCTGTCCCCTGCCTTGAGACTGTTCCCTTCCAACAAAATTTCTAGTACCTTTTTAGAGTATAGCTGTAGCAGACTGCTGTTTTGCATTGATTAGTACTGGATCCACATGTTGGTGGATCACCTGGCAACGAAGGTGTTACCTATATCAGTGCACAAACAGGTTTTGTCCCCTTTGCTGGCACATGCAGAGCTGTTTGTGCTGGCTGTGTCAGCTGCAGGAGCAGAGATGATAGCCCATCTGGCATAAACCTGCTGGGACAAATCTTCCTCTGTCAGACAAAATAATACACTGGAACACACCTGACTCAGCAGAGTGAACTTACACTGATGAAGAAGTTCATGTTGGCACAGTAACTCCAAGCTGGTAGCAGACACCCAGGGCCTGGATGTGAGCTTCCAGTTCTGCTAGACGTCAGCTCTTTAGCTCATGAGAGTGCTAAGACTCTCTAGAGAAGATAATTCATGAATCGGCTATGGGGTCCTGCTTTGCCTTGCTCAGGGGTTCTTCTTGAGGCTCTTGAGTATTGGAAACTGAAGTGTCAAGTCCCCTGGAGCCGAGATCCCTAGATAGCTCACCACCTCACCCATGAGGCTACAATATAATCCTGGCCTGCCCGTTGCTATTGCGGTCAGCCTGATCATCAAAGCTGCTGTGCCGAGGTTGCAACAGCCCCATGCAATGCATGGTATCCTGGCTTGTATCAGAAACAGTGTGGCCAGCAGGCCTAGGGAAGTGATGGTACCTTTGTACTTGGCACTGGTGAGGCTGTGCCTTGAGGTCTAGGGCACAACTCTTGGGAGGAGCAGCTGAGGGAGCTGGGGTTGTTCAGTCTGGAGAAGAGGAGGCTGAGGGGAGACCTTATTGCTCTCTACAACTGCCTGAAAGGGGGTTGTGGTGAGGTGGGTGCTGGTCTCTTCTCCCAAGTGACAAGCGACAGGACAAGAAGAAATGGCCTCAAGTTGCACCAGGGGAGGTTCAGATTGGATATTAGGAAAAACTTCTTCACTGAGAGGGTTGTCACACATGGGAATGGGCTGCCCAGGGAGGTGGTTGAGTCGCTATCCCTGGAGGTATTTCAAAGACGTGTGGATGAGATGCTTAGGGACATGGTTTAAGTGGTGGACTTAGCAGTGTTAGGTTAACGGTTGGACGTGATGATCTTAACGGTCTTTTCCAACCGAAACGATTTTATGATGGAGTAGGGGGACTCAAATGTCACCCTGGTATTCAAAGTACACTGGCTCAATGCTCTAAGTTCTCCCTTCTGTACCTGCCTGAGCAAGCTGAAGGGTATGGCCAGCAGCTAGCCCTGTGGCGTTGGAGAGTCCTGAGTAAGTTTTATAGGCAGAGACCACTCAGCCCTGGTGCCTCTGCTGACTTGAGGTTGCTCGCGTTTGTCGCTGGCAGTTTTCCCTGCCCCATGACTACAGCAGTTGCCCAGTCAGGTAGGATCCCTGGGGAATTATCCACAGGGTTGCAGTCTGACCCAGGACCTTGTTTAAAGGAAAATGTACATTTTCCTGCTAACCATGAGAACCTCTGTGCAGGTGGAAAGATCAGAGAGTTCTAGAAAATACATGCTTAAAAATGCATAGGAAACCAGCCTTATTTCCTTAACTTTTATAGCTCTGTCTGACCACGCATTCCAGTGCAAAGACAGCATACTTATTCCCTTTGGAATTATTACTGGCAGAGGAATGATACTGCCAAAGCGTTTGTTATGGGAAAACAGCAGCACAAATGTGGCAAAGATCAAAATGGATGTATTTATGTAAAAATCACCTTAAGTAGGCGCATGTGGTGAGAACTCGGGGGAAATCACATCAGAGCACATAATGCTTATTTGGAGTTTAAAAAAACAATAAAGGAAATGAGAGGGCCTCTTGTGTCAAGCCAAGCTCTGGAGTAGCCTGTGGACTGCCGGGGGCTGGCTGGAGCAAGCCAGAGGACTCGGCCGGGGTCTAGCTAGGCAGGGCAGGTGGAAAGGCGATGAGAGGTGCTGGGGCCAGGATGCAGGTGCGGGAAGAGCTCGCGCAGGGGGGGCGGTGGGGGACAGAGCGGGGACAGGCGGGTGTGCGGGGAGGAGGGGGCAGAGCCGGTGGGCGGGGCCGGCCTCAGGTGAGAAGCGGTGGTGGGCTGCGAGCGGTCTGGGCGGGAGAGCCGATGGGGTGCCCCGCGTGTCGCTGAGGGGGCTGTGAGTGTCCTGAGGGTGACAAAGGGGTGGGGGGTGACCCGTGTGTCGCTGAGGGGGCTGTGAGTGTCCTGAGGGTGACAAAGGGGCGGGGGGTGCCCCGCGTGTCGCTGAGGGGGCTGTGAGTGTCCTGAGGGTCACAAAGGGGCGGGGGGTGCCCGCGTGTCGCTGAGGGGGCTGTGAGTGTCCTGAGGGTCACAAAGGGGCGGGGGGTGCCCGCGTGTCGCTGAGGGGGCTGTGAGTGTCCTGAGGGTGACAAAGGGGCGGGGGGTGCCCCGCGTGTCGCTGAGGGGGCTGTGAGTGTCCTGAGGGTCACAAAGGGGCGGGGGGTGCCCGCGTGTCGCTGAGGGGGCTGTGAGTGTCCTGAGGGTGACAAAGGGGCGGGGGGTGCCCCGTGTGTCGCTGAGGGGGCTGTGAGTGTCCTGAGGGTGACAAAGGGGCGGGAGGTGCCCGCGTGTCGCTGAGGGGGCTGTGAGTGTCCTGAGGGTCACAAAGGGGCGGGGGGTCCCGCGTGTCGCTGAGGGGGCTGTGAGTGTCCTGAGGGTGACAAAGGGGCGGGGGGTGCCCCGCGTGTCGCTGAGGGGGCTGTGAGTGTCCTGAGGGTGACAAAGGGGCGGGAGGTGCCCGCGTGTCGCTGAGGGGGCTGTGAGTGTCCTGAGGGTGACAAAGGGGCGGGGGGTGCCCCGCGTGTCGCTGAGGGGGCTGTGAGTGTCCTGAGGGTGACAAAGGGGCGGGGGGTGCCCCGTGTGTCGCTGAGGGGGCTGAGTGTCCTGAGGGTGACAAAGGGGCGGGAGGTGCCCGCGTGTCGCTGAGGGGGCTGTGAGTGTCCTGAGGGTCACAAAGGGGCGGGGGGTCCCGCGTGTCGCTGAGGGGGCTGTGGGTGTTTTGAGGGTCGCCAAGGGGGGGCGGCGGGTTGCTGCTGTGCCGCCGTGGGCTACGCGGGTGCATCGCTCCCGCGCGTCACAGGGGGGCGCCTCTCGCCCTCAGCCGCGCGCGTGTGCCCTCCCTCAGCGGCGGGGCGGGGCGTGTCGCTTTTGCGCCTCTTGGGGCACGTCAGGCGCCGACGGCGCCGGGTTTGAAACCGCGCTGCCTGACTGCTCCGCCGTTCAGCGAGAGGGACGGCAGCCACGCGGGCTGAAATGCGCGCCTGCGGCTGGGGTGCGCTGTGCAGGGTTTGGTAACGGGTCTTGGAGTGGCCGTGGGGCAGGCTTTGGGCTGTTGCACAGGGAGGGAGTGCTGGGCAGCTGCCTCAGGGGACAGCACGGTGTTTCAGTGCAATTTCTGAGGGAAAAGCTGAGGTATTTTAGAGGGGACAGTGAGCTTTATGGGGGGGGGGGGGGGGGGAAGCTGAAGTAACTTAAAAGGGTCAGAGAGGGGACATCTTGAGGGTAAAATGTGAGATAATCTATAGGGGACAGGATGAACTTATTGGCGGGAAAAGCTGAGGTAAGTTAGAGGGGACAGAGGTGACATTTTTGACAGAAAACCTGAGGTAATTTAGATGAAACAAAATGACCTTTTTTGGAGGGATGAATCTGGGGTGATTTAGAGGGGGAAAAATGAGCATTTCTGAGGGAAAGTGCTGTAACTCAGAGAAGACAAAGGCTGCATTTTCGACAGAAAATCTGGGATAACTTAGAGGGTATAGAGGTGATATTTCAAGCTGAATAGCTGGGGTAATTTAAAGGGGACAAACTAAGTGTTTTTGTAGGAAAATCTGAGGTAATGTAGAGGGGACAGGTGGCATTGGGGAGGGAATAGTTGAGGTAATTTAGAGGGGAACCACCAGACAGTTTTTATGGAAAATCTGAGGCACCTCAAAATGGACGGAGTAAGCATTATCAATGGAAAGCCTTAGGTTTCTTAAGAGGAACAGAAACAGTATTTTTGAGGGGCAAGTTTGAGGTAACTGAGATGATAGGGAAAGTACCAGGAG
This sequence comes from Gavia stellata, assembly GCF_030936135.1. NCBI lineage: Eukaryota > Metazoa > Chordata > Aves > Gaviiformes > Gaviidae > Gavia > Gavia stellata. Next base: position 15,511 of record NC_082599.1, on the reverse strand, counting down.
AGACCTCCATCATGTATCAGAGTAAAATTGAGGATGGTTAGGATGGGGTGAGCATGTTTGAGGGCAGTATATAAGGTACCTTAGGGAAGATATTGGCAGCATTTTTGTGGGAGAAGCCATGGTGTTGCAAGATGCTAAAAGTAGGAGGAAGGATGAAGATGTTAGGAGGTCATGCTACATGATTTGTGTAGTTATTAGGGCTCTAAGGTGCAGGACAGCTGAAAAGAGGGTCATGGAGAGGGATTTTCATTAAAAAAAAAAAGGCATCCGCATAGAAATTGATTCAAAATAACAACTTAACAAAGGTATTTTCTATTATTTAGAGTTCTGAAGCCCAGTTTTAACAGAAATGCATGGACATAATCTGCCTGGAGGAAAGGAGATAAAGGATCAACTGGTACTTAATGGTGAGTTCAGCAAAAGGATTACTTGCAGTGAATGGGCAGGAGGGGTGGAGAGAGAGAACATGGGGCTGCGTAAGAAAGGAGAGGAGGATGCATGAAGCAAAAATTGTAGTTGATAAGGGTTGAAGACAGAACAGGGACTTAAAGTAATGCTGCTCCAGGAGTAAGTCCTTCTCTAGGTTTAGAAGTTAGGAGTTGGCGCTTCTCAGGCCTAAGTGTGTCCTCCTTCCTTGGCAGCAGCTGGCGGAGAAGAAAGAAGAGGCGTCGTGTGGAACGGCGAGGCAAGAGTGAGCGAGAAGAGGAGCGGCGTCGGGCTGAAGAGGGGACACGAGAAAGGCGCTCTGGGCAAAGGGACCTCCCTGTCAGCAGGGCGCGGTCACGTAAGAGCCTCGCGGGCACCTTTGGGGTGCCCTTGGCTGGCGTTGCGCTGGGCGACCGCCCTGTAAGCAGGGCTCGGTCTTTGCTTTTGCTGTTGTTGGCCTTTTGCCACCTTGCTCCTTTGGCTGCCCGGAGAGAGTGGCAACCCTGTAAGGAGGGTGAGAGCCACCGTCTCCGCACCCGAGGGGGAAATGGAGCTCTCTGGACCCCAAGCCCACCCTGTAAGCAGGGGAGGGCCCTTTCCCTGTCCCCCTCCTCTGGCCCTGCGGCTTTCTGCCTGCTGGCGGCCTGGCCCGCGTGACCCCCAGGAGTCGGGGCGTGTCACAGCGTTTGCCCCTTGGCCACCCGTGAAGCCCCTTGGCGTGTTGAGGCCCCCCTGGCCTCCACGCAGCAGCCCGGGGGGCAGGTCTGAGGCTCTCCTCTCCTGCTCGGCGGTAGGGATGGCTCCCCAGCCATTGGCGGCACAGAGCTCGCGCTCCCTTCTGGGAAGTTCTGTCTGTGTGTCCTTGTCCTTGTTGGTGTGAGTGAGCTTGTCCTTTAGGCCCCTGTTAAAGTTGCTGCAGCTTAGCTTAAACTTCCCAGGAGGGAAAGAAAGGCTCTGTGCAGCTACGGGGAGTCCCCTCAGAGCCCGCGAGCGGAGGGAGAGTGCGGGCTTGCCCCTTCTTTCTGAGGACGGAGCGAAGGCGCTTAGTCGTAGCGCGGGCAACGCGACCCGCCTGTAGTCAGGGCCTGGGTCTCTGCCTGCGTGGCTGCCTGTCCTGCTGGCGACCTGCCAGCGTGACCCCCTGGAGTCGGGGCGTGTGTCACGAGCTGTGGAGCCCTCTGTCCCCAGGAGCAGCCCGACCTCCCTGTAAGCAGGGCCGGGGAGGCTCCTTTAGCCAGCCTACAGGAACGAGCCCTCCCTCGCCCTTTAGAGGGTGCAGGTTGAGGAAGTGCTGTGCCGGAGGGCGCAGTCCCGCCTTTGGCGCTGCTTTTGGCTGGGGCGACCTCCCCGCGGTTGGGGTCGAGGTCGCTCCCTGGGCTCCTGAAGATGTGGTGTTGTGCTGCAGCCAGGATGGCCAGCCCGTAACTCGGGCGCGGGTCGGAGCCTCGGGCTCCGTGGGGCTTGTTGGGAGTGCGTGCCGAGCCGAGGGGGACCGCCCTGTAAGCAGGGCTGCGCGTGCCCCCCCGTGCTTGGAGGGACCCCCTGTAAGCAGGCGGGTGCCCCTGGCCCCGGCCTTTCTGAGGCGTGGGGCCAGGATGCGTGGGGCTGGGCGTGTGCCCCCCCTGTTCTCGGGGCTGGGGCCCCGGCCCCCCCGGCCTTTGGCCGTGAAGCTCCACTGCCTGGCTGTTGAGTCTCGTTCCTGTTGCTGCGGGGGAAGGCCGAGCTCTCTGGCTCCCTGGGTGTCGACCCGCCTGTAACTGGGGTCTGGGTCTGGGAGCCTTTGTGCTCAGCTGGCAGCCTGTGTGGGGTGACCGCCCCGTTAGCGGGGTGCGGGTCAGGGTGCCCCTGAATGCGGAGAGAAGGAGCCTCCGTGGGCCTTTGGGACCAGGGCTGCCCTGTAAGTCAGGGCCCGGCCAGTGCCCTGGAGTCCCGGCCGTTTTGCAGTCCAGGCAGCGGCTCGAGCCCCCTGTAAGCAGGGGTGCAGCCTCTTTGGCCGCTGCCTTGCATGCCCAGCTCCATTTGCCCAGGGTGCCCGCCTCCGAGGCCAGCTCCAGCACCAGCTGGGACTCTGCTGTGCGTCGCTTGGGTGAGACAAGCTGAAGTAGGAGGGGTGGTGTGGAGGTGGGGTCTCTGTGGGCGGGCGGGTGGGTGGGTGGCGGCTGGGTTTGTGCCTTGAGGAGCTCCCTCCAGGGGTAGGGGACCCCGTGTCCTTTGGGCGGAGGAGTTGGCGCTTCTCAGGCCTAACTGTGTCCTCCTTCCTTGGCAGCAGCTGGCGGAGAAGAAAGAAGAGGCGTCGTGTGGAACGGCGAGGCAAGAGTGAGCGAGAAGAGGAGCGGCGTCGGGCTGAAGAGGGGGCACGAGAAAGGCGCTCTGGGCAAAGGGACCTCCCTGTCAGCAGGGCGCGGTCACGTAAGAGCCTCGCGGGCACCTTTGGGGTGCCCTTGGCTGGCGTTGCGCTGGGCGACCGCCCTGTAAGCAGGGCTCGGTCTTTGCTTTTGCTGTTGTTGGCCTTTTGCCACCTTGCTCCTTTGGCTGCCCGGAGAGAGTGGCAACCCTGTAAGGAGGGTGAGAGCCACCGTCTCCGCACCCGAGGGGGAAATGGAGCTCTCTGGACCCCAAGCCCACCCTGTAAGCAGGGGAGGGCCCTTTCCCTGTCCCCCTCCTCTGGCCCCGCGGCTTTCCGCCTGCTGGCGGCCTGGCCCGCCTGACCCCCTGGAGTCGGGGCGTGTCACAGCGTTTGCCCCTTGGCCACCCGTGAAGCCCCTTGGCGTGTTGAGGCCCCCCTGGCCTCCACGCAGCAGCCCGGGGGGCAGGTCTGAGGCTCTCCTCTCCTGCTCGGCGGTAGGGATGGCTCCCCAGCCATTGGCGGCACAGAGCTCGCGCTCCCTTCTGGGAAGTTCTGTCTGTGTGTCCTTGTCCTTGTTGGTGTGAGTGAGCTTGTCCTTTAGGCCCCTGTTAAAGTTGCTGCAGCTTAGCTTAAACTTCCAGGAGGGAAAGAAGGGCTCTGTGCAGCTACGGGGAGTCCCCTCAGAGCCCGCGAGCGGAGGGAGAGTGCGGGCTTGCCCCTTCTTTCTGAGGACGGAGCGAAGGCGCTTAGTCGTAGCGCGGGCAACGCGACCCGCCTGTAGTCAGGGCCTGGGTCTCTGCCTGCGTGGCTGCCTGTCCTGCTGGCGACCTGCCAGCGTGACCCCCTGGAGTCGGGGCGTGTGTCACGAGCTGTGGAGCCCTCTGTCCCCAGGAGCAGCCCGACCTCCCTGTAAGCAGGGCCGGGGAGGCTCCTTTAGCCAGCCTACAGGAACGAGCCCTCCCTCGCCCTTTAGAGGGTGCAGGTTGAGGAAGCGCTGTGCCGGAGGGCGCAGTCCCGCCTTTGGCGCTGCTTTTGGCTGGGGCGACCTCCCCGCGGTTGGGGTCGAGGTCGCTCCCTGGGCTCCTGAAGATGTGGTGTTGTGCTGCAGCCAGGATGGCCAGCCCGTAACTCGGGCGCGGGTCGGAGCCTCGGGCTCCGTGGGGCTTGTTGGGAGTGCGTGCCGAGCCGAGGGGGACCGCCCTGTAAGCAGGGCTGCGCGTGCCCCCCCGTGCTTGGAGGGACCCCCTGTAAGCAGGCGGGTGCCCCTGGCCCCGGCCTTTCTGAGGCGTGGGGCCAGGATGCGTGGGGCTGGGCGTGTGCCCCCCCTGTTCTCGGGGCTGGGGCCCCGGCCCCCCCGGCCTTTGGCCGTGAAGCTCCACTGCCTGGCTGTTGAGTCTCGTTCCTGTTGCTGCGGGGGAAGGCCGAGCTCTCTGGCTCCCTGGGTGTCGACCCGCCTGTAACTGGGGTCTGGGTCTGGGAGCCTTTGTGCTCAGCTGGCAGCCTGTGTGGGGTGACCGCCCCGTTAGCGGGGTGCGGGTCAGGGTGCCCCTGAATGCGGAGAGAAGGAGCCTCCGTGGGCCTTTGGGACCAGGGCTGCCCTGTAAGTCAGGGCCCGGCCAGTGCCCTGGAGTCCCGGGTGCTTTGCAGTCCAGGCAGCGGCTCGAGCCCCCTGTAAGCAGGGGTGCAGCCTCTTTGGCCGCTGCCTTGCATGCCCAGCTCCATTTGCCCAGGGTGCCCGCCTCCGAGGCCAGCTCCAGCACCGGCTGGGACTCTGCTGTGCGTCGCTTGGGTGAGACAAGCTGAAGTAGGAGGGGTGTTGTGGAGGTGGGGTCTCTGTGGGCGGGCGGGTGGGTGGGTGGCGGCTGGGTTTGTGCCTTGAGGAGCTCCCTCCAGGGGTAGGGGACCCCGTGTCCTTTGGGCGGAGGAGTTGGCGCTTCTCAGGCCTAACTGTGTCCTCCTTCCTTGGCAGCAGCTGGCGGAGAAGAAAGAAGAGGCGTCGTGTGGAACGGCGAGGCAAGAGTGAGCGAGAAGAGGAGCGGCGTCGGGCTGAAGAGGGGGCACGAGAAAGGCGCTCTGGGCAAAGGGACCTCCCTGTCAGCAGGGCGCGGTCACGTAAGAGCCTCGCGGGCACCTTTGGGGTGCCCTTGGCTGGCGTTGCGCTGGGCGACCGCCCTGTAAGCAGGGCTCGGTCTTTGCTTTTGCTGTTGTTGGCCTTTTGCCACCTTGCTCCTTTGGCTGCCCGGAGAGAGTGGCAACCCTGTAAGGAAGGTGAGAGCCACCGTCTCCGCACCCGAGGGGGAAATGGAGCTCTCTGGACCCCAAGCCCACCCTGTAAGCAGGGGAGGGCCCTTTCCCTGTCCCCCTCCTCTGGCCCCGCGGCTTTCCGCCTGCTGGCGGCCTGGCCCGCCTGACCCCCTGGAGTCGGGGCGTGTCACAGCGTTTGCCCCTTGGCCACCCGTGAAGCCCCTTGGCGTGTTGAGGCCCCCCTGGCCTCCACGCAGCAGCCCGGGGGGCAGGTCTGAGGCTCTCCTCTCCTGCTCGGCGGTAGGGATGGCTCCCCAGCCATTGGCGGCACAGAGCTCGCGCTCCCTTCTGGGAAGTTCTGTCTGTGTGTCCTTGTCCTTGTTGGTGTGAGTGAGCTTGTCCTTTAGGCCCCTGTTAAAGTTGCTGCAGCTTAGCTTAAACTTCCCAGGAGGGAAAGAAGGGCTCTGTGCAGCTACGGGGAGTCCCCTCAGAGCCCACGAGCGGAGGGAGAGTGCGGGCTTGCCCCTTCTTTCTGAGGACGGAGCGAAGGCGCTTAGTCGTAGCGCGGGCAACGCGACCCGCCTGTAGTCAGGGCCTGGGTCTCTGCCTGCGTGGCTGCCTGTCCTGCTGGCGACCTGCCAGCGTGACCCCCTGGAGTCGGGGCGTGTGTCACGAGCTGTGGAGCCCTCTGTCCCCAGGAGCAGCCCGACCTCCCTGTAAGCAGGGCCGGGGAGGCTCCTTTAGCCAGCCTACAGGAACGAGCCCTCCCTCGCCCTTTAGAGGGTGCAGGTTGAGGAAGCGCTGTGCCGGAGGGCGCAGTCCCGCCTTTGGCGCTGCTTTTGGCTGGGGCGACCTCCCCGCGGTTGGGGTCGAGGTCGCTCCCTGGGCTCCTGAAGATGTGGTGTTGTGCTGCAGCCAGGATGGCCAGCCCGTAACTCGGGCGCGGGTCGGAGCCTCGGGCTCCGTGGGGCTTGTTGGGAGTGCGTGCCGAGCCGAGGGGGACCGCCCTGTAAGCAGGGCTGCGCGTGCCCCCCCGTGCTTGGAGGGACCCCCTGTAAGCAGGCGGGTGCCCCTGGCCCCGGCCTTTCTGAGGCGTGGGGCCAGGATGCGTGGGGCTGGGCGTGTGCCCCCCCTGTTCTCGGGGCTGGGGCCCCGGCCCCCCCGGCCTTTGGCCGTGAAGCTCCACTGCCTGGCTGTTGAGTCTCGTTCCTGTTGCTGCGGGGGAAGGCCGAGCTCTCTGGCTCCCTGGGTGTCGACCCGCCTGTAACTGGGGTCTGGGTCTGGGAGCCTTTGTGCTCAGCTGGCAGCCTGTGTGGGGTGACCGCCCCGTTAGCGGGGTGCGGGTCAGGGTGCCCCTGAATGCGGAGAGAAGGAGCCTCCGTGGGCCTTTGGGACCAGGGCTGCCCTGTAAGTCAGGGCCCGGCCAGTGCCCTGGAGTCCCGGGTGCTTTGCAGTCCAGGCAGCGGCTCGAGCCCCCTGTAAGCAGGGGTGCAGCCTCTTTGGCCGCTGCCTTGCATGCCCAGCTCCATTTGCCCAGGGTGCCCGCCTCCGAGGCCAGCTCCAGCACCGGCTGGGACTCTGCTGTGCGTCGCTTGGGTGAGACAAGCTGAAGTAGGAGGGGTGTTGTGGAGGTGGGGTCTCTGTGGGCGGGCGGGTGGGTGGGTGGCGGCTGGGTTTGTGCCTTGAGGAGCTCCCTCCAGGGGTAGGGGACCCCGTGTCCTTTGGGCGGAGGAGTTGGCGCTTCTCAGGCCTAACTGTGTCCTCCTTCCTTGGCAGCAGCTGGCGGAGAAGAAAGAAGAGGCGTCGTGTGGAACGGCGAGGCAAGAGTGAGCGAGAAGAGGAGCGGCGTCGGGCTGAAGAGGGGGCACGAGAAAGGCGCTCTGGGCAAAGGGACCTCCCTGTCAGCAGGGCGCGGTCACGTAAGAGCCTCGCGGGCACCTTTGGGGTGCCCTTGGCTGGCGTTGCGCTGGGCGACCGCCCTGTAAGCAGGGCTCGGTCTTTGCTTTTGCTGTTGTTGGCCTTTTGCCACCTTGCTCCTTTGGCTGCCCGGAGAGAGTGGCAACCCTGTAAGGAGGGTGAGAGCCACCGTCTCCGCACCCGAGGGGGAAATGGAGCTCTCTGGACCCCAAGCCCACCCTGTAAGCAGGGGAGGGCCCTTTCCCTGTCCCCCTCCTCTGGCCCCGCGGCTTTCCGCCTGCTGGCGGCCTGGCCCGCCTGACCCCCTGGAGTCGGGGCGTGTCACAGCGTTTGCCCCTTGGCCACCCGTGAAGCCCCTTGGCGTGTTGAGGCCCCCCTGGCCTCCACGCAGCAGCCCGGGGGGCAGGTCTGAGGCTCTCCTCTCCTGCTCGGCGGTAGGGATGGCTCCCCAGCCATTGGCGGCACAGAGCTCGCGCTCCCTTCTGGGAAGTTCTGTCTGTGTGTCCTTGTCCTTGTTGGTGTGAGTGAGCTTGTCCTTTAGGCCCCTGTTAAAGTTGCTGCAGCTTAGCTTAAACTTCCAGGAGGGAAAGAAGGGCTCTGTGCAGCTACGGGGAGTCCCCTCAGAGCCCGCGAGCGGAGGGAGAGTGCGGGCTTGCCCCTTCTTTCTGAGGACGGAGCGAAGGCGCTTAGTCGTAGCGCGGGCAACGCGACCCGCCTGTAGTCAGGGCCTGGGTCTCTGCCTGCGTGGCTGCCTGTCCTGCTGGCGACCTGCCAGCGTGACCCCCTGGAGTCGGGGCGTGTGTCACGAGCTGTGGAGCCCTCTGTCCCCAGGAGCAGCCCGACCTCCCTGTAAGCAGGGCCGGGGAGGCTCCTTTAGCCAGCCTACAGGAACGAGCCCTCCCTCGCCCTTTAGAGGGTGCAGGTTGAGGAAGCGCTGTGCCGGAGGGCGCAGTCCCGCCTTTGGCGCTGCTTTTGGCTGGGGCGACCTCCCCGCGGTTGGGGTCGAGGTCGCTCCCTGGGCTCCTGAAGATGTGGTGTTGTGCTGCAGCCAGGATGGCCAGCCCGTAACTCGGGCGCGGGTCGGAGCCTCGGGCTCCGTGGGGCTTGTTGGGAGTGCGTGCCGAGCCGAGGGGGACCGCCCTGTAAGCAGGGCTGCGCGTGCCCCCCCGTGCTTGGAGGGACCCCCTGTAAGCAGGCGGGTGCCCCTGGCCCCGGCCTTTCTGAGGCGTGGGGCCAGGATGCGTGGGGCTGGGCGTGTGCCCCCCCTGTTCTCGGGGCTGGGGCCCCGGCCCCCCCGGCCTTTGGCCGTGAAGCTCCACTGCCTGGCTGTTGAGTCTCGTTCCTGTTGCTGCGGGGGAAGGCCGAGCTCTCTGGCTCCCTGGGTGTCGACCCGCCTGTAACTGGGGTCTGGGTCTGGGAGCCTTTGTGCTCAGCTGGCAGCCTGTGTGGGGTGACCGCCCCGTTAGCGGGGTGCGGGTCAGGGTGCCCCTGAATGCGGAGAGAAGGAGCCTCCGTGGGCCTTTGGGACCAGGGCTGCCCTGTAAGTCAGGGCCCGGCCAGTGCCCTGGAGTCCCGGGTGCTTTGCAGTCCAGGCAGCGGCTCGAGCCCCCTGTAAGCAGGGGTGCAGCCTCTTTGGCCGCTGCCTTGCATGCCCAGCTCCATTTGCCCAGGGTGCCCGCCTCCGAGGCCAGCTCCAGCACCGGCTGGGACTCTGCTGTGCGTCGCTTGGGTGAGACAAGCTGAAGTAGGAGGGGTGTTGTGGAGGTGGGGTCTCTGTGGGCGGGCGGGTGGGTGGGTGGCGGCTGGGTTTGTGCCTTGAGGAGCTCCCTCCAGGGGTAGGGGACCCCGTGTCCTTTGGGCGGAGGAGTTGGCGCTTCTCAGGCCTAACTGTGTCCTCCTTCCTTGGCAGCAGCTGGCGGAGAAGAAAGAAGAGGCGTCGTGTGGAACGGCGAGGCAAGAGTGAGCGAGAAGAGGAGCGGCGTCGGGCTGAAGAGGGGGCACGAGAAAGGCGCTCTGGGCAAAGGGACCTCCCTGTCAGCAGGGCGCGGTCACGTAAGAGCCTCGCGGGCACCTTTGGGGTGCCCTTGGCTGGCGTTGCGCTGGGCGACCGCCCTGTAAGCAGGGCTCGGTCTTTGCTTTTGCTGTTGTTGGCCTTTTGCCACCTTGCTCCTTTGGCTGCCCGGAGAGAGTGGCAACCCTGTAAGGAGGGTGAGAGCCACCGTCTCCGCACCCGAGGGGGAAATGGAGCTCTCTGGACCCCAAGCCCACCCTGTAAGCAGGGGAGGGCCCTTTCCCTGTCCCCCTCCTCTGGCCCCGCGGCTTTCCGCCTGCTGGCGGCCTGGCCCGCCTGACCCCCTGGAGTCGGGGCGTGTCACAGCGTTTGCCCCTTGGCCACCCGTGAAGCCCCTTGGCGTGTTGAGGCCCCCCTGGCCTCCACGCAGCAGCCCGGGGGGCAGGTCTGAGGCTCTCCTCTCCTGCTCGGCGGTAGGGATGGCTCCCCAGCCATTGGCGGCACAGAGCTCGCGCTCCCTTCTGGGAAGTTCTGTCTGTGTGTCCTTGTCCTTGTTGGTGTGAGTGAGCTTGTCCTTTAGGCCCCTGTTAAAGTTGCTGCAGCTTAGCTTAAACTTCCAGGAGGGAAAGAAGGGCTCTGTGCAGCTACGGGGAGTCCCCTCAGAGCCCGCGAGCGGAGGGAGAGTGCGGGCTTGCCCCTTCTTTCTGAGGACGGAGCGAAGGCGCTTAGTCGTAGCGCGGGCAACGCGACCCGCCTGTAGTCAGGGCCTGGGTCTCTGCCTGCGTGGCTGCCTGTCCTGCTGGCGACCTGCCAGCGTGACCCCCTGGAGTCGGGGCGTGTGTCACGAGCTGTGGAGCCCCTCTGTCCCCAGGAGCAGCCCGACCTCCCTGTAAGCAGGGCCGGGGAGGCTCCTTTAGCCAGCCTACAGGAACGAGCCCTCCCTCGCCCTTTAGAGGGTGCAGGTTGAGGAAGCGCTGTGCCGGAGGGCGCAGTCCCGCCTTTGGCGCTGCTTTTGGCTGGGGCGACCTCCCCGCGGTTGGGGTCGAGGTCGCTCCCTGGGCTCCTGAAGATGTGGTGTTGTGCTGCAGCCAGGATGGCCAGCCCGTAACTCGGGCGCGGGTCGGAGCCTCGGGCTCCGTGGGGCTTGTTGGGAGTGCGTGCCGAGCCGAGGGGGACCGCCCTGTAAGCAGGGCTGCGCGTGCCCCCCCCGTGCTTGGAGGGACCCCCTGTAAGCAGGCGGGTGCCCCTGGCCCCGGCCTTTCTGAGGCGTGGGGCCAGGATGCGTGGGGCTGGGCGTGTGCCCCCCCTGTTCTCGGGGCTGGGGCCCCGGCCCCCCCGGCCTTTGGCCGTGAAGCTCCACTGCCTGGCTGTTGAGTCTCGTTCCTGTTGCTGCGGGGGAAGGCCGAGCTCTCTGGCTCCCTGGGTGTCGACCCGCCTGTAACTGGGGTCTGGGTCTGGGAGCCTTTGTGCTCAGCTGGCAGCCTGTGTGGGGTGACCGCCTCGTTAGCGGGGTGCGGGTCAGGGTGCCCCTGAATGCGGAGAGAAGGAGCCTCCGTGGGCCTTTGGGACCAGGGCTGCCCTGTAAGTCAGGGCCCGGCCAGTGCCCTGGAGTCCCGGGTGCTTTGCAGTCCAGGCAGCGGCTCGAGCCCCCTGTAAGCAGGGGTGCAGCCTCTTTGGCCGCTGCCTTGCATGCCCAGCTCCATTTGCCCAGGGTGCCCGCCTCCGAGGCCAGCTCCAGCACCGGCTGGGACTCTGCTGTGCGTCGCTTGGGTGAGACAAGCTGAAGTAGGAGGGGTGGTGTGGAGGTGGGGTCTCTGTGGGCGGGTGGGTGGGTGGGTGGCGGCTGGGTTTGTGCCTTGAGGAGCTCCCTCCAGGGGTAGGGGACCCCGTGTCCTTTGGGCGGAGGAGTTGGCGCTTCTCAGGCCTAACTGTGTCCTCCTTCCTTGGCAGCAGCTGGCGGAGAAGAAAGAAGAGGCGTCGTGTGGAACGGCGAGGCAAGAGTGAGCGAGAAGAGGAGCGGCGTCGGGCTGAAGAGGGGGCACGAGAAAGGCGCTCTGGGCAAAGGGACCTCCCTGTCAGCAGGGCGCGGTCACGTAAGAGCCTCGCGGGCACCTTTGGGGTGCCCTTGGCTGGCGTTGCGCTGGGCGACCGCCCTGTAAGCAGGGCTCGGTCTTTGCTTTTGCTGTTGTTGGCCTTTTGCCACCTTGCTCCTTTGGCTGCCCGGAGAGAGTGGCAACCCTGTAAGGAGGGTGAGAGCCACCGTCTCCGCACCCGAGGGGGAAATGGAGCTCTCTGGACCCCAAGCCCACCCTGTAAGCAGGGGAGGGCCCTTTCCCCTGTCCCCCTCCTCTGGCCCCGCGGCTTTCCGCCTGCTGGCGGCCTGGCCCGCCTGACCCCCTGGAGTCGGGGCGTGTCACAGCGTTTGCCCCTTGGCCACCCGTGAAGCCCCCTTGGCGTGTTGAGGCCCCCCTGGCCTCCACGCAGCAGCCCGGGGGGCAGGTCTGAGGCTCTCCTCTCCTGCTCGGCGGTAGGGATGGCTCCCCAGCCATTGGCGGCACAGAGCTCGCGCTCCCTTCTGGGAAGTTCTGTCTGTGTGTCCTTGTCCTTGTTGGTGTGAGTGAGCTTGTCCTTTAGGCCCCTGTTAAAGTTGCTGCAGCTTAGCTTAAACTTCCAGGAGGGAAAGAAGGGCTCTGTGCAGCTACGGGGAGTCCCCTCAGAGCCCGCGAGCGGAGGGAGAGTGCGGGCTTGCCCCTTCTTTCTGAGGACGGAGCGAAGGCGCTTAGTCGTAGCGCGGGCAACGCGACCCGCCTGTAGTCAGGGCCTGGGTCTCTGCCTGCGTGGCTGCCTGTCCTGCTGGCGACCTGCCAGCGTGACCCCCTGGAGTCGGGGCGTGTGTCACGAGCTGTGGAGCCCTCTGTCCCCAGGAGCAGCCCGACCTCCCTGTAAGCAGGGCCGGGGAGGCTCCTTTAGCCAGCCTACAGGAACGAGCCCTCCCTCGCCCTTTAGAGGGTGCAGGTTGAGGAAGCGCTGTGCCGGAGGGCGCAGTCCCGCCTTTGGCGCTGCTTTTGGCTGGGGCGACCTCCCCGCGGTTGGGGTCGAGGTCGCTCCCTGGGCTCCTGAAGATGTGGTGTTGTGCTGCAGCCAGGATGGCCAGCCCGTAACTCGGGCGCGGGTCGGAGCCTCGGGCTCCGTGGGGCTTGTTGGGAGTGTGTGCCGAGCCGAGGGGGACCGCCCTGTAAGCAGGGCTGCGCGTGCCCCCCCGTGCTTGGAGGGACCCCCTGTAAGCAGGCGGGTGCCCCTGGCCCCGGCCTTTCTGAGGCGTGGGGCCAGGATGCGTGGGGCTGGGCGTGTGCCCCCCCCTGTTCTCGGGGCTGGGGCCCCGGCCCCCCCGGCCTTTGGCCGTGAAGCTCCACTGCCTGGCTGTTGAGTCTCGTTCCTGTTGCTGCGGGGGAAGGCCGAGCTCTCTGGCTCCCTGGGTGTCGACCCGCCTGTAACTGGGGTCTGGGTCTGGGAGCCTTTGTGCTCAGCTGGCAGCCTGTGTGGGGTGACCGCCTCGTTAGCGGGGTGCGGGTCAGGGTGCCCCTGAATGCGGAGAGAAGGAGCCTCCGTGGGCCTTTGGGACCAGGGCTGCCCTGTAAGTCAGGGCCCGGCCAGTGCCCTGGAGTCCCGGCCGTTTTGCAGTCCAGGCAGCGGCTCGAGCCCCCTGTAAGCAGGGGTGCAGCCTCTTTGGCCGCTGCCTTGCATGCCCAGCTCCATTTGCCCAGGGTGCCCGCCTCCGAGGCCAGCTCCAGCACCGGCTGGGACTCTGCTGTGCGTCGCTTGGGTGAGACAAGCTGAAGTAGGAGGGGTGGTGTGGAGGTGGGGTCTCTGTGGGCGGGTGGGTGGGTGGGTGGCGGCTGGGTTTGTGCCTTGAGGAGCTCCCTCCAGGGGTAGGGGACCCCGTGTCCTTTGGGCGGAGGAGTTGGCGCTTCTCAGGCCTAACTGTGTCCTCCTTCCTTGGCAGCAGCTGGCGGAGAAGAAAGAAGAGGCGTCGTGTGGAACGGCGAGGCAAGAGTGAGCGAGAAGAGGAGCGGCGTCGGGCTGAAGAGGGGGCACGAGAAAGGCGCTCTGGGCAAAGGGACCTCCCTGTCAGCAGGGCGCGGTCACGTAAGAGCCTCGCGGGCACCTTTGGGGTGCCCTTGGCTGGCGTTGCGCTGGGCGACCGCCCTGTAAGCAGGGCTCGGTCTTTGCTTTTGCTGTTGTTGGCCTTTTGCCACCTTGCTCCTTTGGCTGCCCGGAGAGAGTGGCAACCCTGTAAGGAGGGTGAGAGCCACCGTCTCCGCACCCGAGGGGGAAATGGAGCTCTCTGGACCCCAAGCCCACCCTGTAAGCAGGGGAGGGCCCTTTCCCTGTCCCCCTCCTCTGGCCCCGCGGCTTTCCGCCTGCTGGCGGCCTGGCCCGCCTGACCCCCTGGAGTCGGGGCGTGTCACAGCGTTTGCCCCTTGGCCACCCGTGAAGCCCCTTGGCGTGTTGAGGCCCCCCCTGGCCTCCACGCAGCAGCCCGGGGGGCAGGTCTGAGGCTCTCCTCTCCTGCTCGGCGGTAGGGATGGCTCCCCAGCCATTGGCGGCACAGAGCTCGCGCTCCCTTCTGGAAGTTCTGTCTGTGTGTCCTTGTCCTTGTTGGTGTGAGTGAGCTTGTCCTTTAGGCCCCTGTTAAAGTTGCTGCAGCTTAGCTTAAACTTCCAGGAGGGAAAGAAGGGCTCTGTGCAGCTACGGGGAGTCCCCTCAGAGCCCGCGAGCGGAGGGAGAGTGCGGGCTTGCCCCTTCTTTCTGAGGACGGAGCGAAGGCGCTTAGTCGTAGCGCGGGCAACGCGACCCGCCTGTAGTCAGGGCCTGGGTCTCTGCCTGCGTGGCTGCCTGTCCTGCTGGCGACCTGCCAGCGTGACCCCCCTGGAGTCGGGGCGTGTGTCACGAGCTGTGGAGCCCTCTGTCCCCAGGAGCAGCCCGACCTCCCTGTAAGCAGGGCCGGGGAGGCTCCTTTAGCCAGCCTACAGGAACGAGCCCTCCCTCGCCCTTTAGAGGGTGCAGGTTGAGGAAGCGCTGTGCCGGAGGGCGCAGTCCCGCCTTTGGCGCTGCTTTTGGCTGGGGCGACCTCCCCGCGGTTGGGGTCGAGGTCGCTCCCTGGGCTCCTGAAGATGTGGTGTTGTGCTGCAGCCAGGATGGCCAGCCCGTAACTCGGGCGCGGGTCGGAGCCTCGGGCTCCGTGGGGGCTTGTTGGGAGTGCGTGCCGAGCCGAGGGGGACCGCCCTGTAAGCAGGCTGCGCGTGCCCCCCCGTGCTTGGAGGGACCCCCTGTAAGCAGGCGGGTGCCCCAGGCCCCGGCCTTTCTGAGGCGTGGGGCCAGGATGCGTGGGGCTGGGCGTGTGCCCCCCCTGTTCTCGGGGCTGGGGCCCCGGCCCCCCCGGCCTTTGGCCGTGAAGCTCCACTGCCTGGCTGTTGAGTCTCGTTCCTGTTGCTGCGGGGGAAGGCCGAGCTCTCTGGCTCCCTGGGTGTCGACCCGCCTGTAACTGGGGTCTGGGTCTGGGAGCCTTTGTGCTCAGCTGGCAGCCTGTGTGGGGTGACCGCCTCGTTAGCGGGGTGCGGGTCAGGGTGCCCCTGAATGCGGAGAGAAGGAGCCTCCGTGGGCCTTTGGGACCAGGGCTGCCCTGTAAGTCAGGGCCCGGCCAGTGCCCTGGAGTCCCGGCCGTTTTGCAGTCCAGGCAGCGGCTCGAGCCCCCTGTAAGCAGGGGTGCAGCCTCTTTGGCCGCTGCCTTGCATGCCCAGCTCCATTTGCCCAGGGTGCCCGCCTCCGAGGCCAGCTCCAGCACCGGCTGGGGACTCTGCTGTGCGTCGCTTGGGTGAGACAAGCTGAAGTAGGAGGGGTGGTGTGGAGGTGGGGTCTCTGTGGGCGGGTGGGTGGGTGGGTGGCGGCTGGGTTTGTGCCTTGAGGAGCTCCCTCCAGGGGTAGGGGACCCCGTGTCCTTTGGGCGGAGGAGTTGGCGCTTCTCAGGCCTAACTGTGTCCTCCTTCCTGGCAGCAGCTGGCGGAGAAGAAAGAAGAGGCGTCGTGTGGAACGGCGAGGCAAGAGTGAGCGAGAAGAGGAGCGGCGTCGGGCTGAAGAGGGGGCACGAGAAAGGCGCTCTGGGCAAAGGGACCTCCCTGTCAGCAGGGCGCGGTCACGTAAGAGCCTCGCGGGCACCTTTGGGGTGCCCTTGGCTGGCGTTGCGCTGGGCGACCGCCCTGTAAGCAGGGCTCGGTCTTTGCTTTTGCTGTTGTTGGCCTTTTGCCACCTTGCTCCTTTGGCTGCCCGGAGAGAGTGGCAACCCTGTAAGGAGGGTGAGAGCCACCGTCTCCGCACCCGAGGGGGAAATGGAGCTCTCTGGACCCCAAGCCCACCCTGTAAGCAGGGGAGGCCCTTTCCCTGTCCCCCTCCTCTGGCCCCGCGGCTTTCCGCCTGCTGGCGGCCTGGCCCGCCTGACCCCCTGGAGTCGGGGCGTGTCACAGCGTTTGCCCCTTGGCCACCCGTGAAGCCCCTTGGCGTGTTGAGGA